>NC_044305.1:17220044-17545044 GCF_007474595.2 Lynx canadensis
TCTTATGTGGCCCTCTATTTCAAGCAGCTTGAGCTTTTGGGAGACTGTGCTCACTGTAAAACCTTATAGTGGTCTGTTTCACATGGTCTGGGGGCAGGAACAATCTTGTTCTTTCATAAGTTTTTAAATTCTTAAAACAATAAAAGAAGACTAAAGGCAGCTTTGAATCTCAGTTTTGTCACCCTAGTACATCCATGGTCTGTCTGTCTGTCTGTCTCTCTTTTTATCCACACGTATATGTTTGGCAGAGTGCCTTCAGATGAGAATACCATACCATGTGTATTTCACACAATTTTTGGTTAATGTTACATTATCCATATTTTGTGTATTCCTTTATGGCCTTCGACATACTTACATTTAACAGTTGTAGACAGTATACCTGTCTGTATTGGTTTTCTGTTGCTGTGTAACAGATTAGCACAGACCTGGCAGCTTAAGACAATGCATGATTATCTCAGAGTTCTGCAGGTCAGAAGCCTGAGCCTTGCCTGGGTTCTCTGTTGAGGGTATCACAAGGCTGAAATCAAGGTCCTCATAGGCTGAATTCTCATTTGGGGAAAAATCTGCTTGCCAACTCATTTATGCTGTTGGTTGAATTCTGTTCCTTGTGGTGGATATCAAGTCTGCATCTTTTTTGCTGAGTCTCTGCCAGGGGTTGCTCTCAACTTTTAGAGATCACCTGCCTTCATTGTCATGTGACTTCTTCCATCTTCAAAGCCTATGGTGGAGAATTTCCTTGGCACCCAAACCCTCTTGCCCTTCAGATCTTCTTTACTAGGAAGAGCCCCATTTCTTTTTAGGGCTCATCTCATTAGGTGAAGTCTACTCATGAGAATTTCCCTTTCTTAAAGTCAGGACAGCCGTGTGACATACCCTGCTCACCACCCAAGAAATACAGGGCATTAACACCAGGGAGCCTGAGTGTAGAGAGACACTCAGAATGCTGCCAACCCACCACCTCCTTTTACAGTTGTATTCACCTCTTACAGCTGCTGCAGCAAAGCCCTAAAGACAGGGTGTGGTAAAATGACAGACACATGCTCTCTCACAGTTCTGGAGGCTAGAAGTCTGAAGTCAAGGTGTTGGTGGGGCCGCACTCCTTCTGAAACCTGTACGAGAATCCTTCATTGCCTCTTCCCAGTATCTGGTGGTATGCTGGCGATCTTTGCAATTCCCTGGCTTGTAGACCTAACACTCCAGTCCTCCATCTTCAAATGGTGGTGTCCCTGTCTCACTACATCTTTAGGTTGCCATCTTCTTATAAGGACACCTATCATAGTGGATCAGGGCCCACTCTACTCCGGCATGACCATTCACCTTACCTACTTATACCTGCCAACAACTCTTTTCACAATTAAGGCAAGGTACAGGGCACTAGGCCTTCAGAATAGCCTTTTTTTCGGGGGGGGGGATACAATTCAACTCATAACAATGTTCTTTAATTGTATTTTTATGTTGTTTCAAGATTCTGTACGATAGATAAACTTGTAATGGTCATTGTTGACTATGACATAGTTTCATTCTTCCTTGTTTCCTTATAGTATAGTTCTTGGAATGAGATCTCTGCACAGAATTCTTTTCCAATAGAGCAAGAAAGGACCCAGTTTCTTAAGATGACTATGTGCCAGGTACCGAGGTAGATCTGTGTCTGTATGTTTCATTATATCTTTCCAGATATTAGCAACATTTTATAAGTGAAGAAACTCTAGTGCAGAGCAACTTTGCTCAAGTGTGCATATATAGTGTATTTGTCAGTCAAGGACCAGCAAGGAAAATGCAACTCTAGGTATTTGATACAGAAGAAATTTAATGTAGGGAATTGGTTATAGGGTGAGCCAACTCAGAGATTAACAGTGACCAGAAGCTACTACCATTAGGGTGGATGGTCACAAGATGAAGATAGTGTTATTGGAGTTCAGGGTTCTGGGTTACTATAAAGAAGGTGGAATTCTTATAGAGACTCCAGCAGGAGCTACAGGAGCTCTTGCCTGAGTCAGCGGGAGGGGGAGAGAGAGAGAGATCCGTGAGTATGTAGTATGTATGCCCTGGAATATATGTATACATGCATTTCATATGTATGTATATATGTGCTCTGGACTCTCCTTTCCTTCTACCTCCAGTCTCCTCTGAGTGCGTCTAACTGGTCAAATCAGAAGCCAGGTGACAACAGGATCTTGGGAAACTTGTTCTTACCTTGTAGCCCTCTCCCCTGACCTCTCCCCTGTTACACAGAGCAGAGCCAGGTCACAGAATCTAACTATCTGATAGTAAATGACCTAGGATCACCCTACTTAATAATAGTAAGAGTAGTGATAACAGCATGATCATATTAATAGCTACGATTTACTATATGTGTAGTATTACTATATGCCAGCCACTGTAGAAATTCTCAACTTACGTTTTCTCTTTTAATCCTCATGATAACTCTGTAAATTAGGCACTACTAAACTTCTGTATTACTGTTGGGTAAACCAAGGCTCAGAGAGGTTAAACCCTTTGCCCAAAGTCATATGGGTAATAAGTGGAGTCTGAACGCCTGTCAAGTTCTGACTTCCCAATCATTGTTCAAATGCTGGTGGCATTGAATTAAAGCATTTGTATATTTAATATAATGCATAACTAAAGGCAGGATAGGTATAAAGTGAGACTGTGAATATCAGGCTTGGTTCCCAGAAAACCCTTTGGCCGTGAACCCATGAGCTGACTGGGCCTCCAGTGAATTTGGAGCAACAACCACCTGTCACCCGCCATAGTTTATTCCCTGGTTGTGTCCCAGCCTTGAGTCTTCCAAGTGTCTGAGCAGGTTGGAAGAGTGAGTAGAGATAACAGAAGCCAGGGTTACCATGAGGATTGCCTTGAATAAAGTAAGGTAATGAGAGAAGTGCTTTGTAAATCACAGAGTACCCTGCAAATGACAAGTGACACTATTATAACAGACCAAAGCCTTCGTTTTCACAGGGGCTTTGATTTGAACATTATCATTTTGGCTTTCATTTTGAATGTGATTTGAAATATGGCAGTCATTGAATAGGAAAGACATCTGGTTCAGTGCAGGAAAAAACTGACTAGTCAGTGTACAGACCTATTCTGTTCCAGCCTCTGTACTGGGCATTGCATACCTCTTCTCTTCAAAGAGCTTTGCACCTAGTGTGGGAGGGTTACAAAGGGCAAACATGATTACAGTTCACTGTGACATGGGCCACGATCAGTGTATGTGCAGCATGGTCAAGTGATGGAGAGGAGGGAGGGTTTATTTACTCTATCCGGAGCCAGAGAAGGCTTCCTAAACTAGGCCTCGAGGAGGGAGGGGGAGAGGGGCTTTCCAGGTAACAGAGTCTGCACGTGGAAGGTACAAAGGCCTAGAATGGTATCTAGTGTGCCGTGGCGGAAGATAGATGGGGAAGTGGAGGTAGATTCAGCTGCAGAGCCTGATAATGGAGAGCATTCTGTATTGGGCCAAGGAAGCGGAGACTTTTTCCCCCAGGTGTCAGTGCCCTCCATCTGCAGGATGCTATGTGAGTTACAGGAAACACCCTTGTGGTTGACTAGTTGAGTTTGTGACTCACTGCAGAGAGGGAGAATGCACACCATGAAGAGCCTTGGGGAGTCTCATTAAGAAGGTGTTAGAAGGACTTACTATAGGATTTGGGCTTTGGTTGGATAATTGGAGTGGAGGAGTGTCCAAGGGAGTGGGCATTTGCTCTAGACTGAAATCTGTCAGGAAGTGGGGATAGTGCTATGATCAGGCATTTGAATAAGTTTAATCCAGATGGAGGTAATACTATAGCAGGATGAAAGTGGTAATTGGTAGAGACGCCACCAGCCTCGCATGAGCCAGGAGAGGGTGCTGTGTGTTTTGTGGTTTGCATGGTGGCCTTGTTTTTGTCTTAGAAAAAATGATGAAGTGGTTTTGTTCTACCTCACTTCATCATGGTAGCAGCGAGCTGGTCTGTTTGGCTGTTGTGTGAGATTGTTTAGGCCAACCAGAGAACAAAAGGCCCTAGCTGGAAGTGTCGGGCAAACTTCCAGAAACCTGATGTCCTAGCTGATGGTAACAGGCTAGTTCCCGGATATCGGGGACTGCCCCAGAGAGCAGGGCAGGTCGAGGTGTCATCTGCTTTTGCATAGCTTCTTCAGGAATATGTGGTATCCCTAAGGTTGACTCTCAGATTCACTGGGGCCTTGGGTGAATTCTCTCCTCCTTTGAGACCATTCTTCTCTCTAGTGAATGGAGGAATGATCTGTGAGCCTTCTCCCCTGAGAGCTGAGATCTCATGATTCTCTTTTTGAGAAATTGATGATTCCTGGGTCAGAGTGAGAAGAGCAGAGATAGGAGCATCACCTGGACCGTGAGGGCTCTGCGTGGACCCACTGCACACAGCTCTGCCTGCACCCAAGACTACTCTTAGGTTGAGGTGGAGCAGTGGGTTTGCTGGTCATGTGTCATTTGTCTGTCAACTTGCATTCACCCCAGTCCTAGTAATAATTTTTCCTCTTCCCTTCCTGTCCCTTCCCATCCCTTCCCTTCCTGTCCCGGCCCTCTCCCTGTTTCTGTTTTTGTTGTTTTCTTAATCAGTAAGGGAATTTATTGGTTTATGGAAATGAATGGTCAGAGAAGAGGTCTCACACACTTGCGGTGTGGGCTGATTAAAGGCTCAACCAGTGACTTCACGCATTCCAGCTTCTTGCTCGCTCTGTCTCTCCCTTTACTTTTATTTTTGGCTCGGCTTCCATCATGTACCCATTCTCTGGTCCCACATGGTTAGACAGCAGTGCTAATCCTACCTTTCTCTCTGGAAGGATGAACAGACTACTTCTGATGGTCGGTGGGCAGATTTGGGTCGTGTGTCCATCCCCGAACCATCCCTGAACTACAGGGGTGGACGCGTGGATAAGCTGATTGGTGTAAATTGCACTGAAAGATGAGTTCAGCTGGACTGAATCGGGGTCCATTCCTGGAGCTGATGGTGGGTCATATCACAAACTGTCTGGTCTGGCTGTGGGAAAGAGGTCTCCAAGAAAAATTTGGAGTAGTGCTTAACTGAAAGAATTGTGAATCCCAATTGAGAAGCCAAAATAAAACTATAGGTTATCTTCCTCAGAGATGCCCAGGGAAGCATAAATTGTGGTTGAGATGCCATCAAGCTCCAGCACTGCCACTGTCTTTCTAAGGGAGACTAAACTTCTTGTTGTCTCTTGGTCTCCATTCCCTGTGTTGTTTGGTGGGGATAGAACGGTGCTCCCCCAGCTCTGTAGGGATGTGCATCATTGTCTACTGTTAGAGGACTGTGTGTTCATTGCAGGACACAGGACAGTCATGCCAAGGGGAATGGAAGCCCTTTGCTCACCAAGACCCTGCGGACTGGATCTGTGGAGGGGTCACTGTGTTAGGGGGGCTCTTGTCAGATGAAAGGCCAAGAACACATTCAGGACTCTGGAAACGATTGAGTGTTTACACCAGCCTCTTAAAGCTTCTCCAATGAGGTGTGACTTGCCTTCCTTGAGCCTTGGACTCTCTGCTTGTTCTTCATGGTTTGCATTGATCCCTGGGGTTGGGAATGAGAACTACGCTCTGGGAAGATGAACAAACACCTTGTGAATCCAGCAACATGAATTCTCCCCAGACAGCTCAAGGAATAACTGCCAGAACAAGGCCACAAATAGTGGCAGGCATGGAAACTATGTTCAAGGTTCAGCAGCCCTCTAGAGGAGGGCGGGAGCGTCCTGGTCTGGGTGCGATGGGCTGTGACTGGTGGGTAAAGAATGGAAAGGGCAGATGTGGGAGGTTGGAGTCGGAGCACCTCTGGAAAGTGTGAGGTGGCTGACCAGGAAGTTCTGGGATTGGCGGAGGGGTTGCGGGGCTGCGGGGGAAGGTGGGTACCTCAGGGATGGGAAGCTGCACACACAGTTACATCCTTGCCACTTACTAGCTCATTGGACTTGGGCATAGCTCTCTGAATCTCTACGTCCACATCTGTAACATGGGGAGAAAATACTCAGATGTTTCTGGCCTGGGCCCCTCCTATCCTTTTCTGTGGACCCTGCATTCTCTGGTCTCTGCAGGGTTCTTCACTCCTGTTCTGCCTTGATCTTTGTTCATACAGCTTCAGAGTCTGTGAATTCAACATGGCTGGCCCCAGGGGTGACCGTGGCACTTGGACCTTTGTACCCCAAACCCCAGATCCACTTGTTCCTTCTGGGAAATCTCTTCTCCGCATTGGCTTTGTTCACTGAGCTCTGTGAGGGTGCTCAATGTTGTAGAGACTCAACCAATGAAGGGTAGTCTCAGAGCCTGGGATCTGGACTGAGTGGAGTCCTGCCATTACACACACCCCGACACTTTCCGAGTAACATCATTAAACATCCCACAGTAGCACCCATAGTGACTGACTAATCCAACATTGTGTGGGTTACTAATGCCTCCTGTTACAGCAGCAACCTTTCCTGCCTCATTCCTGTTCTGGTTTGGGTAATTTACCTTGCAGCTCCAGGATTTTCTCCAGAATGGGCAGGGATGACTCACATTATTGCCCTAAAACCCCATGGAAATGTATCACCGCTCGCTTCCTTCCCAGTGTGATAAATCTGATTATAACTTGTAGATGGCCACTCGTGGCTGTGCAGCAGTTTAAAATGCACTGAAAGATTCATTCAGCTAAATCGAAGTTGTCAGGTGGATCGCCAGAGGGAATTCTTGTTGCAGACACAAGTTGTGTTACGTCTGCTGTAGCCTTGTGGCGGCTTTCAAATTGCTGTTAGGAAATAAATCCATTAATCAGTATGGACCGCCCCGACTCACTGTGCTAGGCTGTGGGCTCCTTGGAGGCACAGTGTATGTCTTAGTCCCTCACCTGCCTCTTAGCATCTGGTGTAATATGCCCTAGATAATTGATTCTTTTTTGTTTTTCCAGTATAACATTAAATTCTTTTTTTTTTTTTTAATTTTTTTTTCAACGTTTATTTATTTTTGGGACAGAGAGAGACAGAGCATGAACGGGGGAGGGGGAGAGAGAGAGGGAGACACAGAATCGGAAACAGGCTCCAGGCTCTGAGCCATCAGCCCAGAGCCAGACGCGGGGCTCGAACTCACGGACCGCGAGATCGTGACCTGGCCGAAGTCGGACGCTTAACCGACTGCGCCACCCAGGCGCCCCAACATTAAATTCTTAAAAACAAAAAATAGAATCCCCAGTTATCACAGATAGAAGTGGCCTCAGAGAGAACCTCTTCCAGTCCCTAGATGAGAGTCCTAAGGCCCAGAGAGGGAGAGTGATATCTCCAAGGTCACACAGCAAGATTCCATGAGAGAGCTGGGCATGAACCCTGGCTCCCGATGCCCATCCCAGGGCTCTGGTTCTCTTTTGTGCTTTTCTTGGCCACTCCTGTCGATGAAGGATGCTAGAAATTCCATTTGGACTTTATTCTACTGTTTTACAGTCTCTTCTGAGTAATAAGGTCGGCTTGTTTAATAAGTTCAGCTTCAAAGTAGGTCAGGGATTTTATTTCTGTGCATGGGCCATTAGCATTCTTAAGTGAGAACACATTTTTTTTTTTAACTGAGAAAATATCCTCTGTGTAGATGAGATGCTCTACGTCTGCCTATTTCCTAAGCTGTGTCAGATCCTTTTATACCACAAAACCTCTGTGAGGGGGGCCCCAGGCTTCTCAATGGAGGCTGAGGCCAGATGGGAGGGATGGGTAGGGGATCACGTGAAGTCTGAGCCAGAAGGGCAAGGTGATTGCCGAAGGCTTCTCAAGCTAGTAGTCACATTGAAGTGAGGTTTCTGGTTTGTTTTGTCAGAGTTAATTCTCTGAAGAACCCCAAATGCTAGTTGAGAGGATTGAGCACTACGTCCAGAAATCTCTCCAATCTCTTATGACTCAAGTGCCTTCCCAGATCCGGTTACCCACTGGCCAAGCTGGTGGAAAGGAGTCGGGGCCTAGATGTTGCTGCTGCTGTTGCCAGGGAGAAGGATCGGGGCACGCCCAGGTGGGGTGCTGGGGAGGGGGGGGAAGGGTGACATGACACCTCCTCTATTTAGGGCTGCTCCTGAGGGTAATAGCAATTTTCTATTTCTAGCAATGACCTGAATTGTTTCATGAGCTCACTCCTTAGTCTGTTGCCTTTAACCTAAATGGGGCTGGTAACACAATAAAAGAAAAATGGTTTCTATTCAGAATTCCTGTTTGAGGCACCATGTTTGACACAGTGAAGGTTATGGAAGCATGAGTGGCCATGTCCCCGCCTTGCAGTGACACGGTTGTAGGGAAGAAAGACACGGACATAAGCAGTGGGTAATGTGGGCAATGGTGGGCTGCACAGGCCTCTGGCAGTGTTTTCCACACATCAGTCTATTCTGAGCCCCCTTCACACTGTTTTTTCCTTACATATTCTCTTATTTAACACTTTTGCTTTTAAAAACGAGACACTTTGCTCGATCTTTCAAATGAGAATTCATAGCATGGTAATCTCTATATTACTATAGAGAAAGGAAGTCTTTTAGGTTTCTAACACAAGCTAAAGTACGTCTTCGCCTGTTAAACTAATTTATGGATCAGTGCCCGCTGGTGTGCACCTGATTTAATCGCACACATATCACTAGCATGTACTGCACTTTGGAACGTGTCAGGGAGGATTTCCAAAGCAAGTGAAGTGTTGGCAGGGTCTTGAAGGATGCAACTCTTTGAGCAAGTGCGTGATGACTGTGAATAATCATATATGTTTCTGTGTAAATACATGGGGTGTCTCAGTACACAAGGTTTTGTGGGGGCATAGAGGAAGAGGTGATGTCTTGGTCCCTTGGGGTGGTGTTTTTTTATTGCTCTTTAGGTAGTTTTCCAAGAAAGCCTCGTGATACTGGCTTTTTCCACCGTCACTCCCTTTCATTGCTTAGATTATGTGCATTACCACTACATAATTGTGAGTCAGTTGTTGGCTTATTCTATGCAGGGCTCTCTGTAAGCATTAGAACTCCTCCCTGTGTCCCAAGCCAGGAAGAGACAGGTGAGGAAGACCACTTACTCACTCACCCGCCCATTCATTCATTCATTCATTCATGTGTTTATTTACTGCTACCTCCAAGGCTAGGATTGGAGACATAGATACACATACAACATTACTAACTAAAGGGTAGGGTGGTTGAGGAATCATTCAGATGTTCTGCATATTATGATTGTTAAGGAAGGTATTGTGGTGAACAAAATGAATGATGTAGCCAATGGTTCTCAAACCTGGCTGCACATTGGAAAAGCCTGAGGTGTTAAAAAAAAAATGCCGATGCCTAGGTCTCACCCCAGAGATTCTGATTTGATTGGTAAAGGTTGGGAATTGGACATCAGGAGCTTTAGAAGTTGTCCACATGGTTCTAATACACAGCTGTGGGCGAGCCATGGGTGCAATCACAAAAGGTCATTTTTAAAGAATGATACTTGGTGCTATGGAAGAAATGGGCATGGCAGAACCCAGGCTGTTTGACATTTAGGTATGAGTTCAGCCTAGCCCTCTCAAAGGGCTCCCCAGAGCTTCAAGCCCTGCAGAGTTTTAACAGTGGTCTTCCTGTTTCTTAGAGCGGCTCATTTCATGCTTCTTGTCTGCAAAGGAACTGGTTTCCTGTAGCTTTTGAATTGACTGTGAGACCCCTGAATGTTCCTACATCAGCTTTCTGGGCAGAACCTCTGTGGTTTGGGGTCAATCTTGAGTCCATCTTAACTGTTGGGAAACCTCATTGGGATTTCCAATCAGGAACATATACAGTTACATTTCCTTTCCTTGAGGGGAATCAAAACTAGGAGAGGAAATTCATGGGCCAATTTTAAGAGGACATAAAGGCCTCCAAGCTGTGAAGTGTTCCATAGGAATGATGCCCTTTGAGATCAATTCTTTTTTAAAAAAATGTTAATACCTTGGGAGGATTGCTACATTAAACCTGTTTGTCCTTTAGTGTATGTGACTTTAATCAGATTGCTTTCCTGATTAAGATCTAGAAGAGGTTTTAGGCAAGACTTTTTTTTAAAGCTTTGTTATTATATGTGTTTTTCTTCAATGAAAAATGATAGTAATTTCACTGGGACCATCAATGTGCCCCACTGAACAGGCCAAGGTATATCTTTGTAGCAGGGCAAGCTTTCAAATTCACTTCTCATTTTATTGCATGTATGAGTACAAAGGTGAGTTTAAAACATTTTCTTTCATTTTATATCACCACATTGAGAAATAAAGAGGCAGAGTTTAAGGCTAGGTTTTATTAGTAAATGGTTCTGTATGTGCTAGAACATTTGAATTTATGATACCTTAGTGTAGACCCCTCTGTCCTGCCCTGCAGTTGGATCTATGTTACACTGAGTCCCATCTATGCAAATATCCATCCCTATCTTGTGGACAGTTTCTTTACCAGGTATCTTTTTTCAAGTAATTAAAAATTAATGCCTTCATAGATATCACTATCATATAATACATCGAATAAATACACAAAGTGGCCATATGTTAATGCCCTTGTTTGCTTACCATTGCAAAGTAAAAAGCACTGGGCTTACCAAATGTTCAGACACGCCTTGAAGTGCATTAAAATGTCTCCTTTGAGGGCATTCTTTAGTAAAAGTAGGCTGTCCTTTTATTTTTATCTAAAGTAGATTCAGCCAAGTCTTCCCCAGTCTTCTGCCTGGTTTGTATGCTTTAATTTCAAAGGTGATTCTGAAACTGATCTTAAAGGAAGCTTGAAGCATGGTGTGTGTGCATTTGATTGTGCCTGTTTATATTAACTTGTTGCCAAGATGTTTCCCTTTTTAGTCACAAAAAAATTCTTCCTCCAAATCTTTAATTGTTTATCTATGCTGGATTAGTCACATACTACTCCAAAGTGTAGTGGCTTAAACCAGCAAGGATTTATTGTCTTGCAGGCATGGGCTAGGGGATCATGGTGCAGCTTGATTGGGTGATTCTGGCTTGGGGGCTCTCACAGGCTGCAGTCATCCTAAGTCTAGTCTGAGGGAAGATCTCCCAAGTTCACTTATTCACTTGGCTGTTGGGCAGCCTTCAGAAGATCTTCTTAAAAGATCACTCACATGGCTGTTGACCTCAGAGCCTCATTAGCTGTTGGCTGAAGATTTCATTTCTTTGGGAATGTGTGGCTCTCCAGAAAACAACTCAATAAGGTTGAGGGGGTGGGGAGGAAGAAAGGGAGAAAGGAGGAAGGAGAGGGAGGAAAGGGGAGGGAGGGGGAGGGAGGGGGGAGAGAAAGGAAGTAGAGAGGGGAAGGGGAGAGAGGGGAGGAGAGGGAGGGAAGGGCAAGAGAGAAGGGGAGGAAGAGTGGAGAGATGGACAGGGAGAGAGGGAGAGGGAGAGGGCAAGGAAGGTGGTAGTCTTTTTGTAACCTAATCTCGGAAGTAACAGCGTCACATCACTTTTGCTATCCTCCATTTGTTAGACGTGAACAAGAGGTCTAGCCCACTTTCAAAGGGTCAGGGTTAAACAAGAATGTAGATACCAGAAGAGTAAATCATTGGGGGCCATTTTAGAGACTGTCTACAGCAATTAGGGTCTCCAAACATCACCAAAAAGTGATGGGCATTTGCAGATACTGTCCAGGATTTTTCTGGCACAGGAAATACTGAGGTTTAGCTCTTTGTAGCTCTACAATAATAAAAGTAGCATATTAAGTGTCTAAGTATATCTTATACTTCCCAGATTGACAGCTGCTTAATAATGAATCACTGATTGAATTTGAGGTAATGCTACCATCTTCTTCTCTGTCAAGTCCAATAAAGGGATTCTGAAGGACAGCGCCATGCTGGATACATGCCTCTCAGGTTGTAGGCTCTGAATTTCACTGTCTTACATCTTTTTAATAGTTTTGAGCATATGCTTCCTGTTTCCCATTTTTAGGCAACTATCCATCATCCTGATTGAAAACATAATTTTAAAAGTATTATGCTTCTAAAAAATAAATGAAGAGTGCCACTAAAACTTGCAAAACAAAACACATTTTTTCAGTATTTCTGTGTTACTGAAAAATGCTCTATGGCAGGAAATAGAACCAAATATAGTTATGTGTTTGCCAACTGAATGTTTGATGGAACACAATTTTGTCAGGAACCTGAACTGATTTGTGAGTACTGATGAATTTGAGTAGAGTAAAAAGTAAAAAATTAACATGGATTTGACACAGAAGGTGTGACTTACAACTGGGAAAATGGATAAATTGAACCTGGTCAAAATTAAAACTTTTGATCTGCAAAAGCCCGTGTGAAGAGAATGAAAAGACAAGCTACAGAGTGGGAGAAAATATCTGCAAACCACATACGTGACAAAGGACTAGTGTCTAGAATATATAAAGAGTTCTTAGAACTCAACAGCAGAACAGCAACAACAAGAAAACCAAACAGCAACCAACAGTTCAATTAGAAAATAGGTGAAAGTTAATGAGCAGACATTTCACTGAAGAGGATATACAGACAGCAGATAAGCACATGAAAAGATGTTCAGTATCAGTAACCATTAGGGGAGTGCAAATCAAAACCACAATGATCTATCACGACATACCAGAATGGCTAAAACAAAATGGTAGCACCAAATTTTAGTGAGGATGCAGAGCCCAGATCACTCCTTCATTGATGGTGGGTGTGGTCATAAAGACCAACATGAGGGATCCCTGTGGTGGTGGAAACGTGCCATCTTGATTTTACAAATGTCAGCATCCTGGTTGTGATATTGAATGATAGATTTTTTTTTTCTTTTGATGAATGACAATTTTGTTTTTTACACTTAAAGGCTGATGAAAAATCCTATTAAAGAAAATCCAACATCTCAATCAGAAAGGATAACTATTTATTCATTAAATATCATCTAGGTCTTCTATAACACAACATGAAAACACCCGGCATGCATATTTAATATTGGTACAATGGATTCAAGACCAAGTGCACGTGGTACAAGCATCAAGGCTAGATTACAAATTGTCATAGTCATAGTCATCATCCCCATCTTCTCATTTTCTTTTCAATGCATTTGATGATTCCTTGGCAGCATTTTGTGATGGCCTCCATGTTAGTGGTTATAAGCATGTTTTTGGACCCAATTAATTATGGATTGATTAATCAGAACATTGTGAATCATGGACATTGCAGGAATTGATGCTTTTACAGTTGGGGACTATGAAGTGGGTGTATGTGCAGTAGACCTTTGCCCTGTGAGGGACATTGGAGTCCCTACTGTATTTGACACAGACGTGGTTTGTGGGGCTGGTGTGCCATGTGTGGGAGTACTTGGACTGCTATTATTCCCACGGAAGGAGATGCCTTTTTTTTTTTTTTTTTTTTTTTTTTTTGTAAACACTTAATTAAGTCTTTAGTTTGGAACAGTCAAGCAGAATATATCAGATGGTAACCTAGGGCCTTGCTGTGGCTTGATTAATGGCAAAGGAGTTTGATTTCTTTGCCTTGCAATATCTAATAAAACATCTCTTGGGGGAGGATAGAGGTAGAAGACTGATCAGCATTACACAGCATTGCCAATAGCGCATCATCTGCATCAACATTAGCTTTCTTAGCATGGCTTGAATATAATTTTACATTGTCTAGAATTGTGGTCACCTAACAGAAGGCAAACTCCAATGTCTGATTTCTGACTCTTGGCTCCTAGTCTGTAATCCCCACATCCTTCAGGATTTGTACCATCATCTGTGCATCTTTTGGCATGCTCTTGGGAAAAGCCATCTTGCCAGACTCCATGATAAGACTTCTTGAGCTAAATCACCCACAGTAATGTATTTCAGTCCTGATCTGGATGCAAGTTCTTTGCCTGGCACGGGTTTTTCCAACCGCTGGTGTACCTGGGATTAGGATATTCGGAAACAACATGGTCCTCACTCTTGCATGATAGTTTTGCACAAAGTTATCATTGGGGAAGCGGAGTAAAAGATACATAGGACCTATTATTTCTTAGAACTTGTGGAAGTCTATAATTATCTCAAAATAGTTTTAATTAAAAAGAATTAACACTTATGTTCAAAGTGACAAGCTGACTTCTCAGCCCGAACCAGTAGGGCCTTTCTGGGCAAGGATCAGCAGCCCTTCTTCTGAGGTAGAGTGCTCTGTTCAAGACCTCTTATACTGCTGGATTTCCTGATAATATCAGACTACCAATTCTTAAAGCCCCTCTCTACTCTCAAAATATTCTGCGCTCCAAGCTTTAGTGAAACAAAACAAAATAGATTGCCTCAACTTTTGTGTTGACTCATCGATTCAACGCGTACTTAGGAAGCATTTATTGTGTGCTAAGGATCAAGGCAGTTGCTGTGAATAGGTAGAAATCTAGAAGTGGTCTCTGCCCTTGTGGTGTTTTCATTCTAGTGGAGAAAACCAGGAAGAACAGCCTCACAAATAAAACCAAAAGCATGTCTGAGAGCATGGGGGAAGTCAGGGAGGAAGTAAGTTTGAGCTGGGCTATGCAGAGTGAACTAGGTGAAGCACAGGGAAGAGGAAACAGTGTGGGTAAAGGCCCTGAGATAGAAAGGATCACAACTCATTAGGCATATTTGAAAACAGACGTATGTGTCTCGAGCCTGTGCAGCGAGAGGGGCAGTGGCAGCAGACGAGGCTGAACAGACAGACGGGCCACTTCACTCATGGTATTTGAGGCCACATAATGGAATGTGGTTGTTACCTTAGGAAGATAAGTTGGGCTACAGGGTGGAGAATAGATCTGAAGAGGGCAGAAGTAGAAGCAGGGTTAGAAAGGCTTATGCATATTGTACAAATGATTTAAAGCTCTTTCCTTTTTGTTGATTGAAACTTAGCATACGATACGGCAAAGTACATTGACTTTAATATATGAAAGTATGTTAAACTCGCTTTTGATTTTCATCATAATTTGAGATTCTTTGGGATTTTCTCCATACACAATCACATAGTCTATGAATAATGAAAGCTTTATTACTTCCTTTCCAATCCTTGTATCTCTTATGTCTTTTTCTTGCCCCATTGCAGTAGCTTGAACATCCAGTAAAATGGGGGAAATCAGGGGGAAGACATTCAGTATTTTACTGTTGATTGTGATGTTTACTATGTTTTGATACTTGTTATCAGATTAAAGCACTTGCCCACTGTTCTTATCTCGCTAAGAGTTTTATCGTGGATAGATGCTGACTTTCATCAAATGCTTCCTTGGCATCTCTTGAGATTCTTACTTGATTTTTATCTTTTAGTCTGTTAATACAATGAGTTATACTGATTAATTTTCTAATATTAAACTGATCTTGTAGTCTTGGAATAAACACAGTGTGGTCATGATCTATTACTCCTTTTATGTATCACTGGATTTGGTTTGCTAATATAATGTATAGGATCCTTATCTCTGTTTATGAGAGATTGGACTGAAAGTTTCTTTTCTTGTGATATCCTTGTAAGGTCTTGGTGTGACAGTTATCATAGGCTCATAAAATGAGTTTGGAAGTATTCTGTGAAAGACTTTGTGTAAAGGTGGTGTTCCCGTGGAACCATTTATGCATGTAAAAATTCAAGCTTATTTTACGTTCTGTCTTCAAGTTGAATTTTGTCCCAGGAAGGCATTCTATCTAAAAACTGTCACTTTGTAGATTCCCTCAGAGGTTGCTCTGTATTTCTTGGGGTTCCCTTTGTCTGTGCTTAAGAAATACATGATTAAGATGTTCGAAATATCTAGAATAGTGCCTGAAATGTGATAACCAATAAATTTGCCCTCTTTCTCTCTGTGCATATTCTCTCCCTGACACAAAAATACCCACCTGTAGTGGCCTATGATGGGTCCCAACATGAAGCCACCAATTCTGTTATCAGAGCCCAGTGTCTGCCTGCTTGAGTTAGGATTGTGGCTTCTAGGGATGGTGATGGTGGCCCGTGGTCTAATGAGACCTTGCCATGTTCTGTTGCTCCAGAGTCCTTTCTCAAAGGGCTGCTGTTTAGGCCTGCTAATGCTAACTCTGTCTTTGCACTGGATATGGCAGAACATAGAAGTAGCCTATGGGGGCGAGGGGTGGTGGGTTGGATGAAGCCACTTTTTCAGTTCCTTTCCATAAAGGGGGGCATTCACCTCTTCAACTCCCCCCACAAGCTGAGCAGGCAGTTGTGGGTAAGTCTCTCCTTTTAATCCATCTGGATGCCTTTTCCTTGAGAGCAGTGAATGTTTGTAGTAACTTTAGCCATTTGGGTCACTTTGGTCATTTGGGCAGCTTAGAGAGGAATTGGGCATCTCCCCCTTCCCACCCTGCACACAGGGATGTTCGGAGGAGAGAAATTTGCAAAATAACAATATCTCTAAAGCCCCAGCTCCCTCCCTTTGCTCTCTCACTGTGGCTGGTAGCATAGCAACTGATGGAGCTGCCTGGACTCAGGTTGCCCTGATTTGCGTATTTCTTCCCTCCCTCCCTCCCTCCCTCCCACCTCCTTTCCCTTTACTCCAGCTTTTCTCAGACATGTTCTGTTAAGAAGGCTGCCATGTTTTCCCCCTGGTGCTTGTTGAGTGTGGGTTGCCTGTCCCAGTGGGAGATTAGCGGCTCCCTCATGCATAAAGCTGAAATTGATTTCATCGCATGTGCTACATGAGCCCCAGATGCCCGAGTGCTGCTCAGATGCTCAGAGTGGAGATGGCAGGAGGCTTGAGAAATGGTGGAATGGCCTTATAATGGAGGGGGCTGTGGGATGGGGAGAGAGACAAGGTGGGAGGCCATAAGGGATGGGAGAAAGAGGGGAATAACTCACATTTATTCGGGGCCTGTCATGTTTCAGAGATTTGCATTTGGTCTTCTCAAGGGCCCAGTGAGATATCTGTTACCCTGGTTTTACACATGAAGAAACTGAGGTTGAGGGGGAATTAATTAACTTGCCCAGAGTTGTAAAATTAAGAGAGAGGTTATAAGCCAAACTCTGTCTGTCTCACTGCCCATTGTAAGTGAAAATGAATACGAAAATGCAAAGGGATGGAATCCAGAATATTGGGCCTTGTGCACAGAAGCCATGTAGCGCTCTGGGATGCCAGGCAGGGAGCCTGAGGTAGATGGCACTTGTGTGGGCCAGGCAGACATCATGGAGGTCAGAGCACGACTGTGGCTCCACAGGCATGCATGTGCCAGGACTCACCTGACCTGGTGAATCCTAGTCTTGTGCTAATACTGGTCCCGTCCCCCTTGCTGCCTTTTTCAATCCAATCAGTGACCAAATCCTGGCCAGTCACCTAAATCTGTGTCTAGTCCGCTGCCTCTCTAGCCCCATGACCATTACCTTGGCCCAATATCTGTCATTTCTCTCTCAGCGATCGACATGATGTCCCCTGACTCTCATGTCTCTCCTTCAGACCTGTTCTTCACCCTGCACTGAGGAGTTGTCCAGAAAGAACAGGTGCCCGTGTCACATCCCTGCTTACAAAGCCTCAGGATGAGGCCCAGGATCCTCAGGAAGGCCCTTGCTTATCTGGTCCATGTTGACTTCTCCAGTTGCCTTTTTGCCATTCCCCCCCACCCCTATCTATGTTTCAGCAGGTGATGCTATTCTTCAGCGACCCAGTCTCTCCTCATCTCTGTGAAGGCCCTTCCCTCCCAGGTGCCCATTAGTTTCTCTTCTTCTTTCATGACTTCATGATCTGATGTCTCCAGGAAGTCTTCCCTCATTTCCTCCATCTGATTCCCTCCTCCCAGTGCTTCCCTAGGGCCACTGTAACTAATTACCACACACTCAATGGTATAAAACATGAAAATTCATTATCTTACAAATATGGAGCTCAGAAGTCAAATGGATCAGCAGGGCTGCATTTCTTTGGGCTCCAGGGGAGAGACTGTTGCCTTGCTTTTTACAGTTTGTAGAGGCTACTTGGCATTCCTCGCTAGTGGCCCATTCCTCCGTGTTCAAAACTACCTGTTCATCATCTTTCCACCCCTCTCTGACTCTGATTCTTCTGCCTTCCTCTTTCACCTATAAGGAGCCTTCTGATTACATTGGGCCCGCCTTGATATTCCAGGATACTCTCCCTGCTCAGGATCCTAACATCATCACATCTTTGAAGATGTTTTTGCCCTGTAAAGTTCTGGGGAGCAGGACGTGGACATCTTTATTTTTAATTTGTTTAATTTTTTAAGTTTATTTATTTTGAGAGACAGAGCAGAGGAGGGGCAGAGAGTGAGAGGGAGAGAGAGAGAATCTCAGGCAGGCTCTGTGCTGTCAGTGCAGAGCCCTATGTGGGGCTCGAACTCACAAACCATGAGATTATGCCTTGAGCTGAAACCAAGAGTCAGATTCTTAACTGACTGAGCCACCCAGCCCCCCCCCCCCCCCCCCCCCCCCCGCCCTGGACATGGACATCTTCTGAGGACCACTATGCTGTGTACCACACTCCTCTCTGTGTCATCAAGACCCTGGCCTGCCGCTGTCCAGCCTTTTTCACTTGATTCTGCAGTGTATTGATTCCTACATCTCTTTCCCTCCCTAGTCTCTTAGATTCCTCCAGGGTAGAGACAGTTGCTTTGACTCACTGTCTTCAGAACATAGAACCAGCCCTCAGTACTTGTTCATTGAACACAAAAAAAGCCTTATCTCCCTGGCTCTTATCTGCCCACCTCACTCTCCAGCTGCCCTGGATGTGGAGAACAGTGGGGCAGTTCAGTGCAAGTGTTAAACCCCCAGACCCGAGCGGGCCATCCCAGGTATCCCAGTGCTATCCCGGCTGCAGGACTTTGGGCAGCTTGCTCAACCTCTGTGCCTTTGTGTCCTCACGTGCAGAGTGGAGATAATTATAATGTCTTCCTCTGTCAGTGAGGATCCGGGAAGGAAACCCCAAACCATGGTAGGTATTTCAGACAGATAGTTTTTTTTTTTTTTTAATTTTTTTTTTCAACGTTTATTTATTTTTGGGACAGAGAGAGAGACAGAGCATGAACGGGCGAGGGGCAGAGAGAGAGGGAGACACAGAATCGGAAACAGGCTCCAGGCTCTGAGCCATCAGCCCAGAGCCTGACGCGGGGCTCGAACTCACGGACCGCGAGATCGTGACCTGGCTGAAGTCGGACGCTTAACCGACTGCGCCACCCAGGCGCCCCTCAGACAGATAGTTTTATTGAAGGGAATCACACACATGTTGGGAGATTGCCAGAGCAAATGTTGGGACAGTAAGGTGGCCAGGAATTGCAGGAAGCATCTGTCACACCCGGGGCCATGGTAACACAAGGGAATAGGAGTATGGAGCAAGAGCCCCACTGGGGGATGCTTGGTCCTCCGAGGAGGGAGGCCACAGACGGTACTGCATCTGTGGGGGCAGATGGGAGATTGCAGAGCATCTTCTTCCCTCTTCCACCTTTCTAGTCTCCACATACAGCCTCCCACTGGGAGCGCTGAGCCAAAGCTGGCAAGGGAATCCAAAATGCAGTTTGTAGAATCCCTGCCCCAGAATCACAGAGCCAGTTACAATAGGGTGGCCTTGAAGCCAAAGGTCTGGGGGTAAGTAACTGGCACATATCTTTGGTTTCCTCATCTGTAAAATGGATACTATGATAGTACTTGCCTCAGAGTGTGATAGGAGGAATAAATGAGTTCATATGTGTAAATCCTGGGGTAGAGCCGGCACATGGTGCTGAGAGAGCATTTGTCCCTTGTCCCATGGAATAATAGCTCTCTGCATCCCGCAGGTGTTACTGACTTGGATGTCTCTGGAACTCAGAGACCCAAACTGGCTAAGGCCCGAGTTTCTTCCACCCAATTCTCCATAGCTAGACTGCTGGGAAAGGGTGGGGCAGAGAGTCAAATGATGCCGGATCATGGACCTGCGCTGTTCTATGACAAGATGCTTCTGTGACATGGCCTCTAATTCTGAAGGTTTAGATTCTAGGCTCTCCTAGGCTCCTCCCTCGAGGAGATAGACTCTTGATTAGCAGTCAAGGAAAGAAAGGCTCTTCTGGAATGATTACTCTGTTCTTAATTTTGGGAAGTGGCCCAGCAAAGAGTAATCTCAAAAATATCAATATGCTGGGGAAAAAGAGGAGCAGGGCACAGACAGAGTGTTACAGATCATGAAATCTCGCCTGGTGCTAAGTCGCTATTGAATTATGCATTTTTAAATGACTTCACTGGTTGCAACATGACTGTGTTAAGTAGACCGAGGCCAAGCTCTTAAATGTACTTGCTTGTGGAAATGTTGGCAGGAGTACACTCTGACATTGCTGCAGCCCCTCTTCATCCTGACACAGGAAAGGGAATGCATTTAATAGAATCTTTGTGTCTTTCTATGGGGGCCACAAAATGAGGGTACCAACTAAGTTTCCTCCCAACTTAGTGCCAACTAAGTGCACTTGCAATGTGCTGGGACTGTTTAAGACTACTGATTAGAATACCTGATGTTATCCTCGTGGCAGTCCACATGAGGGAGGTGTTGTTATCACCCCCATTTTACAGATGAGGAAACTGAGTCACAGAGAAGTAACTTGCCCTGGTTTTCATAATGCCTTACTTTGGATTTCTCCAAAACCAGACCCTGCAACAGCATTTTGCAAGTAGTTTATTTGGAAATGGAAGAGAACACTGGTAGAGGAGGAGAGTAAGTGAGGCAGGAAAGGAAGGAAGGCTTCCCCTAAAGGATGCATGAATGAGCTGGTAGTTCTGGGAGGTATTTGATGCTCATTCCCACTAGTGATCCCTTAAAAGACTGAAAAGGGGCACCTGGGTGGCTCAGTCAGTTGAGCATCTGACTTTGGCTCAGGTCACGGTCTCACAGTTCATGAGTTCAAGCCCCACATCGGGGTTGCTGCTGTGAGCACCGAGCCTGCTTGGGATTCTCTCTCTCTCTCCTTCTTTCTCTGACCCCCCCTACCTCCCCAAAATAAACAAACATCAAAAAAAAAAAAAAGACTGAGTAGAGCAGGCCCATTGTTCCACCAAGGATCAAAGAAACTGGGGTGTTTATCCACCTCCTCATATTCCTCATTGGGAAAGAATTGTACCTGGGAGTGATAACACCCTGGCATGCCCAGTCTACCCTACAGTGGGGCCATCAAACTCTGGCAGCTGTAGAAAGCTACCATCCATGGAAATGCAGGTGCTGGAGGTAGGAAGTCATCAGCTCATGGTGGTATTATCCACCAAAACCACACGTGACCTCTAGATAAGTCAAGAGAACTTTGTCTGGGTGCCACCAGAATCAGCTGCATTTGGCTAAAAGGTAGCTGAGCCATAGAAAAAAGAATTGCCTAGAATCCTAAGAACTAGCAGTACTTGTGCCAGAAAAGGGAAGAGTAAATGTCCATGGATGGCCTTCCATGCTGGGGAGGTAAAACTGCTGAAGTATTGTGACTCCAGGATCAAGCCCACCATAGAGCAGGTGCTGTGATAGGATCTGGGGACATAGGCGAAAATGGCTTGGCCCGTGTCCTTGAGACAGATCCATCAACAAGTAGTCTATGTGTGCTGTACAAATTTTGTGATGAATTTGTGCCCAGGGGTCACTGAGGACCGTGTCAATTACGGAGGATGCTGTTGGTGCCCGATCCCCAGGACGGTGCACCCTTCCCCTAGTGGCCATGGGTGCGGCTAAAGCCTCACAGTTGCCCCTTGTACTGGGTTTAATATTGATTGTTCCCCCCAAATTCACGTTTTTCCTAGAGCCTCAGAACATGTCCACATTTGGAAATAAGGAGGGTCTTTTCAGATGTAATTTATTAAGTTAAAATGAGGTCATACTAGAGTAGAGTGGGTGCTCATCCAGTAAGATTGGAGTCCATCAGAAAAGGGAAATCTGGACGTAGAGACACAGACACATGGAGAAGAAGGCTATGTGAAGGCACAGACGGAAATTAGACTGACACATCTATAATCCAAGGAAGATTGAGGACTGCTAGCAAACACCAGAAGGTAGAAGAGGCAGGGAAGCATTCTGCCCTGGAGGCTTCAGAGGGAGCATGTCCCTGTTGGCACCTTGATTTCAGTCGTCTCACTTCTAGAACTATGAGAGCATACATTTCTGTTGGTTTAAGCCACCCATTTTGTGGTACGTAGTTATAGAAGTCCTAGGAAATGACTGCACCCTTTGCAGGGTAACTGTTCTCAGCCACACAGGAGCTGCTTGGCTGACGGGCAGTGCCTGCACTCTCAGAGCAGCCTGTATCTGGTTAATGACACAACGGTGCAAATGGCTGATGCCCTTGCCTCAGTGAGGGACAAGTGAGGTTGTGCACTTAATGCTCCAGAGCTCCAAACTACATCCATGTTTGGCTTCCTGACCTTTCTCCTACCATGCCTCCTTCTAAAAACTCCTCCAATCAATGACTTGCACAGAATCCTTGTCTCAAGCTTTGTTTCTTGGGACCCTGGGCTAACACAACCACAGAACACAGAGAACACAACTTTGAGGTGATATCCAGGAAGGCATCCCAGAGGAGAGCTCTCTTGAAGGACAAGGGAAGGTGAGTCACCTGGAGAAGGGGGAAGAGCGAGAGACTATTTCACAGAAATTCCATGTGTCCAAAAGATAAATCCTGTTAGTATCTGAATTCCCCCATCCTAAAGTTAGGATTTTGATTCATCCCAAGGTGGACTGGGGCCTTTCTTCAAGTGATCTTTTCTCTTAGGAAGGGCAAGCAGACATTGTATTTCTTGCATTTTTTAGGAAGAGTCTGAGAGTATCTTTCTGTTGGCTGTGCAACTGTACCACAACTTAGCTGGCTCTAAAATTCTTGGGTCATGAAACATCCTCTTAAAACCCGTGTGCGTGTATTATGTTATTACGGATGGGGACCTCTCCCTCTGCCTTCATCCTAAGGCTGCGTGGGCCCCAGTCCTGGCTTCTTGAATGACTAGGTGTTGGACATTGGGAAAGTTAATCTGCGTCTCTTTCTTCTCTTAAGTAAAAAGTGAATCATAATAGTATCTACCCATAGAGTTGCTATGAAGATGGTGAGTTAATATTCTAAGTCAGTAAGAAACAGTGACAGGTGCATAAAATTTTGCAGTTACATATTAGTTGCCACTGCAGTCATTTGGGATTATTACTACTATTTTCACCAGTTTCACCATTACATCGCAGTATCTCGAATTGAAATGCTGAGGTCTGAGAACCAATTGTTTAGTCTTTTTTGTTTTGATGGAGATCTGTGTGTCTCTAGATGCTTGCGGGAACTTTTCTTTAGTCTTGTATTTCAACGTATTATCAGTTTGTGCTTAATTTTGAGTCTCATCATTGATTTTGCCGGGAGCCCACTATGTTCTTCATACTCTGTAAACTCAGTGCTCCATTTATTTCAAAGAAATTTTCTTTAGGTATGTCTTTGATTATTGTTCTGTTCCACATATTTGATGTCTTCTCCCCAGACACTTCCAATCCTTACTGTGAATGTCCATCCACTATTTTCTGTGATATTCTCCTTCTTGTTCTTTTTTATTTCTTCATGGCAACTCCAAACTCTTATTTAGGGGAAACTTATAAAATGTTTTCTTTTGCATAAGACATCAAAAATTATTGACTATATGTTAGGCTAGGGCACAGAGACTAATTCTGGTAGGCATGTTTTGGTAAATTAGTGCTATGTCTACTTGTGTCTTCTGCTCAGGGACCTCATGAGTCCATGCCATGGAAGGAGAAGGTGGGGTCTCTGGGTGACAAGACACAGGTTAGAGTCCGTGAACATATGCACATAGAATCCCTACAGTTCCTGGTGGAGACTTTAGATACTTTTCTAATTAGAACTGTAGAACCATCTTTCATTCTAAAGATGAAAACATTGAGAGTCTCAAAGATTGAGTGGTCTGTCCAGGGTCACAGAGCTGGTTAGTGGAAAGGCAGGTCAAAGAAGGATTTGGACCCTGATCTCCAGCTAGTCTCCCTTTTTCTTTTTGATCCTTAATTCATTATTGTATGAAACAGTGTTGCGTGCCAGTCAGTAGAATATCTAACAAGCATGATGCTTTGAGCATCCATTATGTGCCATGTGGTCGTACAGCTGAGTAGTTATGAAGCAGAATTAAAAAGAAAAATGGGCCCAGTTTGATTAAAAGTAAAAGGAAAGATGTTCTAATCGGGAAAACTGGCATGTGCAAAAGTGTGGAGGTGGAAATAATAAAGTAGTATGAGCTATGTGTGTATGTTGGTGGGTAGAATGGGGTGGGGGCATTCTTGCAGACTCTTCATGGGTCAGTCAATAGTGATGCAGTTAGGTGATCAGATAGGGGGCAGCGGGTGGTGGAAAGCATCAGAGGCCAGGTTATATCCACCTTAAACATGTCGAGGGTCACTTTACGTCCTAGCAACATTCAGTTTTTCTCCAAAGGTTTGATTTCTGTCTGGAGCAGACAATGCATAGGTACAAAGCTTGCTCTCTAGCTATTTGAAGCACTTTTGCTGTCTGTGGGAATTTCTGGGGAGCCAAACTGTTATAAGTGCTCACAGCGGGGAAAAAGAAAGATAGAATTGGTCTGGAGATTGCTGCCTGAGGACAAGGCAGAATTATATTAAGGGGTCACCTCACCACCTACGTGTTGAAGGAGAGCCTTGGCAGGTCCAGGGCAGTTGCTGCCCAGGACTTACTTGTGGGTGGCTCACACAGTCTTGTCCTTGAAGTGCTTTGATGCCTGGTTGGAAGGGGCCAGTGCAGTCTCCGAGTTCAGCTCCCGGAAGGCCAGACCTTGTCCCTCTGGATTTGGTTCCAGACTTTGTCAGCAGAGAGTGTCACCAAATGTGAAAAACTTATTCCTAGCTACACAGTTGATGGTTCAGGATCAAGTAGATAAAGGGGGTTCGTGGTTTCATATGTGAAAAGCCTCATGGATGAGAACTGGTGTGTCCTGAAAAATAATAGGAATTCAAGCATCTGATGATGTTGATAGAATTATTTGGAGATAAACGATATGTGATTAGAGGCTCCTTCCTCCAGGTATTCTGGGGTTCATCTCTCGGTAAAATTTAGTGGCATTCTTCCCACCTGCTGGGCCACAGGCAAGCCATATTTTTGTTTATTTTCCTTAAACTTTTTAAAAATCATTGACATATAGCACAATACTGGAAGTGCAGTTTGATGAGTTTTACAACCCTAGTCAAGATACAGAAATTTTTATTACCTTAGAAAGTTTTCTCAAGTTCCCTTCCAGGCAGTCGCCTCAACCAGAGGGAACACTATTCTTATTATTTAATTACCCAAATCAGTCTGAAGTGCATTTCAACACTCCAGAAAGTTCTTTTATTCCTTATCCCAGTGAGTACCTGCTCCCACAGGTATGTAATTTGTTTATCACCATAGGTCAATGTTGCCTCTCCTTGAGCTTTTCATATAAATGGAATCGTTATGCGTTCTTCTTTTCTCCTCCTTTTGCCTAACATAATTTTGGGATTCACTCATGCTGTGTGTCAGTAGTTTGTTCCTTTTTCCTTGCTGTACGGTATTCTGCTGTACGGATGCACATCATTTGGTTGATCCAGAAGCACGCACCTGGGCTCCTCCAGTTTCCTCCTCCTCCTCAGCTTCTGAATTACCTTCTTATTACTTCTCTTTCTGGCAGTCCTTGAGTGAAAGCTAGAATGTGAGCTTCTGGCAACCAGGATTGTGTCTGTTGTGTTTACCACTGAATCCTCAGTGCTCCGAACAGCATGTGACCGATAGCAGGTGTTCAGTGTTTGTAGGATGAGTGGATTAAGAGTGTTCTGAGCACCTAGTTTTAATTGCTTACCACTCTGAGCCTGTATGGTATCTTCCCAAACAACTCAGATCGACAGGACCCCCAAGACATTCTCTCTTTGCTCGCAAACGTAACATGAATTTAAGGCCCAAGGGTTGTGAGCTTTGTCTCTGCAAGAGCTTCCCTCTGCACCAGGTTAGGTCCCTTCGTAGACCTCATTAACTGTCTCTACCACCCCCATCATGACCTTTCCCTTCCACTTTATTGGCATTGCTGCTTTAATTGACTGCCTTACGCTCTCATTCCATGGGTCTGGAGAGCCTGCTTTTCTCTCTACCACTAAAGTCCCCATACCCAGCACTCTGTCTGGCACATGAGAAGCAGAGAGTACATACTGGTTGGGGTTTCTTTCACAGAGAGTTCTGTAAGGTTGTCCATCCCAAGACCATGACCTTGAGAAGAGAAGGATGCATTTGAAAACAAAGCCTCTGTTATATAATGCATGATTGTGTGCCCCCTGCCCTTTCCAAATTCGCATGTTGAAGCCCTAACCCCTGATGTGATGGTATTAGGAAGGTGGAAGCCTTTGGGAGGTGATTAGGTTTAAATGAAGTCATGCAGATAGAGCTCCCATTATGGGATTTGTGCCCTTATAAGAGGAGGAAGAGACCAGCTCCTCTCCCTCTCCCTCTCCCTGTCCCTCTCACTCCACCATGGGAGGGCATAACAAGGAGATAATCTGCAAACCAAGAAGAGGGGTTCTCACCAGGAACTGAGTTATCTGGCACCTTGACCTTGGTCTTCATAGCCTCCAGAACTCTAAGAAATAAAGGCCTATTGTTTAAGCCACCCAGCCTTTGGTATTTTGTTATAGCAACACAAACTACTAAGGCAGCCTTTGTAGAAGATTTCTAGTTAGGATATAGCATCTCATGGGTAGGGTCATGTCTTCATAAAATATTTTAGCCCAAATGTTGAATCTGTTAATGAGTTAGGTGGGTCATGGCCATGAGGGACTTAGACATTTACTTCACATTATCCCATGGAAATCTTAGAATGTTTATTTTCACCCAAATGTTTGGGACCCTGGGAGCCTAGAAGCACTAGATCTGTGAAGTTTACACAAAGTTCCATTTTCTTACTGATTGTACTCGTGGCTTTAGCCCCTGCAACAAAGGGTGGCTTCAGGGTCTCAAAGAAGTGTAAAGTATTATGGGCATGTGGTGCATAAGCAGGATCTCTGTGCTTTGCCTTTATTCTCAGCATAGCCTCTTCAGGGATTCATGTATAGGCTTCAGAAGTGTTCATGAATTCCTGAAATGGTGGGCATATGTGCATTTTCCTGGGAAAAGAGTCTGAAATTTCTCACCAGATCTTTGCAAGGGCCTATGTATCCTCAAAAGTTAAAAACTACTTGCATAGACTCCCTTGAAAGATCCTTCTGGTTAATTGCTTAAACAATTAAGTACAAGAAGTACAAGAAGTACAAGAAGAAAAAGGGAGGAGCAGGAATTCTGCTAGGGCCCAAAGTTCTAATGTTCCGCCCCCACCTTCTAGTAAACAGACCCTCCCTGGCCTTGGTTCCCTTTCTGATGACTCCAGTTGTTGGATTAGATGGCCTCATATTTCTTGCATTGTGTGCTTGAGCAGTTCGTCTCAGAGAGAACTGACAAACCTGATATTTCTGTTCATTTAAAAAAAGAGAGGTGCTTACAAAAAAAAAGTGTGTCTCATATCCCTACTTCTCTTTGAACCACTCATGCATGTGACTTATAAAGAATCCAAAGTCTATAAAGAACTAATCAAACTCAACACCCAAAAAACATAATCCAGTGAAGAAATGGGCAGAAGACACAAACAGACACTTTTCCAAAGAAGATATCCAGATGGCCAACAGACACGAAAAGATTACTCACCATCACTCATCATCAGGGAAATACAAATCACAACCACAATGAGATACCACCTCACACCTGTCAGAATGACTAAAATTAACAACACAGGCAACAACAGATGTTGGCGAGGATGCAGAGAAAGGGGAACATTTTTGTACTGTTGGTGGGAATGCAAACTGGTGCAGCCACTCTGGAAAACAGTATGGAGGTTCCTCAAAAAACTAAAAGTAGAACTACGCTATGACCCTGCAATCGTACTACTAGTTATTTATCCAAAGAATACAAAAATGCTGATTCAAAGGGGCACATGCACCCCAATGTTTATAGCAGCACCATCGACAATAGCCTAAGTGTGGAAAGAGCCCAAATGTCTACTGACTGATGAATAGATAAAGAAGATGTGGTGTACACACACACACACACACACACACACACACACACACACACACACACAGTGGAATATTACTCAGTGGTCAAAAGAATGAAATCTTGCCATTTGCAACAATATGGATGGAACTAGAGTGTATTACGCTAAATGAGATAAGTCAGAGAAAGATAACATAGGACTTCACTCACATGTGGAATTTAAGAAGCAAAACATGAATATAAGGGTAATGGAAGGAAAAATAAGATAAAAACAGAGATGGAGGCAAACCATAAGAGACTCTTAAATACAGAGAACAAACTGAGGATTGCTGGAGGGGAGGTGGGTGGGGGATGGGCTAAATGGGTGATGGGTGTTAAGGAGGGCACTTGTTGGGATGAGCGCTGGGTTTTATATGTAAGTGATGAATCACTAAATTGTACACCTGAAACCATTACTACACTATATGTTAACTAACTTGCATTTAAATTTTAAAAAAGAACCCCAATTATAATTGGATTACTAACAAAAGAGGAAATAAAATAATAATCTGATGGCTGTTTTAGAACCAGGTACAGGAAGCACCGTGATGTACTTCATGATACTTTGTCAAGGGGACAGAGGGAGAGATAATTGTATTGGCTAGTCTGCAGAGGGACATGTGTACTAGTAAGTCATTTGAGATGGAGACATCTATTTACTCGAGGGAAAGTTTGTTACTATATTGTACCTACCACCAGAAATAAGTGAAAAGAGATTAAACATTTGGAAAGATTGATACTTTATTTTCTTTCTGGTGGTCAGCAATTTACTGCTAATGCCTGAAACAGAGCAAAGACCATGGAGGAAAGTCGATTGGCCCAAGCCCCAAAGTATTGAAGTCTGCTGCTCTTAATTCTGTCCAGGGCCAGTCTGTGAATAATTGTATTAAGGAGTTGAGCAGAGTTATCACAGAGCTACAAAATAGCACCCTTGGGGCCCCACTGTAGACTGATGGGGACTCTGGAGACTTGACAATGATGATCAAAAGGTCTATATATTTAAAATGCACAAAGGATGAGCTCAGAAATTATCTGCCTGCCAACTTAACTTCTCTACCTGGAACAAATTATCAAAAAATCAATTTGCAAACACCTTTGAGATAACAAGGCCTTGAGTAATAACCTTCATGGCTTTGTAAAGAAAAGCATCTAGCTTGACTAATCTGCTTAATTTCCTTCTCTGACCAAATGGCAGGCTATAATAGAGGCAATCTGAAGTTGTCCCTTAAGATTTGCTTCAAATCACACTGAGAAAATATCGTCCACCTCTGTTTCATAGCAATTATTCTGTCTCTGAAGAATCTTTGTGGGTAGGTGATTAATCAGAAAGCAAACACTGAATGAGTCTGATCTATCCCGAAGCTCTCACCTGAGTTCCAGATGGAAACCTGTACCTGCCTTACCCACCTGAATAGCCCAGAGGCCCTCCAAAAGTTTTGATCACATCTGCATTATACTCCACTCCCAGACACTCCCCGACCCACTGACTCTTCACTTCCTAATTCTACTCCAAGAATCATTAATTTGTTCATATCCATTGACAGATCCCATTTCTGGCAATTGGTTCCAAGAAAATATGAGACCAGAAAAATTGGAGTCATTTGCACAAAGATGTTCATTGCAGCATTATTTACTGTAGCAAAACTTGGCACAACTCCCGTGCCCAAGAATTGGAGATTAGTTAGTGTGATTGCCTGATAGATTGTTCTGTAGCTATTAAAGACTGTGATGGCAAGATCCATGTTGTCAACAAAGTCTTTAGAATCTAAGAAGTGAGGGAAGTAAAACATTGGGTCTTTATGTTACTGTAGGTGTATGAACAAGGATTAAAAATATGAATAGAAATTGTAATGGAACATGGAGAAATAAAAATGGCTGTTATATTGAGTGGTAGATAAGGGGACTTATTTTCTCTTTATTGTTACTTTCTTTTTTTTAAATTTTTTTCAGTGTTTGTTTTTGAGAGACAGAGACAGAGCATGAGTGGGGCAGGGGCAGAGAGAGAGAGAGAGAGAGACAGACAGACAGACAGACAGACAGACAGAATCCGAAACAGGCTCCAGGCTCTGAGCTGTTGACACAGAGCCCGAACCCACGAACCGTGAGATATGACCTGAGCTGAGGTCGGACGCTTAACCGACTGAGCCACCCAGGCGCCCCTATTGTTATTTTCTTTATTGCTTTGCCACTGCTATTTTTTGCTACAAATAAAAATAACAAACATAACCAGTTTGAGTTCTAGAAAATGGGTGTCTATAAGCAAACAGCTTTCCAAAGGAATAGCTGGTCTGGGAAGGCATAGAGATGTGGGTTCCATCCTACCTTACCTGCTTCATGATCTTGGTTAGGTGACCCAATCACTTGGATTCTTTGTTTGTTTGTTTTTAATCCATCAAAATGGAGGTGATTGTGTCCCAAGATTTGCACAAAGTAGTGCATGTGAGATTTCTTGGTAAATAAGAAATACAAAGTTAATGTTAATTTCGGCAGCTACGCCAATGGGCTAAGAATTGCCAGAAAGACCTACCATAAGTGCTTGTTGAAATTCTAGTTTATTTAACCGAAGAAATAGAACTTAGTGGAAGAGGAACAACCCATACAGGATGCAAGATAACTCTGCATTGACTTTTCCCTTGACCTTTGATTCCTACAGAGGACACTGTGCCTGTGACATCCTCCTTACTGGAGGAAACCCGCTAGAGTTGAAAAGAAGCTGAATTTTTCCTTTGCCATCATCTTTTTGCTACTTTGGCTCATAGGACTATTTGGGGGAGAACTTCTACTAGGAATATATGTGTTGCTATGAAAGAAATGGTTACAAACCTCAGACTCTCCTGGGTTTTGAACCAAATTCCACTTCAGTAAGGGCATGTTCTCATTTGAAGACGGAAAACAGAATATTAACCCAGGCAGCTTTGCTGTGTTCCAGAAAAACCATTTATTCACAATTACCTTCTTTCTTTACTTTATTTAAATGGAGATATGGTCATGTGGTAGAAGAAATACCAATTCAGGTATTTACATTAAAAAAAATCTCTCACCACAGTATTGAAACAAAAAAAAAATCATAGAAATTAAGGTAGGATGTGAATGGAATCATGAAAGGGATTTGGGCTCCTGTAAGTGGCTCACTCTGGAATTCTGTTCTTGTCCTTATATGCTTGGATTCTTCTCTGTAAACCATTTGGGTCTGACATCCTTTGCTGATTGCTTGTCTTCCAGAGCCTCCCACACCCATCGCCCCCCCAGAGCTGCTGGCCGTAGGGGCCACATACCTGTGGATCAAACCGAATGCCAACTCTATCATCGGGGATGGCCCCATCATCCTGAAGGAGGTGGAGTACCGCACCACCACGGGCACCTGGGCCGAGACCCACATAGTTGACTCTCCCAACTATAAGCTATGGCATCTGGACCCTGATGTGGAGTATGAGATCCGGGTGCTGCTCACACGACCGGGGGAGGGAGGCACGGGACCACCAGGGCCTCCGCTCACCACCAGAACCAAGTGTGCAGGTAAGAGCTTCCTTCTTGACTCTGCTTCGAGAGGTCAGGCAGTTGCCCTGAGTGATCCTTCTATTGGCATTCTGCGACAGTCATTCCTAGACTTCTTTGATGCGACTGTGCTTCCTGTTGTGGAAGGCAACAGTCAGGGCTTTGGTCTTGCCTTCGAGGCCCTCCTGGCTCTGGTGATGACTGGGACCCATAGAGCCACCTGACTCCAGCCGTGTCCTGGAGAGTTCCTGGTTCTGACAGTGTTTCCGATGGGACACTGGTTGTGTGCCTCCAGGGATTCCTGGTGCCACTGTAAGTCTGAGGCTTCCTAGTGCTCAAAGTGTCTCTCAGGGCTCCTGGCTCTGAAAGTGTGCCTTGTCACGGCCTCGTTTGGACTACACCTCTGTGTGCTTCTGATTCTTGTTAGCTACCTCAGGTGCTTGTGATGTTAACTTTGTCCCTGAGGATTCCTTGCCTAGGCCTGTGACCCTAATGAGCTCTTGGTTTTGACACTTTTCCTGAGGGTTCCTGGTTCTATTTACGTCTCTGAAAGGTTCCTGATGCCAACTTTGTCTTGAGTACTTCCTGGTTCTGAAAGTGCCTCTCAGTGGATTCTGGAACTGCTTTAGTCCTTGAGAGCTTTCTGGCTCTGTATCCCTCAGGCCCTTCTGGTTCCAACCGAACAGTCTGGGTTGGGACTGTCCCTTCATGGGTCCTCTGGATTCTATATCCCTCCAAGCTCCTGGCTCAGTATACCCCAGGGGACTTGTGCCTCCCCCAGTTTCTCTGAGGTTTTTGGTTGTTGCTTAAGAATTTGGTGGCTGGGACTGTGTCTGAGAAGGTTCTTTTGAACCAACTATATCCTATCCCCAGGAACTCCAGGCTTCTATGGTGATTCTAATAAGGGATATTGGCTAGGATTTTATCCCTGACTGTATTCCTGAGATGTTACAGCTCTGAATGTAACTCAAGAAGTTAAAAGAACTCAGTGTGGTTTTTTGCCCTTTAACCATTTGATGTAAGTACTTTTATCTCACATATATATGAAGGAATAGAGACTCCATATTTTCAAACCTTTTGTCCAAAGTCGTAGAATTAACCAGTGGCACCATCAGGATTTGCACTCAGGTTCTTCTGACTCTAATGCCACTGATCATTGGTCACCCCACGGTGAAAAGATAGAGAAGTCTGTGCCACTGGCATGGAATACAGTGCTGGGGTTCTTCCAGGGGGGACCAGGGAAGCAGCAGCATGAGCCATTGGATTCCAAGGGAGGAAGAATCACTGATGGGTTCCGGGTGGGGAGAGAAGGACCCATCGGCACAGCGGCCCCCATGGAAGAAAAAAACAAAATACAATTTGTTCTATAATGCGACATACGCGTCCCTGAAAATCACTGTAGTATGGAAAGTTATGCGATAAAGACTATCAGGGTTATGGGGGAAAATGGGATTAGGGTACTTCGCTCATTCTTCATCAATGACACATTAAAAAAAAAAGGAAAATAGTAAAACTGGTCGCACAGTTCACACCTGTCAGTGGCTTAGGATACGCATAAATACTGCAGTACATAGAGTGTGTTTCCTTGCAGAGAGACCCCGGGTTTGCTTTTGAAGCAGGTTGCAGCCTGTGAGCTGGGGTGGTGATGAAGAGGGCTTTCTGAACATGATGGAAAGTCATGACACCAGCTGTGGGTGCCTGGGGCTCACAGCACGTGCTGTGAACAGAGGCAGCAGGTCGATGTTTGAGGGGGGTACGTTCTCTGTACTCGTGCGTGGCTCAGTGGAGCCGAGTGCAGTTTTCTGCTTCCATAGTGTTTCTACGTGCAGACTCACACATAGCAAATGTGACATTCGTGCTATGCTCAGATTGTCCCCTAATAGGTCAATCATGTTGGAACACATGTGAGTTGTCAGAACAAGAGCTATAGCAGAACTGACTGTAATCACTCTTACGTACCTCAGTAGTCCGTCTGGGTGGTCTATAACCCAAGGTTAGTGAGGATGCCCGTTGCTTGCGAGTATTCCTTTGGATGTTGTCAGACCATTATAATAAATAGAAATGCCATTTTCTTGATTGTTTTCAAAAGCAGGCCTTCGCAAAATTCCTTATTGAAACCTGATTATAAAACCTACTACTTTAAAAGGACATAAGATTATGTTATTAAACCAGGTAATACCTTATCTCAGCTTTGCAATTCAATATTCATCCATAAAAGTAATTGATTTGGTCCTACCAATGAGACTTTTCTTTTTCCACAGGGTAAATCTAAGAGTTTCCAGGGTTTTTGATCTTTATAAATGATACTGAAAGTCCTTTAGCAGCCCCTCTGGACGTATTTGCTGATGATCATATAATACATTTTGAAATTCAATCGGAAGATGATCATCTCAATAAAAATTTACAATCTATTGCAAACTGTTGCCACGACTGTGTAATGGATTTTACATGTTGAAAACACAATTGTCTGACTATCACTATAAAAATTATGAGTTGAAATGCTGTTTGTGGTTTTATATTTCAAAAAATGTTGGTGTTTAAGTAAGTTACAGCTAAAATCTTGAATAACCCACATTTTACAAAATGTGTCATCAAGAACATAATCTTCTTTCCCACATTGCCACTGATGGTAGAATATTCTTTGCCTCATAATTAATTTTTAAGAGGATTCCAGGGCTGGTATCCATTTGTGGAAGCTGTTTATTGGGGTTGGTAGTGTGGGTCCCCCCCCCCTTTCCTTTTTCTATTATTAATCGCACTGGAAATGTACTCATTATTTTGCAAAACAGAAAATGAGAGAATGTGGAGTGTGGAAGGTATAATTTCTGCCCAGAGGAATTTACAGACTATGTTAAGATTCCAGCAAAACAGCAAAAAGGGTAAAACATAAACATAAAGTCGAATATTGAAATAGCATACTTCAGGGAGAAAAACCAGGTCGGTGGGGAAAGGCAGTGCTCTTAAAATGGTCTGGCACACTGGTTCACAGAGTTTAGTCCCTGGACCATCAGCATCACCTGGGAACTTGTTAGAAATGCAAATTCTCAGGCCTCAGCCCTGACCTAATGATGCAGAAATTCTGGGAGTGGAGCCCAGAAATCTATGCTTTAAGGAGCCCTCTGAGTGATGCTGAGGCATACCCACATTGAGGAATCACTGATACGCTGTGCCACACCTACGTGCCGCTTTGGTGGTGTGCCCACTATGTTGCTTGATCCTTAAGGCAGCTCTGAGAGGTAAATGGGAGGAAAGCTAAGGCACAGCATCATCAGCCCAAGATTGCAAATCAATTCAGTTCTTAGAGCTAAGTCTCTTGGCTCAAGGAATTCCCCATCACATGCTTTGATGGGGTTTCCTCTCTACATGTCCTCTTGAGGGTGGGTTTGCGTGGTAGGGAGACTGGCAACTATGGAGACCAGCTGCATGGTCTAGTCAGTCCACAGAGGCTGTAGGCCTTTTCTGCAAACATCTACTGAGCTCCTTCCCCGGGCCAAGCTCTGTTCTAGGCATTGGTGGCAAAGGCTTAAAGCAGGCGCTCAGGCTAAAGCATGGGTGTAGCTCAGGAAGATATCTGGGGGACAATTCAGCAAGGGCAGGTGTGGATGTATTCCAGGTCTGCTAGGTCTGACAGGCCACTTGCCGGGTATATCCTTGGTGCATCAGGAACGGGGTAACACCTTTACAGGTGGACATTTTCAAGAGTTTGGCTGCAAAGCACCAACCTAGCTCAATAGTCTCGAGTTCAGAGCAAGACTGTTAGCCAGTGATGCCAGAACCTGGACAGACTATCACACAGGGAATGTAGGGGTGAGAGAAGAGGGCCAAAGATGATACTCCATGGCTTCTGGTTTGGATGGCTGGGAGGTGAGTGGTGGAACTGTTGGGCGAGATGCAAGACACAATAGATGGGTTAGGGATGAGAGAATGAGTTGAAGTTTGCATATGTTGTGTTTGAGATAAAGATGCATAGCAGGTGATGGCATATGGAAGCCTGGAGCCCAGGAGGGACCAGCAGGGTATCCCTTCATCTTCCCTGAGAACTACCTGATTGCATCTGCATTTTAGAATCAAAGGGGCTCCTTAGTACCAATGAAAGCAGTCTAATTTTCTTTCTTCATACTATTCCCTTGAGATGCCCCATTCATTTATTTTTTTCATTCATCGTTTTGTTCTTTTGCTCTCTTTAATCATCTGCCATCCTTCCTGAGATACAGGCGTGGGGTGCATATGTGATAATTTACATCAGAGTTCTTTGAAAAGCTCCAAATACTCTTTAGATGCCTGTAATAAAATGAATTATTACTTGTTGCTCTTGTGGTTATGAATTGTTAAAGCAGGAAATCTGACATGTCCGTTTCTCTGGACTGACTAGCATGTGAATGGGTGTACCATTTTCTTTTGTTGTTCATCATCTCACAAGATATCCTATTTCAGAACACGATGATCATAATCTAGACTCGCAGACGTTTTCTTATCTAGAACAATGGGTGGTTTTCTCTGGCACATCCCCAACAGCAGACATCCATGGATACTAGTTGGGTCCTAGGAGCTTGTCTGGTGCCCACCCAGCCTCACCTTGAATGCTATCTCTGATGGGAAGATCATGCGCTCCCATAGCAGACCTTCTAACTGCTGGGGATCCTGGGTGGTTACTCTTACTCTCTACCTAATATTGGTCTGGTTATCATAAAACTCTGGCTGGGGTCCTATGTGGAAACAGAATATCATGTAGGTTTAAAAGAGCAGAGGCTGCTAGCATCAACTATCTGGATTCCACGAGGAGAACCAAGGTCAACAGCATTGAGAATGGGGACCAGGGTCAGCAATAGGGGAAGGCCAGTGAGATGATGAGAGGTGTGGACACCACACTGGTCCAGTTCATCTTTTCTGCAGGTACCACTTTTAATGGGCCATGCACCTGCTTGTTGATGCCTTCAAGCTATCACCCAGCATTAGACAAAAGACATTCTCCCTCATTGTCACCCAGATCTGCCTCCATGTCACACCCACTTGTGAATGGATCCGGTTTTACTCTCGAGAGACCTATTCCTCCTTATCTCAGAAACAGGTCTTAAGCAACCCAAATTTAGCTCTCTTGTGCTCTGGAAATCTCCTCCCCTTATCCTTAAAGGTCCTGCTTGAGCCAGACTCTGGCAGTAACCATCACTTTGCAGTTGTGGAATCACAAATCCACAATCTAGCATGCAGGTGATCAGAAGTTCCCTGTGATTGCTTGCTCCCTGTAAATTAAAGGCCCCATTGCCTGGGTACCCACTTCATTGTGGTATTGCCGAATTTAGGTTTTCCAAATGAAAAGTGACTTTGTACAGCCAGAAATGTGCAATACTGCTGCTTTGGAGGGCTCACTTAGTATTCCCTCCACCTGAGGTTTGATTGCACATTATATTTTATTCACATATTTATGGATTCCTACTTGAAGTGATAGGTGTCTGTCTCTTTTCTCTAAGGAAATAGAAAGGAGAAATTCAAATTGCTGAGCTCAATGAAGTAAGAGTAGTCATTAGAATTTAGTGAGAAGAATAGGGGCTTTAGAGCCAAAAAGAATCTGGTTTTTATTTCAAGGTGGCACTTGTATCTGGATGACAGTGCATCTGTCTGTGTCTCTGTTTCGTTTCTTCCATTTACAGGAGATTATGATACACTGTTTTGTGGCGAAGCCTCAGTGAGATAAGTTATAAGCCTAGCAGAGAATCCAAAACATAGAAGCCCCTTAATGAACATTATTTGGAAGAAAACAAAAAACAAAAAACATCTCCAGCCTAGCAAGAGGGTGTTGGAATCTAAACTGATGGTGTGATGGACCCTGTTGTAAGAAGACTGCTCTAGTACCATTGTCTTTACTTGCTCAGACAGTGGTGGATTAGTGCCGAAGCCCTAAGCTCCTGGGAAGATGGTGAACACTGGTTTTGCAGGTGTTCTGGGTTCGTTGATGTGTGGCTACAATGGTACCTGATGATGAGGTCAGGGGCGGAGATAGGAGTTGGTCTTTTTCTGATTTTGTCTAAGTCCTACGTAGGAGAGAGAAGCATGTTATCCAGACCCCTCTCTTTCCTGGGAAGCCAAGGCTTATGAGCATGAGAACTTGTGAACAGGGAGTGGAGGTGAGTCCTGACTGTCTTCAGTGAGCATCCTTAGGCGGGCTCTATGTTTTCAGTCCAGCATCCAGTTCTAGGGCAGAGTGGAGGGACAGCAAGAGAGAAAGAGAAATTGAGAGTCTAGAAAACAGAACAAAGCTATGTAACTAGCCTTTTAAGGCCTTTTTAAATTTTTTTTAAAATTTATTTTGAGAGAGAGACAGCGTGAGTGGGGGAGGGGCAGAGAGAGAGAGGGGTAGAGAGAGAATCCCAAGCAGGCTCTGTGTTAGCAGCCCAGAGCCTGACATGGGGCTTGAACTCACAAAACCATGAGATCATGACCTGAGCCAAAACCAAGAGTTGGATGCTTAACTGACTGAGCCATCCAGGCACTCCAGGCCATTAAAAGAAATTTTTTGTAAGCCTCAGCTTCAATGCGCAGGTAGCATAACCTGGTCTGAGATTAGATTAGAAGGGGTCTAGATTAAAAGCAAATGGAACTTCCTTCTGAGCAGGATGGTGGTGTGAGCACAGACTTCTAACTCCTATCTCTGCCCTGTCATAATCCTGGTGAGATTACCCATGAGTCTGAGGGAGGCACAGCAAGATCAGCCAATAGCAGGCAGATCACCATCCTACCTAGAACCAAAGCAGAATCTGAAGACCACCAGGGAAACCTCCAGCACTGTGACAGACTAGGGAAGGAGGGTCTTCCGTGCATGCCACACCATGCTCAAAGGGACATGGTTGCCAGAGTCGTGCAGGTGAGCCCAGACTGAAGGCACCCACAAAAGATGGTTATGACAACCACCTGTGCAAAATTATTTGGAGAAGGGGTGCTCATTGCTCTTCCACTTCCCTTTCCTTCCCTGCCTTTTTAGCTGCTTCTGTGCCTCCTTCCTCCCCTGGAGCATAGGACCATGGAGGAAAGAGGAGGGATTGAAGAGAGAGAAAGCCTGCTCTCACCATACCTGGTTCAGGAGCTGCTGCATAAGCCAGGGGGTGTCTGCACGTGAGCAGGCATCTGCTGGGACATGATATGTCCCCCTCCTCTTCTTGCAGACCCTCTCCCCTCCTTCCATCTATGTACACAATGTCTACAGGTGGCTACCATGGAACTCCTCCCTTGGCTTCGGGAAGATGAGTTGGAAAGCTAAAGCCTTCTTCCCTACACCTGTTTACAGGTTCCAAGACTCCTCCCAATCCACCCAGCCTCCTTGCTGTGTGGGTTGAGCCTGGTGTTGAAGGGAGGAGGGAAGGTCCAGTTGGGTGCCTCTTCCAGCCCCTGAGGACCTGAGGAGGACATCTGGAAGTGCCTCAGGTTCTCTGCAGGAGGCGGCCATACTTACTCCTTACTCTTCCTTGTTCTGTAGCCTTGGGTGAAATTCCAAAGTAACAAGAAAAAACCTGTAAAACATTGTTAGGTTTATATTTTTTTGCTCCCCCATGATCCCTAGAGAACTAGGGCTCAGAAGGTGAAGTATAGTAAGCCAACAGACCTTCCTGGGGAAATAAATACTCCTTGATTCCTCCTTACCTTGAAAGTTGAGATAAGAAAAAGCCACAGAGAGGTAGTGTTAATGATAATTAAATCTAATATCTTTGGTTTTTTTGTTTATCAGACTTTCTGGATTAAAAAAGTAACTCCCAAATATGTTACAGTTGGAGGTCACTCATTCCTATACCTGGGAAGACCTTGAGATAACAATACCAAGAAAGTGTGTTTCCTTTGTTTCATAGTAATGAAAACAACAGCTACCCAGTTTGAGTATCTATGATATACAAGGCCCATAGCATTGAGGTTGTTTGGAGGATTTTACTTGTAATTCTTGCAGCAGCCTAGTGGAGGGGCCATGATTTCCTCCATCATCTGGGAGGTAAGTGACTTACCCAAGGCCTTATACCTGACCAGGTGGCCTGGCTGGGAACTGAGTGTGTAACTACATAGCTACAAAGCTCTGTGACCGCCAGCATCCAGCATCATTATGAAAGCAGAAGGCACCATGACCAAGTTGGGTTTATCCTAGAAAGGCACTGATGAAAAATGTTGAATGCTGGAAAAGCTATTCATATAATGCCTCATATCAATAAGTCAAAGGATAAAAACCATATGATCTCCAGAGAGGCTGAAAAATAATTTGAAAGAAATCGGTCTTCATTACCGATCAGAATTCTTAGCAAGCCGGAATGGAAAGTCACTTTTTTAGAATTACTATTTCTAGGAGCAAATACTCTTACAGCATCAAAGCCTAAGAGAATAAACTAAACCAAGAAAAAAAAAAAGGTATTAGGATTATTAAGAGATTTCAGTATTATGGTCAGACACAAAGCAAATAAACAAAAATCAATAGCCGTATGCTAGTAATAACCACATGAAAATATAATAAAATGTATCCTGTTCTCAAATGCAATTAAAACATAAATACTTAGGAGGAAACCAAGAAACGTACTGCAGCTACGTATGAAAACATAAACCCCTGCAAAACTTTTCTGAGGAAGATAAAGCAAGACTTGAATAAATGGAGAGGTATATCATGTAGTTGGATTAGCAAATTTAATATTGTGGGGATATCAGTTCTCCCCAAATTAATTTATGGGTTTAATGCAATTGCAATCAAAACCCTAATGGGAGTCCTTCTGGAACTTGACAGTGATTTCAAAATTGATCTGAAATAATATAGAGGAGAAAGTAATGGAGAACAGTTTAAAAAAGTGGTGTGGGGGGACATTTCATTGTGAAATATCAACATTTTTTATAGCTATAATAATTGAAACCCAGAGAATAATCCAGTATAGAATGAAACTAGCTATTAAAATTTATATGAATGGAGAATTGCTTAACAAATAGTATATTTGTAATTGGTTAATAATTTGGAAAAAATAGAATGTGTTGCATGTATATTATGATACGCTAAATAAATCCTGGATCGATTAAGAACTTAAATTAAAATCAGAAAAAAGGAAGAACCAGAAGAAAATATTGTTCTTTTCTTCGGAAGGACTTTCAGCTCATTAAGAGCAAATAAATAAACCCCTGAGTCGAATCTTACTGTGTAAAAAGAAAAGGAAAAGAACAGCTTCTCTACTGTATTAACAAAATTCAAAAAACAAATAGGTAAGCTGGATATGGGAAAAGACAACAGAATTTAGAAGAAAGGGATAATATTCTCACATAAAAAGAGCTCTAACAAGTTGATAAAAATGTCACATGATAGAAAAAAAGGCTAAAAAATATTGACAGGTAATTGTCAAGCAAAATGTGAATGGTGAAGAACAAATTTAACATGTCCAGTATCACAGATAATCTAATAAATACACTTTTAACCTGTAAGATTACCAAAACATACCTATTTTTCACTGGTAAAAACCAGCGTTGGCAAGGAGCAGTGAAAGCAGTCTTTTACAGGCATTTCTGCAAGTGGGTTAAGTGGCACAGCATATTTAGAAGACAATTCACTAATTTTTTTTCATAACAAAATAATCAGAGCTTCACAGAAGGAGTTGTGTACATGGAGGTCATCACTGCATTATTTACAAGGGCAAAACTTGGAAATCACTTCAGTGCCACAACAGTAAGAGCATAGGTAAATAAATTTGTGTGTGTGTGAACAGTGGAATTCTATGCTGGTATTACAAACCATGTTTTTCATAGAATATCTAATGGCATGGGTCAGTGTTCATGCTCTGATGAGTTAAAAACAACAACAAAAGTCAGCTTGCAGAATTGTGTATGTAATTACTGCCCCAGTTTTTTGAAATATAGATACATAGCCCCATGAGCTAGTGAGTTTATCAGCAGAGCTGTGAAGTATTGACCAGAATTCCCCATTCCAGATCCTGCCCCCTACATTTCCAGGGGAAGCGCACGTGGCCCCCATTCACTGCCTGCCCTGAGTTCTAGAACATTGCTCTGTTTCTCCTGGCTGTCCCAACTGGACCCAGTGTGGAGCTGGCCCCTCTCCACCACTCCACCACAAACACAGGGTTGTTTCCTGCAGCAGCAGAACTGCTCTCAGTGTTCGGTGGGACACAGACAAGGGTTTGCATTGCTATGCTGCCAGCAAACAACTTGCAGTCCTTCTGCAGACTTAAAGGTCCTTACAGTTGGCAGGGATTTTTTACCTTCTCCTCTCCCTCCTGGATCACATAGGTAATGCAAAGTCTTCTTCCTCCAGAGCAGTTCCACTGTCCCCAGATTGATTCGGGCTTCAGCTCCAGGCCTTTCTTTGCACATCTTTTGCATGGAGTTGAATACTCAAAGGGAGTGTGGGGAGGGCGGCTGATGCTGAGATCAAATCCTTTCTTGTAATGAGAACAACATTCCCTTAAGAAGAAGGTGTTTTAATTTATCTGTACTCCTATGCGTGCACGGACACACCATATATGTAGTATATATTTATATGTATGTGCCATATGTGTGTGTGTGTGTGTATATATTTATTTATATATACATATATTCATGTATATACATATAAACATATACCTTTAAAAAGATTGTGGGCCACTGTAAACATTTTCTCTTTGTTTTGCTATGTTGTATAAAATGTATATAACTGGAAAGTAGGTTTCCCTCTCAGAGTCAAGTGTGGATGTGAAAGATTGTTATAAATTGTAAAGTACTCTATATAAATGTGAGAGGTTATTTTTATCATAGTTAGTGCATCATTGACATTCTTGGAAGGTACAGGAACAGTTGCACGCCTGCTGAACCCTGGAATGTGAACACAGCTTTATGTCATGTATAGATGGAGCCAGGGACAGTCAAATTAGCCCCATCTGAGTTAGAATCCAGGTTCTGTCATTAGAATGCTGGGTAGCTTTGGGCAATTTGCTTAACTTCTCTGAGCCATTTTCCCTGTTAAATGGGGATAATATTGCTTACCTCACTGAATAGAAATTAGGGCCATTGGTGTTAATGATGACTAATAACTCACTGAATCTGCTTGCAACCCCACGAAGTACTTGATTGCAAGTCACAACAACTGGGAAGTGGCTAAGGATGGAGGCCCTGGATTCTGACTCTAATTCTTGCTCTTACCCACTTGGGTATATAACTGTAAGTGCTTGGCACAATGCCCAGAATGTAGTAGGTGTTTAGTAAATGTGAGCTTTTTCAATTTAACACCGAGAGACAGACTTTTTCTCTCCCTCTCCAGGCCCTCCTAGCCAGTAACCCCTAACACCTTCACTGCAGTGGGTTCAAGGGGGCGAAGTTAGCCTCTTGCTGTGCTCCCAAAGGGATTGACTACACGCCACAAGAGACAGAAGCCAGTGTCAGTCATGGTTTCTACATCACACACAGCATTGTCTTGGCCTGCTGTCGTTCTGAGGTGCTTACGGAGAGCTGTGACAGGAGCTGAGAGGGGAAGCTGGGGTGTCTTTGAGGACCCAGCAGGGAATTGTTGCCCATCCGCCATTGCCATATAGATTTCCCTAGTTGGGGATGCCTTGAATCACTAGAGCCATGTGCAGCTCTTCCTGTGAGCCCTTTTCCCAGCTGGGCCCAGGGCTGCTGCGGGGGCTACTGCTGTCCTTCCTTCATTGACCTTGATCTTCATCCTTGAAAAACATGAAGTAGTCTTGACACCAAAGCGAATTTTTGAAAATAGAACTTCTATCCCATATACCAATTAATATTTTTTTTTTGCTAGTGCATATTCCCTTTCAATCACTGATCCCATTCTTACCATGTAATTATGCCCCATGTGCCATTTATAGCCCTCTCCTTTCACTCAGCACCATAAGTTAATATTTTACAGGTTCTTAAGGAGTTTTCAATATTGTTTTAATGGATCATCGTGTTCCTTAGAGTCTAATTACAGTAGCTTGCTAAACGATGCCTGTATTGTTGGATATTTGGGTGTTTCCAAAGTATCGTCCTCTCCCGGCCTGTAGTCTTATGCTTGAATTATTTTCTCAGACTACATTGTAAGGATTTGAGGTACTAAAAGGTAGAGACATCCTTATGGCTTCTGCTACATTTCACAGATTGCTTTCAGTGAAGTAACTGTGCTCTTTCATAATGATATGAGCACTTTCAGCGTAACCTTGGCAGAATTGTGTTACCATGATTTTTTTTTTTTAATTTGCCAATTTCATAGGCATGAAGTGGTATTTCAAGTCTGTCTACAATCTCTGCTTCCACATTCTCTTCAGCCTGCCTCATATGTGGCAGCCCCCACTCTGGGCTTTATTCTGTTCCTCAAAAGCACAGTGGCCAAGCTCTTGCCCGCCCCCAGCCTTTGCGCAAGCTGCTCCCTCTCCCTGGAACTCACTCCCCACCTTTCCCTTGCCTAGCCCACCCACCATGCTCCTTTCCGGGTTCCTTTAAAGCTTACTTCACAAGGAGACCTTGCTTAATGTCCTGATCTCAGTTAGGCTCCTTTCTACTTGCTGTTCTAACCATTTTTTATTAGAATTTTTTTAAATGTTTGTTTATTTTTGAGAGAGGGTGCAAGCGGGAAAGGGGCAGTGAGAGGGAGACACAGAATCTGAAGCAGGCTCCAGGCTCTGAGCTGTCAGCACAGACTCACCAACTGTGAGATCATGACCCGAGCTGAAGTTGGACACTTAACTAACTGAGCCACCCAGGTGCCCCCCTTTCTAACCATTAATAACACTCTTCACAGAACTTATCCCGATTTGTAATCATCTGATTATTTGTGTGTCTTTGTTTATTGCATGTCCTTTCCATCAGACTGTGCACTCCCTGAGGACAGTACCCTCTTCTCTTCTGGTCATTACTGCCTTACACCCTGCCTGGCACATAGTAGGCACTCACTCAATAGGTGTTGAGTGCATGTTGGGAAGATATACATGTGCACTGTGGAAACTTTGGAAAGTCAGAAAGATAGATAAAAATTTAAATGACCCAACATGGCATCATCACTTAGCAATAAAAAAGCTGTTACCAAGTTGGCATGTTTAATAGTCTCGTGTTCTACATTTAAATCATTAATCGGTTTATTTTGGTCTTTGCTATACGGTGAGGTTTCAGCTTGGTTTACATTTGTGTGACCTTTCATTCCAACACCACAGTTGGAAAAAGCTTAGGGTGTCCCACACAGTGAGGGACTGGGTAGATGGGATGAGGAATTCTTTAGAGAAAGAGAAGGAAGGGAAGCTGGAAGCCTGACCCAAAAAAATCACCAAAGAAAGCCTATCAGAGTGAGGGCCCTAACTTTGAATCCCCTGACCTGACCTAGTGGCTGAGCAGACAGCCAGACCACCGTTAGGGAAGCTCATTTTGGGAGGAAAGCTTCCGCCCTGCCCAAGTGGCCAGCACCACCTCTGTTTGCAAGTCCGTTAGAGTGCTATCTTTCTAAAGCTTTTATAGCATCTCTGTAGATCTTCACTGTGACTGGGACTAACCTGGATGATTGCCCCAGTTTACACTGGAGGACACGGAGGCTCTCAGGAGTTAGGTGACCTTCCCTAAATCTCAAATCTTGAGATGTCTGTGAAATCACATCTTCTGACCCCAAGCCCTCCAGGCTCCTGCCCTCTGGCCACTACAGAAGGTTTCTAAGTGTTGTGAATATTGGATTAAACACATGGCTTGGCAGAAAGGTGGAGGGGATGGGCAGAGGAGGCCGGTTCTGATTAATTGAATGTTTTTTTTTTTTTTTTATTTGAAGGTTAAGCAGCAAATCCATTTAAACTTGGTTCAGACTAGTTTATATGGGATGGTATATGAACTAAACACAATAAAATTGAGCCCAGAGGAATATCCCCAAGAAGAAAGAAGTCAATAATGTGACCCTTAATTGCCTTTTACAGTCAGTACGTGTCCTTGACTACTGTACCCACCCCAAAGCATTTGATCAAAGCTACGGCAGCTTAGACATTTAAAGGCCTCTCACAGACAGTAAAGGGCTACCTCCCTGTGCTGAGCTTTGCTAGACTGTAACCCCCTGAGGACAGAAGCTTAAGCATTTCACCCTGGGATTTGGCTAGCATGTGCAGAAGTTTGAAGAATGGATGGGTGTGCATGCTTAGTTAGGTGTGGCTATCAAGGTAATGATGTTCTGTATTGTGGGGAAGTTAGGGTTCAGAATAAATGGGCATCAGGACACTTGTAGTATGCCACACAAAATATCGCAAGAGCATGATGCTTAATTCTGGCCACGTATTTTCAGAGACACCAGATGAAAGACAATGATGTAGGAGAGTGCTGGCCCTGAGGAGTGAGCTATGAAGCCTGTCATGTGAGCAGGCAGGAGATGCTGACCAGAATGTGTGCTCCCAGTTAGGGAGACTCTGATGCCTGCGCTTCTGGCTTCCGCTGAACATGGTGAGAAAGTTAAGGCAGGTGGTCACTTTTTGATGGCGTTTTGCAGTGATAATGAAAGAAATAGTTTTCATCATTTTAATTTTGGATAAAACCCTAAAAAAGAATAGATGCCAGCACTCAGAGATAACTACTACAAATTTTGGGATGATCCTCCAAATCGGGTTGTTGTGTTTTCTTTTTTCTTTTTTTTTTCTTTTTATCTTTTTTTATTATATTTTTTAATGTTTGTGTTTTAGGGAGAGAGAGCGTGTGAGCAGGTGAGGGGCAGGGAGAGAGGGAGGCACCGAATCTGAAGTAGACTCCAAGGTCTGAGCTGTCAGCACAGAACCCAATGCGGGGCTCGAACCCACAAACCATGAGACCATGACCTGAGCTGAAGTCAGACGCTTAACCAACTGAACTACCCAGGCGCTTATTGTTTTTTTCTTTTTCAAATGTACAAATTCTTGGACAAACTTGAACCAATATGTATATATTTTGTCTATAACCTATTTCTTTATTTAACAGTGTGTAATGAATATTTTCTCATGTATTTACTTCTTTTTTTTTTTTAGCTTAAGTTAGTATAAATAGCTTAAGTATAAATTGAATAGCTTCATGCATCAAGTATGGAACTTGGTACTAAGAGTGTGGCATGATGAATGAAATAGACATGGTTTTTATGGATCCTGAAGACTGTTGGGAGGGACACACATTTAATATGGATACAGAAATACAGGCCGTCTTCATTATTTGTGGATTCCATATTTGCACATTCATTTACTCGCTAAAGTGTATCTGTGACACCAGAATTAATGCTCGTGAGTTCCATGGTCATTCGCAGACATGTGTGGAGTTTTGGAAAATTTACATTCCAGACTCAGGTCAAACAAGGTGATGCTCTGCCTTCTTGTTCCACACCCCCTTTGGTAAATAAATTACCTTTTTTTGTGGTCTATTTAGTGCCCTCATTTTCCCATTTTTGTGATTTTTGTGGGTGGTTTTGCTGTTTAAAATGGCCCCTGAGCGTTGTGCTAAAGTGCTGCCTGGTGATAGTAAGAGCAAGAAGGCTATGATGTGCCTTATGGAGAAAATACGTGTGTTAGGTCAGCTTTGTTCAGGCATGAGTTCTAGTGCTGTTGGCTGGGAGTTCAATGCTAATGAATTAACTGTAGATAGTTATATTTATCTATAGTTCATATATAGTTTAATTATATATAAATATATAACAGTTATGTATTATAGCTTATAAAACAAACAAATACATAAATAAATAACAGGGTTGTGTTTTCACTGGTTGATGGAAAGGTTGTATAAGAGGCTCCCCTAGGAACAGTGGTCGAGTATTTGCTAATTCAGTGCAACTTTATAGAACTATTACAAACAGTGAGAACCAATTATACGTATACACAGATCAGTAAGGTGGGAAGGTGGTCAGGAATGGGAATATACATTTGGATTCTTTGGTTCTAGATATTCTTTAAAACTGTTAAAAGATAATTTTCAAGAAGAGATAATATCATAATTCTCATAGATCTATAAATAGGAATCTGGTTTTATTTAATTCATTTACAAGGAATTGGTAAGGTGTCACAATCAGTACAGGGTCAAATCCAAAACTCAGAACATTTATAGATTAGGAATATTGACACAGCTATGCAAATGGAGGCAAAATTGGCTTTCTCCCTCCCCTTTGGGAGGAGGAGGATTGTCCCTCCCTCTGACAGAACCATTTGCATGTGTATAGACAAATTATTCTGCATTGTGGTCAGTTAGCTACAATTTGCAGCCCTGTCAAATAGCTCCTTTAGAGTCGGAATCAGATAACAAGGAAGCTTGCGCCATAGACAATGCCTAGTTTTCCATGGAAGCACAGATTTTTTCCCCACAAAGCGGTGGTGTAAATGTGATCGACCTAGATAGTGTGTGTGGGGACGACAGAAGTGAGCCCTGAGGATGGCCACCACGGTGAGACTGGATCGCAGAGGCAGCTAGCTAGCGAAGCAGAGTGTGAAGAAAACGGTGCTGTCAGGGAAGCAGCAGCAAGACTGTGGGTGGGGGAAGTTGTCCACTGTCTGAAAGTCCAGTAAGCTGTACTCTAACAGGGTCCCCTTGGATTTGGTAACCTGGTGGTCACTGGTGACTTCATGGGAGCAGCTATTGAGGGGTATGAAGACGCAGAAGCCAGAGTGGCGTAGGATATAGGTGAAACGGGTGAGAAGGTGGAACTGTTGCTTTGATTAATGTCTTAAGATGCTCTAATATGGATGCACCATCAATTGTATTTTATTTCTGGACATCTAGGTCTTTTCTAATTCTTTAAAAATTTTTTTTAACGTTTGTTTTTTGAGCGGGGAGAGAGAGAGAGAAAGACAGAGACAGAGTGCGAGCAGGGGAGGGGCAGACAGAGGTGGAGACACAGTATGAAACAGGCTCCAGGCTCCGAGCTGTCAGCACAGAGCCCGATTCGGGGCTCAAACTCACAAATTATGAGATCGTGACCTGAGCCGAAGTCCGACACATAACCGACTGAGCCACCCAGGCGCCCGGTCTTTTCTAATTTTTCAAAAATTACAATTAATATCTTTGTAGACTATAATTTGTGCACACATCTAATATTTTTTCTAGAATATATAAATACATACATACATACATACATACATACATACCTGGAAGGGTCGTTGCTGGATCAGTGAGCATTTTCAAGATTTTGAAATGGTTCTTCAAAAACTGGGTCAGTTTACACCCCGCCCTCAACAGCACAGGAGCAGCTTTGTTTACTTGGACATGCTCATCTGTAGCTATTACAAGTCTTCATTCCCTTTTTATTCTTCTCCATTTCCCTGAGACAATAACTCTGCAAACAAGTGGTTTGGTGTTTGCAGCTGATAATCAATGGCTTTTATTTCTTATCATTACTCACAAGTCACAGCCCTCTGTTTGGAGCAGAATCAATTCTCTCCCTCGTCGGCCTTAACACGTGTCAAATATTTGCACGTTCTTATCTTTCTTTAGGCTTAGCTTAGGCAGGCTCTGAATTTTTATCACCTGATGTTCTCCCCTCCATAGCCATTCCTCCATTTTCCTTAGGGCATTCCTATCTTACCTCACCTGTTCATCCTCTTAAGTCATGGCCATGCCTTCATACCCTAGAAAACTCCCATCTTATCTGGGCCAGTAGAGAGGATTTGTACCTTTACCTCCTGAAGCCTGCACTGTGAGCTCTGTTTTTCAAATAAAAACTCTATCCAGCTCATGTACATTGAGGACCTGCTTATAGGATCATATGTCCATTGATTCTCATCTCCGATTTCTATATTTGGTGTTTCTTAGGGTTCTGTCCTTCTGACTGGTTCTCTTTTCATTACACAGTAGTCTCCCTAGGTAGATTTACCTGTTCCCCTGGCTTCAATGAGCTACACATTGCCATCTCTCTTCTGAGCTTCAGATCTATACACCTAACTTCTCTTCCTACCCGTCTTATGCCTACCTCAGTCCTACAGGTTGAACACCAGAAACAGCCCATCTCTGTTTGATAAACAGCAGCCTGCCTACCCAGTTCCAGTACCCGGAGTCTTCCTGTCCCCACTCTGCTGTCCCATGCAATCAGCCACAAAACTGCATTTTCCCTGTTTATCCCTTAGAGCTGCTCCCTCTTGAACTTTAGTCTCCCATCCACATACGTGACCTGACAGTCTGTGCTGCCTCAGTTCATTCAGGTATCACATTGGGTTTTATGCCTGTTACCAATCTTTGTCTTACTAGGTTTTGAATCCTGGTAAATTTCCAAGGCAGATTATTCTTTTCTTTTCTGTTCTTTTCTTTTCCTGGCACACTGTGTTGTATTTTTACATGTAATTTCATCTTGCTACTTCTGTGTCTTCCCATTTTTATTCCTTTTCAGTAGACCCTGTCAGGGTGGGAGAGGCATCTATGGACCCCATTGCCACTAGGATCAAATACAAAATGACATCATTGGATCCATTGGATTGTCATGCTGGAGTCACAGTCTCATGATGACTAAATGACTTTAAATGTATAGAGCATTAGTACCATTAGATGTTGTCTATAAGTCTTTCTTCAGTGTTAAGAATACTGATATTCTTGCCCTGATATTTGTGGATTTTGGATGCAAAAGGGCATTGTGGAGAAAGTATGATTTTCCCAGTTCAGACTCTGATCTCACTACTTAACTAGCTGTGTGACTTTGGGCAAGTTACTAAACTCCTCTGGACCTTCATTTCCTCATCTGAGAATTCATTTATAAATAATAGCCTTCATCTTCTTGGGCCGTGGTGAGGCTCGAAAGAACATATATGTGTAAAGAGTCATTCCAAGAGCCCAGAACTTAATAGGTATCTGAGAAAGGTGGTGATTCTGGACAGCTGGTGTTGCCTGGGTATGTTGGACCAAGAGCAGTCTGTAAAGGTAACACTCTTTTGTGTGCTCATACCCCATCTCCATAGAAACCCTTTAGTATGAATAGCCTCATGCTTTCTGGAATTACATCCCAAGGGAGATCACATCTCTCCTGAACCTATCTACCAGCCTTCTCTTTCCTGTCCCTGCTTATAGTCCTCCTTCTCTCCACCGCACGCCCTCACCATCCTCTAAAGGACAGCCAGTGTGGCCATTTCGGAGCACATCAGGCCCTCTATCTTCTCTAATTCTCATGAACCCCTCTCACCCTTGGAGTAGCATCCATAGCCTCCCTGCCATTCAAGACCCTTCACTAGCTTTCTCAACCTCCTCTGTCTGCCCTCCCCCTCTCTAGGGTCTTTGTCTTTAGACACTGTGGCCAGGAGATTTCAGGGCTTACGGAAATGTTTGAACACATAGTAAAGCAATTTATTGACTCACAGATATGTAAGGCAAACTGTAAAAAAAAAAAAAACAACTAATCAGCATTTCATGACATATGTAAGAAATATATCTGCATGCTTATTTTATATATACTTATATATAACGTAAATATAATTTATAGTCAGATTTACTGTCCAAAAGTTTCATTATGCTTAAGGATAAACTATAGATTAGCTTTTCTCACAGATGAATTCCCAAAGAAACAAAGTAATTGGAGAAACCACAGGTGTTGATAAATTACTCAGTTGCTGGGAGTCAACTAATATGGAAAGCAAAATTATTTTTTTAAATATTTCAAGATAATTTTATGACAAAAATATTACCCTTAATGTTGGAGGTAGAATGTATGTGCATCTTAATATGATATGAGGGGACATTCCAAAACCAGACTGGCCTACGAAGATCACATATAGCCTTGGGCTTCCCTTCACTTCCCCTTTAGCCCCTCACTGCTTAGCTACCTTCTGTTCTGCCATGTGTTTGAACCTGCTGATGATAGGCTCATTCACTTTTTTCCCCTGCTGTGACTCAGTCCTGTGATATTTGATGATGTTCCCAGCGTGCTATAAGCCCCGTCAGACTGAGGATGTGTTAGCCTTATTACCCAGTGGGTTCCCAGCCCAGAGCACAGGACTTTATACACAGTGCAGACTCTTAATGCTTCATAGCATTGAGGGGAGGACTGGTTGGTCTTGGGGAGTTACCATGAAGAAAGGGAATGCTGGAGGAATTTGCCTCTTATGGGGTGCTCAAGACTATGCCCAAGTGTTGACAGACTCATTCAGAACCTATTGTTTAGACGCTTCCATCACATATCCCCCATGTGAACAGGACACACTGCTCACAAAATCTGTACTAAGTTAAGTGACACAAAGATGAGTGAGGTGACCCACAGGTAGGGGATCACCCTTGGCAAGAGATCAAGCCCTTGACTTTTCCCATTGTCAGAGACTCCATGGGCACCGAAGTCCTCTGTAGCCTCTGTGGCAGAGAAGAAAGGTAGATGGTGGGTAGAACTGGCAGTGTAGGATTCTAGAGGTCCTAGTGTCATGAGTGGAGAGAGAGACTGACATTCCAAGAGGAAAGCAGGAAATCAGCCCAATGGCAGGTGGGGGTGTGGCACGAATATGCCTGGGAGCCATGGTGGCCATCACCAAACACAGGCCAGGAATCACTGAGCACATGTGTTCTGTGCACTGCCTCTCAGCAGACTCCTCAAGGGCAGGGACCACAGTGTCTTTGATGCTCTGGTCCTTTTGAGGCCCTCGTGCCAGCACAGTGCTCAGGGAGGAGGTGATGGATTAGTAAGGGATGAAGTGGATGAACCATGCAAACAGCAGTGTGCCTTCAGAGCAGATAATTCCTCCTGAAGGAGTCTCTCTAGGTATCTTGATTTTGTAATGGGTGTTTCATGGGCCGTTTTGGTCGTTAGAGTGGAATAGAAACAGAATACATAGTAGACATTTTACCTAATTCTCTAATTAAACATGAATAGCAGTGGGAGAGGTAGTATCATGCTGTTTTTAAAGATGAGGAAAAAGCTCGGAAAAGGAAGTCATTTGTCCACTAATGAGCTAATGAGTGGCAGACCCAAGCCTGGAAACATGGGTAAAACGTCTAGTCTGTCCTCTTCTGTAGTATCACCTTGCTTGAGTATCGTCAGTAATATTCTGGAAAGGAGACTATCTTGGGAGCAGAGAAGCCTCTCTGCACTTGTAGTTGCAGCAAGTGGATGCCAGACTGTTTGCTGTCTGTAGCCCTTAATGACTTGTGCTTCATGTCTCTGAGCCTCAACTTTCTCATCTGTAAAATGGGAATAAAATATGACTACATCATAGGCTTAGAACAAGGACTCAGTGGATAACATTTGTGAAAACACCTAGCAGAGTTGTTGGCACATGGAGGATAAACAAATATTAATTGATTTTTAAAAATTGTTTTAATGTTTATTTTTGAGAGAGAGCGAGCAAGCATGTGGGGGAGGTGCAGAGAGAGAGAGAGGGAGACACAGAATCCGAAGCAGGCTCCAGGCTCTGAGCTGTCAGCATAGAGCCTGGTGAGGGGCTTGAACCCATGAGCTGCGAGATCATGACCTGAGCTGAAGTGGGACGCTTAACTGACTGAGCCCCCCAGGTGCCCCTAAATGTTAATTGATTCTGATGTTAGAAATGAATTTATGGTATGCTCATGTTTTCTTACACCTGACTTTGGCAAGCACTGAGGTTTGGACTTGTTCATTAGTTCCTGTTTGATCCAGTGTGACATTTTTGTGTTGTTATGTGCAGTGCTGTCCCTCTCAGACTTCCTCTCTGTGAAGGCATTTCTCTGTACACTAGCAATGATATGTACCAAACCCACTTTCCTTCTCAAAATGCTTTTTGCTTGTAGAATTCTTTATGATCTAATCTCATTCAGATGTAAGACCCATTTAGTTCACATGTAAAAGGACCCATTTGAAAAGTAAGGGAATGAGGTAGCCCTCAGTTTGGTTTGGGGCCTTTCTGGGGAGCTTAACCAAAGAAATGGAGATCTGCACTCTTTCTCAGGAATTCAAGGGTCACTGGAGTATCTTAATTGTGTTTTTTTTTTTTTTTTACTGCATGTGAGGCAATTTGCTTTTTATCCTTGTCATTCTTTGCCATGGTGGCAGAGATAAAGATTTTCTTCACTGTAGTTGTTGTGCTAAGAAGCTAAGAATATTGGAAGGAAATTGTTTTTTCTCTTGTGCCTTATCTTTACGTAAGTATTCTCAGGGATCTCAGAGCAGCGTAGGAGATGACCTCTGCCTTATTGTCGCTGCAGAGGCAAGATAGAAATACAAGCAGTGGAGAATGAAAGCAACCCTGGCTTCTGTGACTGTGTCTCTTCAAACTGTCAAGGTGATGGTTGAAATGAATCCACTGGTCAATTCCAATTTAGTCCAGCCCCTGCTTTGACACAGCTCCCACCTCTGCAGGGCATTGACCAGTTGTTTTTCATGATTGATGGAGGTAACAGATTTATTTTTGAAACTGTGGCTGATTTTCATGATCCCAATGTGTCTGGGAAGAGATAGAGGTGGGGGATGGTGGTGGAGAATATTGCTTTGTTAATGGCAGTGACTTCTGTGAAAGCCTCAACAGTTCACAAGCTATGCTGCTAGGGAAGCATGTTGGATGTTGGCCGAGAAAACCTGGGTTCTCGGTCCTGGTTCTACTGTTTACTTGAACGAGTTTCTTAACTCTTCTCTGCTTTATGACCTATAAAATTTGAGCCAGGTGGAAGAGATTGCTAGTAGTCTAACTCATATTGGTTCTCACCTTCTTCCTTACTGAGATCTGATTTTATTCTAGCAGTGATGTGACCAGATAAAAGACTACATTTCCCAGCCTGCCTTGCAGCTGGATGTGGCCATGTGACCACATTCTGACCAGTGAGATGTAAATGGAGTGGTGGTTGGGGTTGAGGGAGAGAAGCTCTTTCTGAGGGGAGCAGAAATTGGTGAGGCCCCCTTCCTGCCCTCCTCTTATTCTCTCTGCTGATATAGACCTGGGATGATTAATCCTTGAAGGGATCCAGTTTCTAGTGTGAGGCTCTGACTGCCTCTCTGTTAGACACTCTTGAGTGTTATGTGGACACAAAGAGGCTCTCATGCAAACTGCAGCTGGATTATGTCTTCATATTTCAAGGGACAGATATGTCTGCCCACAGGTGCAAACACTTTTGCGGTAAATGGAATTTGAACCTATGGGCTCTTCAAGGACCTTCACATAATCCCAAGGGAATTGGGAGTTAGTACCTTAACCAGTAATGAGTGATGTCTTTTTGACTCAAAAAAATCCATGGATATTTCTATAGAGATGGACTTCCGTCAGATAAGTGTGCACCAATGAACTCAGGTTGTAGATGCTATGAATTGAGTGTTTGTCCCCCCTCCGCCAAGTCTTATGTTGAAATCCTGATGCCCGGTGTAATGGTGGTGTTGGGAGGCGGGGCCTTTGGGAGATGATTAGGTCCTGAGGACAACCCTCATGAATGGTATTCGAGGCCCCAGAGAGCTCATTCACCCCTCCCACCGTGTGAAGACACAGCAAGGAGTTGGCAGTCTGCAAGCCAGAACAGGGCCTTCACCAGAAGCATGCCGGCACCATTATCTTGGATTTCCAGTCTCCAGAACTGTAATAAATAAATGGCTCTTGTTTATAAGCCACCAGTCTGTGGTATTTTGTTGTAGCAGCCCAATTGGACTAAGACTGTAGGGCATGAGTATATAATGTGGATGATTCTGAAGTCTGATCACCCAGTCATGAATGAACAGAAGGAGATGACTGTTGGTGTGGCCAGTGAGGCCTGTGCTTACATGCAGGGCTGTGACCCTGCTCGGTTGCAGGAGGCACCTCTTACACAGACTTCCATGTGAATGGTGTGCCCTGGAGTGACAGGTTCAGTGGTCTTGACACGCAGGGACCTCTGCACAGGCGCCTCTGCTACGGGCTCCTTACAGGGAGGCTTTTGAGACTCCGTCAGGGGTCCAGGGCAACCCTGGATAATGACATAATCTGCTGTCTGTCCTCCTCACCCACTGGCTGCCTCCCAGTTAAAGTAAGTAAATGGTTTAATAAGAGGAGATTGCTGGGGCGCCTGGGTGGCGCAGTCGGTTAAGCGTCCGACTTCAGCCAGGTCACGATCTCGCAGTCCAGGAGTTCGAGCCCCGCGTCGGGCTCTGGGCTGATGGCTCAGAGCCTGGAGCCTGTTTCCGATTCTGTGTCTCCCTCTCTCTCTGCTCCTCCCCCGTTCATGCTCTGTCTCTCTCTGTCCCCAAAATAAATAAACGTTGAAAAAAAATTAAAAAAAAGGAGATTGCTGAGGCTTCTCTCTGCCAGGCTGGGTCTGTTGGGAGAACAAAAGGAGTCACAGAGATCTGAGAGGGTGGTGGAGGGGAAAGACGAACCATCCACCACTCACTGTTCCATTAATGAAGGGACCCCTGACTGAAACCACAGGGGTGTCTGCTCTCTCTGTGCCATCTTGTCCCTGGATGCATCTGTCCTCAGTATGGTTGCCCACAACCCAGCACATGACACAACATGGCCCAGACCCGTGGGTTGGGCCCAGGGGCTTTGTAAGAGTGCTGTAAAAACCCCAGGAAACCTTAAGGTGAGCTCCTTCCCTGCAGCATCGGGGCAGAGTGTTGCCAGCTAGAATCTGAGAAGGGCCCTGATGAACGATCACATTCAGGCTCCCACGTGTTCCTAGATGCCGGCTTGAGTGGAGCCAGAAATTTCCTGTGAAGCTTATCTCAGAGGAGAACCTCCTATCTTTGTTACTACTTAATGATTTATTTTCACCCTGACCACTCCACATGTGATTGGTAGCATCTTCTGATGAAACCAGAGGTCTAGATAGCCAGATTTTTCTCCTGATCCTGAAATCTGCGAGGAGCTGGTCACAAGAGCCTTATTTAATGAGCACTGGCTGGGTCTTGCAGACATTGTTCTTGTTAGCGAGTTCACAGAGATGCAGACACAGCCTCCATCCTTATGTGCTCTGTCCCTGCCTCTCAGAGGTGCCGAGGGTGGAATGTTCAAGCGCAGTGTCTGCAGAGATGGGGTCATGGGTTGAGTGCTGAGATCCAGGTGTGGGGCATCCTGGAGATCTGACAGACTCTACAGCCTATACTCAGGGGAACTTGAAAATTGAAAGGTTTTTATCTATTAGCTGTCGCAGCTGGGCTTCTGGGCAAGGCTGACTGGCTGAGAAGTTGAACCTGAATTCTGCAAGTAGGAGTGCGTTAGGAGGAGCTCTGGGTTGCTGGCTGGACACCAGAGGAGCAGCATGGGAGGGGGCCACTTAATTTACCTGATTCATTCATTCGTTTATTCCCTATTTATTGAATGACGGCTCTGTGACAGGCCCTGTGCTAGGGATTTAGGGGGGAACCTGACATTCTCCCATGTGACTTAGTAGCTCACAGCCTTTGTCACAACAGACACCAAGACATGGACTTCTGGGTTCAACAAAAGACACATATAACTGTCTTAGGTTGGGTTCCCTAGAAGCAGAGGTGCTGAAATAGGGGTGTAGGTACATGTGATTCACTGAAGGAAGAACATGGGAGGGAGGGACAAAGCGTGTATTAGTGGAAGGGGCAGAGTAAGAATGTGATCAGGGAACATCGAGCCTTGGCCTGATCCACAGGTAAAGGCCCCAGAGCAGCACTGTTCAAAAGAACTTTCCGTGGTGATGGGAATATCCTAGATCTGTGCTGTCCTACAGCAGAGCCACCAGCCACATGTGGCTACTGAGGATGTGAAATGTGGCCAGTGTGGCTGAGAAATACTGATTTTATTTCATTTAAATTCAAGTACTCACATGTCACTAATGGCCACCTTGTTGGACAGTGCAGCTTTAGAGATGTGGTGGGCAGGCTTCTTTTATGAAGGGCCAGCGAGTAAATCCTTCAGGTTTTGTGGCCCACACAGCCTGTTTCAATTACTCAATGGCTGTTACAGTAGAAAAGCAGTCACAGGCAACATGTAAAGGACTGGGTGTGGCCGCGTGCCAATAAGTATTTATAATAACAACTGTCAGGCTGGAGGTGGCCCTTGGGTCACAAAGCAGACGGCACAGGTGCCCCCTCCACACACCCCAGCAAGACTCCAGCATTACGTGACCTGTGCCAGTCCGCCATTGGTGTAGGTCACCCAGGGGAAGAATTGTACTTTCTGGGCAAGATGACACCTGTAGGTTGAGAGTGTTTCCCGGAGCAGGGCAAGGGTGGTGGTGCAGAGCTAGGATCCCTTAGTCGCAGGCAAGGAGAACCTAGAAGGTGCACTACAGTGTCTAATACAACAACAATTTTTATTGTGTGTTCACGGTGTGCTAAGCACAGTGCTGGGTCCTTCACATGGATTCTATCCATTCAGTTCTCAAAATATCCCAATGGGGAAAGTAGTGTAAGTGTCTCTAGTGCATTTCTGCAAAATTCCCTGGTTTTCATCATTTCGGTTTTGTTGTTTTAGTCACCTGTTACCTGCATTATAGCCATATATTAATTCTCTCTCTCTCTCTCTCTGTTACACACACATATCTGAAATGCAGTATGATGTCACCAAGTGTCAGTCGCATGCTTTTTTCTGTCACATAACTTTGTTCTCCCAGAAACCCCAGTGACCTGATCTTTCTTTGCGTTAGCTATCTCTACTTACTCCATCTCTCTGGAGTGTTTTTTAGCCTACACTTTGTCATTTGGAGGAAATAGGAAGCCCCATCTCTCCATGTCTATTTTGGTTTCCCTTGGAAACCAAATAGTTTGGGTACAGGTAGTTTACTTGGGAGATGATCTCACAAAGCACAGTGAAGAGGTGGAGAAGGAGACAGGGAAGGGAATAAAGGCAGTAAAGAAGGTGTTAACAGATTGGTTATCATTGTGGCCAATTAAGGTTTAACTCCACTGGAGACCCTGCCGGACACATACCTTAGAAAGGGTGTTTATGCACCCATTACCACCTCACATCGGATGAGGGTCCTGGAGGGTTAACTCTCCAGCACGGTCCATGGCCCAGGGTCAAGCATATTCCCTCAGAGTGAACCTCTTTTCCCAGGCAGAGTCCCGTGAAGCAGGTTGCCTGTGACCACCAGGCTGTGCTTAGGGTCCCAGAAGCATCTGTCACACTCCCCTTTCTTGCTTTATTATTAGGTCTCCAATTAGGGACTTTTGTGTTTTAAGGGGTTTGTTTCCAATTTCTATAGTGCAGTAGTCTGCTTGACAGTCTGCATGGTCAGGGAGAAGTGACAGACTTATTAATGTGGGGTTACTGATGGAAGCCTGCTGTATGAGTCTTGGGTCTTATTTCTGGTTGCCCTAGCAACAATCTGGGTCTCAGTTTTCTCTTCTCTGGGTCTCAGTTTTCTCTTCTATGTAATGGGAGTGATAGCAAGGCTTTTGCTGTACCTCAAATGAGGTAATGCATGAGCACATAGTAATCTGTAAAGCACATAGGGATGTGAGTTATTGATTAAGGACTAAGTGCTGTGATTAAAGCAGTGTAAATGATCTAGTAATTATTTTCCTAAGTCTTTAACATCTATCAAGCTGGGCTCTGTATTTAGCCTGCCTCCCAGACTCCCCTGCTGCTCACAGGGCCAGACTCTGGGGGTACACACAAGACCACCTTGCAGAATCTCTGGACTCAGGGGGCTCATGGCCAGAGAGGAGGCAAGTCCCAGACCAGAGCTCTTCATGCATGGAGATGAAGAACACCATTTAGGCAGACAGAGGAGCATGAACACAGACATGAGGGAACCTTTGCTCTCTGCTGAGAACAAGCAGATCAGTGCCTTAGGTCTGGGAGGATGTGCTGACAAGGGAGGGGACTTGAGTGCTGTATTCACCTCAGGAATAAAACAGTGTGACATATTCCAGATTCTCTGGTCTGAGATATTGGGTTATTAGAAAGTGTGAGTCTGGAGGACCCAAGAAGTTGTTGCCACAAAGGTTTGGGTGACAGAGATGATGAGGCCTGGGCAAAAACAGGGCTGTTCATATTTTTAACCTGCTTAGTCAGTTGAAGCCGTGGGAGTGAACTCTTGGAGCTCTATTGAGGAGGGGCAGGAGTGCAGGGGCAGGACCCTGTGGTTTCCTGTGGGTCTTCTCAAGTTCTCACACAGCCAGGGTTTTAGGAGCACTGTGTTGTGAGTACCACCACTGCTCTCCACCACTCCACCCTGTAATCATTGGATCTCATGTGGATAGGAGGCTTCCTTTACTGAGCATCTTCCCTAATCCCAGAGTACCTTCTTAGAGGATGGGATGGCACCATGAGCTGAGAGAGGAAGGCAGGCAGCCCCTGATTGACAATCCCTGACCTCCATAGGGAAGTCAGAAGAGGTATTGTGCCCAGGTAAGGGAAGTTTGCACGACTCCTGTAGAGCGTTGTGATTTGAGGAGGCATCCTACAGTATACATGAGGCAGTGAGTATGTGGTGGCTTGGGGTGAGAGCTCTGAAGGCAAGCTGCCCTGCTTCAAATCTTATCTCCATGTGTTATCTAACTGTGTGAGCCTGGACAAGGTATTTCAGTTCTTTGGCCTTATTATTATTTTTATCTTACAGTGAAGGTACTAATAGCATATTCCCATGGGTTTTTGTGTACAGAAAAAATGGTACTGTCCATGTGAAATGTTTGGCGAGAGCTTGTTCACTAGGTGTTATCAGCATATATCCAAGAGAACAATTTCCATGGGGTAATAGAACTGGTTGTATCAGTCAGCTATTGCCATAATAATGCTGCATAACAAAACCCACAAAACCTCACAGCTGTGGTACACAGCAAACATTTATTTTTGCTCATGGGTCCATGGGTTTTCTGGAAGATTCTACTGACTTGGGCCAGCCCTGGCTGATGGGCATATTGCATCAGCTGGCTAGTCAACTGGGGCCGGATGGTCTAAGGTAGCCTCAGCCAGCAGGACTGTACTTTGCTCTACCTGGTCTGATGTCCTACAGCAAGCTAGCCTGGGTTTGTTCTCATGGTGGGAGGAGCAGTCTATGAGAGGAAGCAGAAATACAGGAGTATTTTTCCAAGCCTCTTGCCCAAAGCTTGCTATTGCGCCATTGGCCAAAACAAGTCACATGACCCAGCCCAGAGTCAGGGGGTAGGGTTGCACAGTGACAGGTCTAATAGTGATGCAGGGAGGCTACTAAGTGTAGTCATTAATGCAATCACTACTACTTTGGTCTTTTAATAGGTGTTACAGGATAAGGCCAATCCTAACTGGGTTATTCCTCTTTATTCCTCTTTAGTAGAAAGGGCATAATACTGGTTACCATTCACTGGGCACCTCAGTGATGTCAGGTACTAAATGTCCTACTTCAGGAGGATGCTTTGAGGATTAAATGAGATAATGTATGTAAAGCCTTTAGTTGAGCTCAGTGCCAGCATATCATATTAACTCATCAAGTGTTCACCATTATTATTTGTGTTGTTGTCATCATGACTTACCATTATCTTACCTTGCCCCTCCCTCAGTCTCCAGTGTAGGCATTTTAGCTCCATTTAGCAAAGGAATATTGAGACTCAGGGAGATTAATAACTCTCCCAAGGTCACACAGGTAATAAGGGACAGAGCTTTCTCTAGTTCAGAAAATAGTCTGAAGCCTAAGTGATGTCAAAGAAAGTATACTGACCTGAGTAGAAAGTTCTAATTCTGAGCTCAAATCTGAGACCCTCCAGCTTTGGGCCCATGACCTTAATGATTCTTTGTAGTGCCTCCGGGAGTCTTTGGGTCCTCTTTTGAGGGGGAGCCTTGAAGAGACTTGGGTTGTTTAAAAGGCAGTTGTCTCTGTGGCTGATCTCCCTGGCATGTTTAGACATGGTTTGGCCAGAATCGCTACTGGTGGACACGCTCTGGTCTCATTCTACTCATTCTGCTGGTGAGCCCTTGGGTCTTCCAGGGAAACCTCAGCTGCTCAGTCCTCTCAGCCCCATACCACTGTGAGGCAGATGTCTGGGTCCTCATGGATGGTACAGAGCTCCAAGAGGCTGAGGATTCCGTATGAGGCCATAAGGTAGGCCTGCAACCTGGGGCCCCTGAATCTGAGTGTTGTTCCCTTTGTGGCTACCAGGTTTTTCCAGGGCCTGGAAGACCATCCTGCTGTACCTCTCTGTCCAATGCCTTAACTCCTCTTACCACTTCTGGGCTCTCTGGCTGCTTTGGGTGGTTCTCAAGGAACCACCAGTCATGAATGACTCATCCAAGCAATTTGCAGATTCTCTGTCCACTGAAAAGAGTTGCCTTCTTTATCTGCCTCCTCCTGAGGGAAAAGCATTTTCATACTGCTTGTGCTGGGCACAGACTTGGCAGGGGTGGGGGGAGTCTCTTCCCAAGGTCCTTGGCATTTTGGCTTATAGGAAAGCTGATACTCTGCCTGTAGCAGAGGTTTCACTAGTAGTTCTTTAAATTGATTCCAGGCAGGGTCTGGTAAGGGAGAGAGAGGGGACTGGGGAGGATGTGTAAATTCTCCATCAAAGAGAACCCTGACAGACTTATAATCTATCAAAATATACTACGCCCTCAGCTCTAACTGCTGCCTATTCATCCAGGATTCTGTCGTATTCTGAGCTCACAGTTCATAAGTTCTCATGGGTACTTTAGGAAGGCCCCTCACACATGGCTAGGGGTAGTACAAATGGGTATAGTCCTTTTGGAAGGAACTGGAAATGGGTATCAAAGGCCTTAAAAATGGTTTATACTGTTTAACCCAGTAATCTAATATGAGTGAAATTATAAGGAATGAATCCAGACCTAGGAGAAAGCTAAATGCAGGGCAATTTATGGTAACAAGAATTGGGAGCAACCTAAATGCCTAACAGTCTGATAATGGTTCAGCAAATCATGGTTCATCCACTTAGTGGAATATTATGCAGCCATAAAATGGTAATTATAGATGGTAACTTGGGAACTGCTTATGATAGGATTCCAAACAAACATGCCAAGAGATACCATTGAACACACACAGTGATTAAAATTGTGTAAAAATGTGTTTGTGTTGTCACAAATGGTGTGGCCCCAACAACAATCCACGTTCCAAGTTCCCAGTGGAAGAGAGGGCAGTTCTCCACTGGAAAGTGAGGCAGGACTAATGCAGAGGTGGCTGCAGGCCTCACAGAGAACCACAGCATTGTTTTAAGTTTCCTGCTCATTTTAAACATCTGTAACCATTCTTCCCAATTTGTGTTTTAAAACTTACATGGAATATAATTAAAGAAGCTTCTGTAAAGATTCTTCCAGATCTGATATCCTAATGTGCATTTTGATTGTTACCACGCATGGGTTCAAAATGTCCATCATGCCCATTTGATTTAGCACTTGAGATCAGGTGCAGTGGAGTGGTGTGGGCAGAAACCAGATTACCATGGGCCCAGGGGCTAATGGACAGTATGTTTAAACAACTCTTTCATAAGGTTTGGCTGTGGGAGGGAAGCATCATATAGGTTTATAGTTGCTGAGAGATAGCAGTTGAAAGTTTCCAGCATCAATTTTTTTTTTTGAGATTTTCTGGTTACTTTATAAAACAGGTTTAAACTTGATAAAACTAGTTTAAACTTAAAGGTCATCTTGTCCTCCTGTTGGAGACATTAATGGCTCAAAGAAACAATTGGGAAGGTAATTTAAAATTTTCATGTTTGAGTTACAAAAATCTATCTGAAACTTTATAATTAATGTGCTATGGCAGTCTTTGTTACAAGAGACTTTTTTCTGGCCTTTCTTTAATTATGTGGTATTTAAATCCACTCTGCCATTTAATTCCCTATTAATTTGTGGGTTTATCTTATACATCTTCTTTCTAGTGTTTGAGAAAACAGTTTATAAACAGAGTAGAACATTTAAAACCAACCTATATATTATCCCTTTTTTTAAGTTGAGAAGACACTGTGACTAAAATTTAAGCAAAAATGTTTAGCCCAAGAATAAACTCCTATAACCACCAGTAGTAAAATAATTTTTTACTGGTTCTCATTCCATTCCGTGACTTGTGGCCTTGAGTGTGTGTTTTATTTACTTGGACTCATACTCGGGCTCGTAGTTTTTTGTATCCTGCCTTAGACAAATCACTAAGTTGTAAATGAGAGAGAGGTGTGCTGACCTTTGTAACTGAAAATCCGTTGGTGGGTCTGAATTTAGGGTGGATTAGCATGAACCTGAGTCATAAATTCCCCCCTAGACCAGGGTGGGATCCGTTTCCCCACAGTGGGTGTAGAACAGGAGGGAAGTGTGGATATCACACACAAAAAGCATGTGTCCCCCATGTTTTAGGTGTAGATTTTGCATGTAGGGCAGAATAGATGTTCATCCTCATTGGATAGCCATCCCAGAGCAGGATTTGGATGAATTCTTCCAATTGATCCCACTTGATTCTATGTGATATCCCATTTTTTTCTCCTTCAGTTGGTAAACAGCTCATCCGACAACCAGTTTATAGGCTAGGTTATGTCAAACTGAGTATTGGAATGTACTGCTGTATGGGTAGGATCAGCAGTCTGCTGAGAAAGAGGCTCTTTGACAAAACTAAGCCTTGATCTGTAGTGTTTGCCAATGCTTTGGTGTAAATATTCACACCATGAGTGATCTCAAGCAATCAGTGTAAAGTGACTGAATGTGGGGCTGGGAAGAGATCTACACAGCTGATTCTCGTGCGTAGTTGCAATTCATCCTACCTTCTAACAACTTCTCTCATGCAATGTGCTTTCTTATTTATGTGTTGTTTTCAGAGACCCAGGTTTCAAAACCTTAGGCCTATACCCCATTGGCTTTGTCAGCTCGGAGACGGGCTTATTTGTCATTTCTGGTGCTTCTCGTGTATTCAATCAGTCATTCACCCTTCCATTTAACAAGTATGCACTGAGCGCCTACTATGTATTGGGTAATTTCCTCTGCACTGGGAGTACAGCAGTGAACCAAACGAAGTCCGTGCTCTTTGGAGGAGATAGGCTATTACAAAATAAGTACCGTTTTTTTCCAGGTGAACATGATGGGGAAAAAATGAAGCCATGGAAGGGGTTAGAGAGTGATGAGAAGGGGGCTGTGGATGGAGAAGCAGCACTGTTAAATAGGGTGGTTTATGGAAGGATTATCTGAACAAAGAACTGAACGAAGTGAGGTGGGAAGCTATTTGAGGGTTTATGTGAAGAACATTCTGGGTCAAGGGAACCGTAATTGCAGTGGATGTGAGGTGGGAACAGGTTTGGCGTGGTTGAGGGCAGCAGGACAAAGAGCCTGGAGCAGAGCCAGCAACGGGGACAGTGGCAGATGATGCCAGAAAGGTAGCCAGGGCCCAGATCATGGCTTCTCGGTAGAGAACCTAGACCAGTGATTCCCACAGTGTAGACTGCTGACCAGCATCATTGTCAGTATCTGGGACTTGAGAAGTGCAGATTCTTAGGCCCTGTCCTAACCCTACTGAGGAAGCTCTAGGGGCAGCGTCCAGCAACCTGTGCTTTGACGAACCCTCTAGGTGGTGCTGTTGGCTGCTAGAGACCTGGACTCTGGCTAGGTGCCCTTTCTCTGTTTAATCCCTCCCCAGTCAGGGCCACCATCTTCTCAGCAAGCTCAAATGTTATTTTTCATCATGCATGTACGACACTGTTAGGTTCTTGAAAGATACAAGAGAGTACCCACGATGACACTCACAGGCCATCAGATCTGCTCCTGCTGGGATGGGTCCTGGGACTTACACACCTTATCACAGTTCCCATTGTTAATCTCTATTTTTAAGTCTTACCTGTGTGTTCTTAAAGCCAGTGGTGATTGAATTGCTCTCTTTGCTACACGCTTGCTTCTCCCTCGAACAGTTTGATCAGGTATACCCCTATGTTGGTAGTTTTTTTTCTGTAAGGTGATTCTGTTAGAATCTGTTAGAAGTGTAACAATAAGAACAGTTTGCAACACAGCATAAAGTTTATGTAATTTATATGTAACTGTTATGAATTGTTCCATGATACTAAATCTAAATCATATTGATTAGGGCTCAGTCCCTACCCACCTGAGACTTTTGCCCTCCCTTGAAATTAGAAAAGCCTTTAGCAACCTCTATGCAGCCACAATGAACTGAAGATCCACAGCCCTTCTCTGGGATTCCTGATTGCTTGTAGGGAGTTAATGTTGCCTAGCATTATTCAAATCATCAATCAACTGTGTTAATCTCACAAGTACCAATGGGAGGGTGTATATTCAACATTAATTCAAGAACTTCAAAACCTAAGGAAGAATCCTCATAGTCTAGTAGTTAATAATTACTTTTTATAAGTTACATAGAACTGAATTGTGTATGCAAGTCCTTAACAAGCCAGTGTGGGTACCCAGCGCAGAAATCTTGATGATAACCACAAGCTGATGATTCACAAGTGTTATCCAGCAGGTGTTTTGAACTCCCTTTGGAGCTTGTTCCAGCAGCTAGATCTGGAATTCAGTATCCATTGTCTGAACGTTAGATTTTTATCTGGTCTTAAAAGGAGACACGAAATAAAACGCAAGACTTCCAGAAGGAGAAGTTACTAATTTGGTGTGCAATTCCAGAATCCTAGCATTTCCTAAAATAAGAATTATTACAGTGATGTTTGTTCAGATGTAATCATCCAGGCATATTTCTAAACATATCTGTTATTCTTATTACAAGCAATTCTAGCAACAAAAATAATAATGATTTTTCAAGGATTATAAGTTCATATAATTAAACATCAGAGGAAAATATGGATATCAAAACCTCTCAAAATGTTGAGATGCAGCACATTTTTGCCTATTTTTCTGTTTCTCGTTCATGAATTTCAGCTTAAAATATATCCATTTTTTTAAAACCATTCCCTTTTATTCAACAGATTTAAAGAATAAAAGTATTTAGGAATTTAAAATATTCCTTGATATTGAAACTCTCTGCTATAATGTGGTTGTTTCAGATTTTATTTACATGGTTGTCATCACTCATGTGGGGGACACATGTATCTATCTGTCTGTTTTCAATCTACTTCTAAGTGTCTGTCTTCCAAAGTTTATTATCATCCCTTCGGCATACTGAAGATTTTTTCTTGTTCTGTAATAGCTCCTTGGGGGAGAGTCTCATTACTGTACCATGGCCGTGTTAAGCAGGCCCCAGGGGAGAACGTCACTTCCTTGACACCACGTGCCATGGTCGACAAAACTTCAGTTACTCGAAGGGTATCTGTGATGTTGAACACCACATGGGGTAGTCACCTGCTGTCATTGACACTGACCCATGAACAGGCCACTTGATAGCTGCCACGTACATGTCATATGGTCATTGTGAGTTCACTCAGGCCTGCCTGTTGTAAATGCTTTCTGGTCTCAGATACTCTGTTTTCATGCCACCTGCCCAACACGTATTTCTATTTCTTCCCTGTGTGCACACACTTACGTAAAGATTTGTGGGTAAATAATGTAGGTTTTCAAGGGAAAGTTCGTTGAAAGGAATTAACGTTTAGAAACTAACGAATTCTTCAAATTATCTTTATACTTTAAATCAAGCAACACCAGAGCTGAGAATTAGTAAATAAATTATTGGCATGCTGCCATGGTACCCATTCAGTTGCTTGATTGGGGACCTGAAGTCATGCTTAACACCACCCAATGTGGGAGGGTGGTGCAAGGCTCTTTCCCCTCTCTTGTCCCTGGTCTTGGGTGAGGCATTAGTTTCTTATTGCTGCTGTAAAAAAGTACCATAAACTTAGCTTAAAACAACATAAATTTATTATTTTTAATAAATAAAAATAAAATTTTTCATACATTTATTCCTATTGCCGTTACAAATTGATTATCTTCTGACCCTCTGGAAATCAGAAGCCTGAAATGAATTTCATGGGGCTAAAATCAAGGTATTGATCATGACATGCTCCTTCTAGAACTTCTAGGGAAGAATCCATTTCCTTGCCTTTCCCTGTTTCCAGAGGCCTCCTTCACTCCTTGGCTCATGGTCCCTTCCTCTGTCTTCAAAGCCAGCAGAGGAGTATCTTCAAGTCTCTCTCACACTCTTCCTCTCTTGCCTGCCTCCTTCAATATTAAGGCCCCTTATGATTACATCGGGTCCCCCTAGCTACTCCAGAATAATCTTTCCATTTCAAGATCCTTATTACATCTGCTGAGGCCCTTTTGCAGGGACTTTACCAGGTAAGGTTCCTGTAAGGTTCTGGGGATTAGGATGTGGAAATCTTTGTTTGGAGCAGGAGCATTGTTAAGTCTATCACAGCTGGGACTCTGTGCTATTAAATCCAGTGCCAAAAACCACTGGTTTTTCTCCCTTACTGAGCAGTTGCTCAGGAATGACTGTTTTGAATCATACTTGTTTCTCCATATTCTTTGGATTCTTGGTTTGCAGCCAGGACAGTTCCTTTCTCACTACTCCTTGTCCAGTTCTGGATTCTATCCTCTCCCTGTGCTTTAGAACTACTTGGTCAGGCTTGACTCACTGCTTGCTTCTTAAGCTGCTTGCTTTGTACAGAGGGTATATTGGACCAAGTAAAACATCCTAGAGTCCCAGGTAAATCTACTCTACGAGTGTGAGAGCAACACCCAGAACATATCCCTCATACCAGGCAACATTAGAAAACACTTAAATAAGCAATTGGTAGGGAATCGTGATAGCAAAAGCTGAAACTAAATCCCATGGTGAGGAAATTTCCATTCTGCCATGTTTTCCCTCATTTTCCCAAGGTGCTCAGTGGCACTCATCCACTGGGGTGTGCACCAGTTTCTTTGTAATAGTCTGTCTCCTGAGAATGTCATCATCACTTTAACTTCTATTCTCCCTAGCACACCATAAATGGAGTTAACTGATCTATGCATTCTTTGACAACTATAGTTCCATTTGGTTTATTTAGAAACAAATGTAATTACTTAAACTGGAGAAGACAGAACTACTTTTGCAGGAAAGTCAAAACATGCATCAACACTTATCTCTATAATTATTTTACCAGAAAAAAAAAGTCCTCAGCGGCTTCTCTCACTAATGAAGAAGGCCCTCCACAGTTGTTGGCTACTTGCTAAGTAATATCTCAGTTCTGCTCTTGTGACCATAAACTTAGCCTGGCCAGCCCACCTTAAGTGTCCAGGACTCATGCAGATGAAGCTCAAATGCTTCTACTCCAGGACGTGTTGTTGAAGAATATAGCCTTTTGAGGCAGATGGAGCTGGGTTTAAGCCTTTGATTCTGTCTTAACTGTTTTCTTGCTAAGTGTTATTGGGCAGGGGCAGGGGTGACAAACTTTTCTCTAAAGGGCCAGAGGAGTACATATTTTTGGCTTTGAGGACAACAGGGTCTCTGTTGTAACTACTCAACTTTAGCATAAGTAAAAAATGGACATGATTGTACTCCATTTAAACTTTATTTAGAAAAAATAGATTGAATTTGGCCCAGGGGTCATATTTTGCTGACTCTTGGGCAAGATATTCAGTCTCTAAAATTTTAATGATATTAATAATGAATATTAAGAGCTGGCTTTCATGGTATTGTTAAAGTTTAATGAGGTAATGTATATTAAGTACTCAGAACAGTACCTGCCACAAAGTGGATGGGCAATATGTCTTTGAATAGACATATGCATTGGTGGGTGGGTGGATGGATGGATGAGTGGATGGATAGAAAGATGGATGGGTGAGTAGATGGATGGATGGATGAATAGATAGGTGAATGGTAAGGATGGAGGGATATGGAAGGAAGAAATAGATGGAGGGATTGGAACTAAATATATTGAACAATAATTTGCAGTAACTGGGAGACAGCTCTTCTTTGCTATAGGGATAATGGACTGCATGGAGTAAATTAGTTAACTCATGCTTTGTCACAGGGAACAGAGCAATAGTGCTAAACAGGTAAGCTACAGAAGCTTGTGCCACCACAATAAAAATGGTTTGTTCCTTTTCTACTGCCTTCTCTATCCCACCCAGGAGCTTTGTGTGTGTGTGTGTGTGGTGGGGGGGGGGGAATTAGGGCCATCCCACCTTTCCTCACCATAACTTCTCTTAGTGAATCCAGGACAATCATTAAAATCCCAGAGGTGGAGGCTCCAGTGGTTGCCTGTATTCCCGTCCCATTACACTTATACCTGTCTGTGTTCTCTGTGCTGGGTGTCTTGCTGATGTCCAGATGGTTAGGGACCTGTGATGGCTCTTAGGTCTTAGGGCTGTGAGATCTGTTTCTGCAAATGACTGACCTGTTCTCTTGTGGACCCTCAGGCAGTCTGGATGGGTGGAACGTGGCTAATCCAGTGTACATGTGTCCAAAAAAAGACAACCCTTCACAATTTTTGAGAAAATAAGAAGATGCCCCCCATTCATTATTAGTAACCCTTGAAAATAAATTGAAGAAGTTCAGACTGGAACTTCTGGCTTTAAATTTTTATCTCTGAAACAGACTGCCCCAGCTTGGAAGTAATAGATTAGAAAAGACATTAAAAAGAGAGAGAGAAAGAGAGAGAGAAGCGCGTACCTGGGTGTCTCAGTTGGTTAGGCGACTGACTTCAGCTCAGGTCATGATCTCACAGTTTGTGAGTTCAAGCCCCCCGTTGGGCTCTGTGATGACAGCTCAGAGCCTAGAACCTGTTTCAGATTCTATCTGCCCCTCCCCTGCTAGCACTCTTTTTCTGTCTCTCTCAAAAATAAACAAACATAATTTTTTTTTAAAAGAGAGATAAAAAAGCAACACTACCCCACAACACTGAACCCTAGCCCTCAAAATTGGGGCCTGAGCAGAGGTGGACCCAAATAGGTGTGAAAAGACCCTTTGCCTTACACTACAGTCTAATTCTTAATTTAGACACACGTGGTCTATTCAAATGAGAAAACGGAGACTTTCTACCAGGTGAGTGAGACTTTTTATGATAAACATATGATTAAATACTATAAAAATGGATCCAGAGCTTTATGAGAATTTAAGCATGAACTGAAAGAAGATAAGACTATATTAAAAATTTGAGGCTTAATGTTACAGAATCTCATAGGTCATCCAGGGCTTTGGATCAAATAGTATGTTCATCATGTGGACAAAGAGAAGAAAAAAAGAAAAAGGAAAAAGATACAGAGGTTGGTTAATGCAAGGATAGAGACGTGTGCTCGTTCTAAGGGAGCACAAACAGAAGCTTCTCACTCAAGCTTGAAAGGAAGGAGAAGCATTTGAAAAATGGTGATACTACCTGGCAAAGTAGCATAATTCAGTGACCATGTGATCCAGAATTTCCAAGATGGCTCCAACTTTCCATGTTTTTTTCCTTACACTAGAAGATTTCCAAATTGTGTAAAAATAATTTAATTTTTAGGGCACCTGGGTGGTTCAGTTGGTTGAGCATCCAACTCTTGATTTCGGCTCAGGTAATGATCCTCGGGTCATGGGATCAAACCCCACATTGGGCTGCACTCTGGGCATGGACCCTGGTTAAGATTCTCTCTCTGCCCTTCTACCCCCTCTCAAAAAAAAAAAGAAAGGGGCGCCTGGGTGGCGCAGTCGGTTAAGCGTCCGACTTCAGCCAGGTCACGATCTCGCGGTCCGTGAGTTCGAGCCCCGCGTCAGGCTCTGGGCTGATGGCTCGGAGCCTGGAGCCTGTTTCCGATTCTGTGTCTCCCTCTCTCTCTGCCCCTCCCCCGTTCATGCTCTGTCTCTCTCTGTCCCAAAAATAAATAAACGTTGAAAAAAAAAAAGAAAAAAAAAAAAAAGAAAAAAATTTAGACCATGGTGATTGATTGATTGATTGGTTTGGTTTAGTCCCTGGGAACATGAAAGCTCAGTGGTTAGACTCATGCCATTAGCTGGAGTCTGTGAAGATGTTTGGCATCAGGAGAGCCAATACTGCATTTCCTACAAGATAGAACTTTCACCAAGATCAGAATGGATGAGGGGCGCCGGGGTGGCTCAGTCGGTTAAGTGTCTGACTTCAACTCAGGTCACGATCTCACAGTTTGTGGGTTTGAGCCCCATATTGGGTTCTGTGCTGACGGCTTGGAGCCTGGAGCCTGCTTCAGATTCTGTGTCTCCCTCTCTCTCTGCCCCTCCTCTTCTCATGTTCTGTCTATCTCTCAAAAATAAACTTTAAAACAAAACAAAAAATCAGAATGGATTAGGTGGCCAGTATTTGTAAATGAGTGCCCCAGGTAGAAATATCTAGCAAAAATGGGAAGTTTTAGGATACAGTGGTTTTTCCTCATGAGTGTTGAGTGAGGGCCAGTCAGTACTTATTTCTGGGCTGAGTCTTTCTCCCACATTGTGGTAGTTGAGCTTGTGCCCGTAATCACGTGCTGCTGCTAGTAGGGCCCTGACGGTTCTAGAGCCATCTACTCGGGCTTCTACACTTGGGTTCACTCTTGAGTGACAAGATTGAGATGGGGCACAGCTCCACTGCCTGTGGGGGTGTGGGTCGGAAGGGAAGAGAGGCTGAAAAGAGCCACTTAGCTGAGTGGCTGCCCTCAGCTTACTACCGGCTGCCCTACTCTTTACTACCAGATTTAATCTCCTAGAAGGAACAAAAGGAAAAACAATTATTCTGGGAAAGGATGCAGCATGTTTCAAGTGCCAGGAACTGTGCTGGGCGCTTTGTGTGTTTTCTTTCATGTCGTACTCAATTACTTTATCATCCTGTGTTGTCCCTTTCTCTTTCTCTGACACATGACTTAGCAAATTAGGTATTTTAAAATCGCTAGTGTGTGAATAATGAGAATGTGCTGCAGAGAACGTAAGGATCTTCCCCGGGGCCACAGAGTGGTCAAGAGCTAAGCCAAGACCTTGCAGTAGAGACTTCCAGCTCCAGAACTCAGGTCTTTCCCGTACACACTGGCCCCCTCCGTCTTCTGTCACGGTTTAACAGGCCTCTCGTTTCTGCCGTTTCTGTGAGGCCATGGTGTCAGTGTTTAGCGTTTTACCCTGCTTTGAAAGAAAAACGCTTGACATTTCTCATTAGAGAGGATTCTCTAAGTTACTGTCCTTTTCTCTTGGGCTGCCAGGAAGCCTCAAGTCACATCGGAAACTTGCCACTGGTCCCAGTGGAAACATCATAGCTGGCACCATGTGTCCTTCTCGCCGCAGCGGTCATTAGTCCTTGTGCGCTTACCCTGACATACATTTTGCCACTGTTGCAGCATGTTCTTTTGTTGGAGGTCACGTCAACTCCTTTGTAGAATGAGGTGGTGAAATAAATGACCAAGTAGCGAACTGAATGCCAGACGTGTCTGCATGTGCCACTGACAACTGTTACTGAACTCTGACGGGCAGCTCCTGCCACGTTTCTCTCCCCTCTCACATCGGAGTTTCTCAACATCCCTTGATTTTCTCTTTCATCTACTTTCTTCCAGAACATTCAGAACTAAGTTAGCTGGGGATGAAGAGTCTAGCCCCCATTTTCATTTTGACTGAAGCGGTTCTGAATCGTTTTACCTCTTTCTGTGCATTTTACCCTGTTCTCTCAAAGTGCTGCTTGGTCCTGGCATTTTACTAGATGTGGCTTTTAACAATCATTAGTTTTTCCAACAGTTTGAGCACCTCGATGAATGCTTTGGGTTACTCGCAATATTAATAACTCATGCCATTTTAACCTTATGTTCCTGATAAAGGAATTTTCTACTGTTTAAAGCTCAGGGATGAATAATGGCTGAGTGTTTCTGTTGTCCTCTTAAAATGGAGATTACTGTATGTTGAATCACAGTAGAACTACTTTTTTATAGGCTGTGAATAGCATAAAGGCCCATCAGGTTATTCCAGGCAGTGCCAAGTGAATGGATAATGGCGAGCCAATTATTATAAATAATGCCTTGTTTCCTTTTGGCCCCCGTGCAAATTTCACATAGAAGGATTCTATTAAAGGCTGGGAGATTAAATTAAAGAAGACAGCATTAACACCAGCACCTAACACAGTGCCTGGCCCAAGTCAAGGCTTCATGCTAGCTCAATCAATCTGAGCTCAGCAGGGTTTTGTTTTGTTTTGTTTTGCTTTGTTTATTTTTCATTTTATTCTTCTTTTGCTCTGATAAGGGTTGCTATCCTTTCTCTTTCAGGTTCCTTCATTAGATTGGGTCAGGCCCAGCAGGAGCATGACTTCAGGACACTTTGCAAAGCTCCTAGCAGCCTAGATGGGCGAGCAGAATGCTGCTTGGTGAGGCTGATTCCACTAGAACCCAAGGAGGGAAAAAACCAGAAAGGAACATTCTAGCAGAGCAAATAGAGCTGAAGTTAGTCTGAAAGAAGAGGCAAAGCTGGGTGTGGGCACACGAGCGCAGCATTCAGAATCCAGGAGGATCAGGGGCCTGCTGAAATGTGGGTGTGGAGTTGGCTAGGATGGGAGGTTCTGGAAGAAGCACATGGTTGAGGTGAATGTGGCCAAGGTGCTTCTGGGGAGGATGCTGATGCCCCCGAAACAAATTCTGATGTCTCCAAGGCCCTGGCAGAATGGAGTCCCATTTTCTGGGCCTCTCTTGTGCCGCTGGAATAGGCAACCTCTTCTTTCCCCCGCTTCCTCCCATATTCCGTAGGGTTTCACCTTGAGGACGCTGAACCATTCTCCAGTCTGGGCTTTAGTATCCTTGTTGGCAGAACAGCAGTGTTGGACTACCTGTTCTTTAAGATCCATGCCTTTGTGGTTTTTGTTTGCTTTATTAACAATGATGTGAAACGTTTTCACGTAAAAGCAGGTTTTGTTTTTTTTTTTTTTAGGCTAACATACATTTTTTTTTTTAATTATTTATTTCGAAAGAGTGCAAGTCGGGGAGAGAAGCAGAGAGAAGAGAATACCAACCAGGCTCCACGCCGTCAGCACAGAGCCCGATGTGAGGCTTGGACTCATAAAATGTGCGATCATAATCTGAGCTGAAACCAAGAGTCGGACACTTAACTGACTGGGCCACACAGGCGGCCCATAACATACATCTTAAAGCCGTGAACATTTATGTTTCTCATCTTGTTTTTTTTGTTTTTGTTTTTGTTTTTTAATTTTGACATTTCTTGCTCTGCACGGATTTATGTTTAATTTCCAGCTACTAGCAATAGTAATTCCACACACCAGCAGAGTCAAGGACCAAGACAAGTGGGCAGTGGGAACTTAACTTAATATGGATGGCTCACTTAAAATTGTGTGAATGTATATAGGAAAAAAAAAAGCAGTACCCATTCCAAAGGCAGCGTTATGCAATTTGATGACATCTACGTGATTTTCAGCAGACAGCTCCACAAGGCCAGAGCATTGGTGGAGGAAGAATACATTTTCTAAAGTGGAAGCATGTTCAAATTTAATTCCTGTCGAGGGGAGCCCTGTCCTTTAAGATACAGGTATGCAGAAGGGATGGCCAGGAATTAAGGAAATTTGGATTTGAGAATATTTTTTGAAGCAGTAACAAGGTATTCTGCTGTCTCTTAGCTCTCCTTTCAGCACCGCTTTTCCTTACCTTGCCAGGTTCTTTGCCCCTCCAGGGTCCCCCATCTGCTGCCCATTGGCTGTCCACCTTCATAACTGTCACTGGGTGTGTGTCACCTAAGGAGGGATATAACAGTAGGGAGGAATACGGACATCTGGAATTCAGGAGCAAGAAGTATTCTGGAAGTATAGACTTGAGAGTCCTCAGGGTATAGGTAGCAATTTAATTCATAGCAATCAATGAGACCAGACAGGGAGGAGAGAGATCTAGAATACAATAACAAGCAATACCAAAATTGAGCATATGAGTAGAAAATAGAGGGCCAGCAAAGTAAACCAAGAAGGACAGCCAGGGAACTCTAGGAGCACTCGGGAGCCAAGGGTTGTGTATTTATTTTTTTTTTTTAAATTTTTTTTTCAACGTTTTATTTATTTTTGAGACAGAGAGAGACAGAGCATGAACGGGGGAGGGGCAGAGAGAGAGGGAGACACAGAATCGGAAACAGGCTCCAGGCTCCGAGCCATCAGCCCAGAGCCTGACGCGGGGCTCGAACTCACGGACCGCGAGATCGTGACCTGGCTGAAGTCGGACGCTTAACCGACTGCGCCACCCAGGCGCCCCGGGTTGTGTATTTAAAGGGAGTGGTCCCTGGTGTTCTAAACTTGCTGAGTGGTCCCTTAAGAGAAGGATTAAAAGAAATCCTTAGTTTAGCATCAAGGGGTCCTTGGCAGGAGGATTTCCAACACACAGGTGAGGTCAAAAACCAGATGGAAAGAGTTGAGGACAAGAAAAGTAGAGATCACTTTATTTCACTCTTTCAATTAATTAGCCTGTGAGGTAAAGGGGAGGGTTTCGCCAATACCAGAGAGCGATGTAGAGACTAGAGATTTTGCTCATTACAACAGAGAAGAGTTGGGGTTGTTTCAATTCCCAGCTGGGAATTTGGGAGGAAGCCTGTGGAGGGTGGGGGGTGATTGATGTGGCAAGGCCCCCAAGTGTTGGATGATTTTTTACCTTAGTACCTGGGGTTGTTTTGTAGGAAAGCTCTTTTTTTTTTTTTGTTTTTTGAAGCAACTGAAATTTTAATATGGACTGAGCCATTAGGTGATATTAAGGAAGTGCTGTTAATTTTGCTAAGAATGTTAGTGGAATGTGGCTATGTTTAAAAGACTAAGTCATCATTGATGCATATTGCAGTGCTCATAAGGTGAAATGTTTTAAAACTTTAAAAAAGATGATACATGGCAAAATATTAATAACTGGTAAATCTGTGATGAGCATAAAGGTATTCATTATTTTTTAAATGTTTATTTTTTTCAATATTTTTTTAAGTTTTAGTTTTTTAAATTTACATCCAAATTAGTTAGTGTATAGTGCAACAATAATTTCAGGAGTAGATTCCTTAGTGCCCCTTACCCATTTAGCCCATCCCCCCCCCCACAACCCCTCCAGTAACCCTCAATTTGTTTGCCATATTTATGAGTCTGTTATGCTTTGCCCCCTCCCTGTATATTATTTTTGTTTCCCTTCCCTTATGTTCATCTGTTTTGTCTCTTAAAATTCTCATATGAGTGAAGTCATATGATATTTGTCTTTCTCTGACTAATTTTGCTTAGCATAATGCCCTCCAGTTCCATCCACGTAGTTGCAAATGGCAAGATTTCACTCTTTTTGATTGCCGAGTAATACTCCACTGTATATATATATATACCACATCTTCTTTATCCATTCATCCATCAATGGACATTTGGGCTCTTTCCCTGCTTTGGCTATTGTTGATAGTGCTTCTATAAACATGGGGGTGCATGTGTCCGTTTGAAACAGCACACCTGTATCCCTTGGATAAATACCTAGTAGTGCAATTGCTGGGTTGTAGGGCAGTTCTATTTTTGTTTTTTTGAGGAACCTCTGTACTGTTTTCCAGAGTGGCTGCACCAGCTTGCATTCCCATCATAGGAGAGCTCTTTACAGAGAGGGGACATTCAAAAGTGAAAGCCCTACATGACTGTAGGCAAGGGTCCTTGTTTTATAAGGTACTGGTCGAACCCCCCCCCCCCACTTTCCCCCCCTGTTCCTTCTCAGGTCCGACCTAATGGCTTGATAGGTCTAGGTTCTGGGTTGTCCATTCCTAATTGGCTCATTTCCATTTTATGAGGGGTGGTTTATGGCCATATCATTCCTTGTGGGTTATACATTTTACGGTCTACTACTTATTTATAGTCAGGTCTTTGGTCAAATTGCTGAGGGATACCTGAGGGGGTGTAGGTGGTATCTGTTGTGTTCATAAGAGGAACCTTATACTTATGGGGGGAGGGGATTGCTGTGGTCAGACACTCCCAGCATTGTTCCAAAATACGTCCTTCCCCACCCAGGTACCTCTGGTCCTAATCTTTTCCTTCTCTGCCTATTTTATCCTATTTTTCCCTCTCATACAAGAAGACTACAGGGCAGGGGATTCAGGGCCCAGGAAAGAGGAATGCCCTTGCTTTATGACAGGGCAGAAGGAGGAAAGGAGGGGTGCCAGGAAAGAAAGGGTGTCAGAACATTTCTTTGGGATGGCCTCTTATTGCTTCTGTGAGGTGGGAGGTAAGATCATGCCCTAATATTGGGGTAAGGAAGTATTCAGGTGCATGGTGAAAACTTGTGAAAGCAGCAGCGGAGACAGGGAGGGGAGGTGCCAGGACGTGGGGAAGAATTAGCTCAGCTGATATTGGAAGGCTGCGGTCAGTCTGTGGATTGTGTGATTCTAGAGCAGAGCTCCGTGGCCTAGTTAGAGCATGGCCGGTTGAGTTGGTACAGGGTGTTATGGGTTGAATTGTGGCCCTCAGATTTATACATTGAAGTCCTAACCCCCAATACCAGAATGTGACCTTATTTGGAAATAAGGTCCTTGAAGACATAATTAGGTTGAGGTCATTACGGCTCTAATCCATTGTGACTATGTCTCTATAAAGATGGGAAATTTAGGCACAGACATGGGCACACAGGGAGAAGGCCATGTGAAGATGAAGGCAGAAATCTGGGTGATGATTCTATAAGCCACGGACTGCCAGAGATTACCAGTGAGCCAGCAGCAGCTGGGACAGAGGCCATGGGACAGATTGTCCTTCACAGCCCTCAGAAGAAACCAGCCCTGTGGACATCTTGACCTTGGATTTTGGACCTCCAGAACTGTTGTAGATAGCCAGTCTGTAGTATTTTGTTATGGCAGCCCTAACAACCTGATACACAAGGGATAAGGTGATTTTTTTGTTCTTTTCATTTCCCCCCTTTCAAGTGGTTGTGAAGGATTTAAGACAAACATTTTAAGAGTACATTCTGAAAGCATTATGAAAGAGATAGCTCAAGGAGTCCAGGGTGGGTGGGGAAAGAAGGTAAAATGAGAGAGGACATCTAGAAAAAGGAAAGACTAAGGTATCTGGTGCTGAAATGTTCTTCCAGCTTTTACAGTTGTAATTGTGAGTAATTGTGAGTAGCTTATAGAATCTGTTTCTCTGAACAGTTCAGCCATCTTCTGTAGGTTCCTGCAAAGGTTAATCTTAGCCTCCAGGTTCTTGCTGAAGTTATCAACGTGTTACTCCTCAAATTAGAGCTGCCGCTTAGATCACAGCCAGGGTATTTGCAAATAATCGTATCTTGTTAGGCATTGGCTTACATTTACATATGATAGCCACAGATCTGAATCTGTTCTTAGAGGGACTTTCAAGTTGTCTGAGCTGTGGAGTCTTCAAAGGGCTGTCTGACTCGTGTGGATTTAATGGGCTATTTGCCCCGTGATTCAGCATTTCCTAGGCTCCAGCACTCAGAGAATTTGCTCATTAGCTTCGAGAGACAGCTTTTTAATGGAATAAAATAAGGGGGAAAGTGGGTTGTGGTTTCAAAAGCTACTGTGATTAAAATCCTATGGACAGCTGCTGTTCAGTGCGGTGTCACCCAGTGTGAATGAAAAAGTGCCCGCTGTCAGAAAGCCATTGGGCTGTAAATTCTGTTTACTGTACAACTGGCTGCTTTCTGCCGAGTTTAAAGTTTCTGGAAGAGTGCCTCAGTAGACCACATTGGGCAAAACCAACTTTTTGAAGAAATAACTTTTTATCAAAGAAAATTTGGAAAATGTATGAAAATAATTATCTTTGTAAAAAGTAGATGATCTCTTGAGTTTATCATTGAGGGCGTCTACCCATCTGGTCTGTTATTTCCCCCATGCATACATATCTGTGCATACATTTACTGAATTGGAGTCCTACCATGGTACAGTTTTGAAGCTCACTTTAGTTAATGTTACATCCTCACCACACTCCTGTGCCATGGAAACAGTACTTCCGTGGTGACCTGTGTTCCATTATCATCATTTATTTAACTAATCCCTCTCTTTGGCAATTTAGGTTGATTCTAGATTTTTGCTATTGCACATGATCTAATGTACATTTTTCAATGTATAATTTTTTTAAAAGATTTGGGCCTCTGGGGATTGCATTAGAATCTCTTGAAGGTCAGCCAGGGGTGTAGAGGGCTTTTGACTACAGTCCCTCTGGCTAACTCCTTTGAGCGTTAAATGCAGGGTCCCTTGGGAGGGAGGGCACTGCCTGATTCTCCCTCACACATCCCCTGGAGGGGTTTTATACATAGAGCTGCACTCAGGAGATGGATGCCCAGGGCTTGGGCTTAAGTGCAAATCGCGATTTGTGTAATACGGTGGGGGCCTCAGAAGCTGGATTGCCTCCTCTCTAATGAGTTAAGGCTGTGACTCACAGGAGGTGCGGGTTATAGCGGATGACTTTTCTTTTTATCCCCCCTCCCATCCTCTTGGATTCCTTATGATGGAAAATTCATAAACTGTTCTCGGTGACAGTTGTGCAAAATGAAAAGCTCTGTGAATGTGTGGAGAATAGATTATCCTGACTGCTGTTAAGCATTTGACAAATTGGGAGTTTTGTCATACATCAGAGAACAATGGAGGGAGAATAAGGAACGATGGGAATCATATAAATACAACACACCTGACGGCCCCCGGCATCATTTGTCTTCCTGTGTGGTGGGGAGGGCAGGGAGAGTGGGGGGATGGGCGGGCGGTGGGCAGGCCACTGGCCTCCCTGGGGCTGTGTGGTGTGCCCCACCACCAAAGTCTGTCTTGGTAACTGTTTTAGGAGATGCCGGGTGGTTTGGGGTCATGTTCATTAAAATTTCTTGAGCTAGTTGCACCTGGGTGGCTCAGTCAGCTAAGCATCTGACCTCTGCTCAGGTCATGATCTCACAGTTCATTAGTTCCAGCCCCACATCAGGCTCTGTGCTAACAGATCGGAGCCTGGAGCCTGCTTCCGATTCTGTGTCTCCCTCTCTCTGTCCCCCTCCCCCAGTCTGCTGTGTGTGTGTGTGTGTGTGTTTGTCAAAAATAAATAAACATAAAAAGATTTTTAAAATTTTCTTGTACTAAAGAAAGATTTCCTATGACTCTGACACGGGATGGGGATTCCTGAAGCCACTAGTGGACCAGACAGGAGTCTCATGTATTTTAGTAGGAGGATGAAAAGGCTACTGAGTCCCCTGTGGAGCTGATTCTGGAAGTCTGCCTAAATGAGGTGGACTGAGCACCTGTGGGGGTTGGGGGGAGGGTGGTAGAGAAGCACGTTGGTTTTTTTCCTGGCCTCCTGGGCTCCTATCTACCTTCAACAGAAGGAATACAGATAGGAGGGAATGGCCAGTCTCTGGACTTAAGTGAGGAAGGACAGTTTGGCTAGAATGTTTGGTTGCTTCTATCACTGAATATCTCAGCAATGAGGCAGATTTGGAGCACAAAGAGAAAGCTGCAGAGAGGGCTATGGGTGGTGGGGTGCATAGCTGGCCTGAGAGGGCTGTCTGGGGCTGCAGGGCCATGGTGGGAGGAGCATTGGGTAGACCTGGAAGCAAATTTTCACTTCCCTTTACCAGCAGTATGACAGGGACTGGGAAGTGAACTGGCCTCTGGGAGACTCAGTTTTGTGATCTGTACATAGGGATGGTGGTCCCTGCACCGAGAATAATGTCGTGAAGATTAAGTGGGATAGCGTAAGGAGAGCGTCCACATGCACACTGATGGCTCTGATGAGAAAGACAGATACAAACGTGTCGGAGGAACTGGAGACCTCATATACTGGCGGGACACATTTCAAATGGTGCAGCTACTTTGGAAAACAGTTTCCAAGTTCCTTGGAAGGTTAAATGTAGGGTTACCATGTGACCCAGCAATTCTCCTATGTGTATACCCAAAAGAAATGAAAACATGTCCACAGAAAAACTTGTACCTGAATGTTCAAAGCAAAAACAACCCCTATGTCCACCAGCTGATGAATAAGTAAAATAAATAAATAAATGTATATATACATATATATACGTATATATATGTGTGTATGCATATATATACACACAGAAATAACTTATTTAAAATGAATGAAATTCTGATACATGCAGCAACGTGGATGAACCTTGAAAAGATGCTAAAGTGAAGATCAAGTCACAAAAGACCATCTATCATAAGATTCCATTCATTTGGAATGTCCAGAATACACAAATCTGTAGAGACACAAAGTGGACTCATGGTTGCTTAGGGCTGGGGCAGTTGGGGGGAACCAGAGAGGTGACTGCCAAAGTGTATGGGGGTTCTCTTTGGATGACAATCAGGTTCTACAACTGATTGTGATTATGTGATTGTGATTGTGTGCCCAACTCTGAGAATGTATGAAAAATCATTGAATTGTACACTTTGGGTGAATTGTAGAATATGTTAATTATATTTCAATAAATGTGTTCCCCCCACGTCCCCCCCCCCACACACACACAAAAGAAGGAGCAGAAGAAAAATACCTGGTGCACAGCAGGTAACTTAGGGGAACAATAGTTAGTAAGCCCTTTCCTGTCTCACAGACCAGTTTGGGAAAGTTGGCAGGGCCTCAGTTCTCCACTTTTCAAATTCAAGTCTTTGTGTTACACTAGTTAAAATCTCTGCCCTCCAAAAAGAGACACTGGGCCTTCATTTGAGTCAAAGGTGTCACTGGGGACCACTATTTCTGTGGAATCAATGTGTTCCAGGAAATCTGGGGGTACAGGCTGAAATCCCAGTTTCTATCAGTTGGATCCCTTTTTGACGCCTCCAGAAAGCACTCTTACTTATCTAAATGCCTGCATTGAATCTGTATACCATGGTGCAAAAAAGCTGTTGAAAAAAAAAAAAAAGCTATTGTGCTAGAGAAAGAAAGAAGTTCTTCCCGCTGTCTAACTCAGGTCTTCCTGTTGTAATCGAAGTCCGCTTCCCACAGCCCATTGGAATACTGGCATCTGTTGAGGCTTGGATGCCTGGAGTCAAATGGAATAAATGCCTCTTTGGAGAACAGCTCCTGGAGGCCACTGCACATTTGTCACATGTCAGTGGGATCTGCATGTGGATGTGAAATGTATATTTAAAAATGTGCACACACTCGGCTGCACACGCATCCTGCTCCAAATGTGTTTATCCAATTGCCCATCGGAGACCTGCCCTGGGGGGCTGAGCCGACCCTCTCACCTTTGCCTGCCAGCCCACAGCTCACCCCACCCCACATCTGTAAGACCCCCTGGCCTCCCTTGCTCCTTTCCCTCTCCCTAGGGGGAGGGTGACTGGAAGGTTCTGCTTTGCAGTGGGTTACCCGTCTCTGAAGATAAATTTCTTACCTTGATAGAAACTGGTGGCTCCAGCCCCCATGGCATCCGGCAGTTGAGGAGAACAGAGTGAGCACTGGATTTGGAGTCACTAGTCTCCTTTTTGAACACTGGCAGTGTCACCCAGCGGCCCCCTGGCACAGGTTATGTCAAGTGACCTCTCGGTCTCGGATTCCCCTTTGGTAAAATAAAGGCACAGACCTAGGTCTCTCAAGGATCCTGTAATTTGGAGAACCTCTTTCTCTTATGCTTCAGGAGAGTAAGAACACCACTATTCAAATACTGGAGTGTTCTAAATTACCTCCCCCATGAGGACTGGAGGCAGGCATCTGGTCTGGAACTGTGATACTCAATTCTCAGGTCTGGTACCAGACTCTGATGTCTTTCCCTATGGTGGTTTTAAAACATGGCCCCAAGTTCTCTGGTGTTCCTCCCATTGGAACTAGTTTCTGTTCCCTTCCTTGGAATCTGGGTGTACCTGTGACTGCTCCTCCCCCCTTGAGAAAAGCAGGGATGAGGTAACTTTTGAGGATGATCTCTTGGGACCCTCGTCCTTCTGGAGACACTCTTGCTCAGAACTTCCCCTTTCTGCAAAGAGAAGCCCAGATGACATAGTAAGGCTACAGGTCAGTGCTACTAGGTGACCTCTTCGGCTGAGCTGACTTTCAGCTGGCTCAGCCCAGGGGCCAGAGATGTGAGTGAAGAAGGTTGGAGACACATTCTTCCTGCTCCAACCCTCAGCCATGCAAGTCTCCTCTGGCTGTTCCAGACTAACCAGTTGATGATGTTCCAGACATTATACAGCAGAGCAAGACATCCCTGCTGCACCCTGCCCCAATTCCTGACGGACAGAATCCATGAGCATAGTAAGCTGTTTGATGCTACTGTGCTTTAGAATGTTTACTCTTGCTAGGGACTGAGTGTAACCCCCAATATGATGATGTTCAGAGGTGGGGCTTTAACGAGGTAATCAGGTTTAGATGAGGTCATGAGGATGAGTCCCCAGGAAGGGATTAGTGCCCTTATAAGAAGAGGAAGAGAGATCTGTGCATGCACTGAGGCAAGGCCATGTGGGCCCACAATGAGCAGTTAGCTGTCTGAAAGCCGGGAAAGAGTCCTCACCAGAGCCTGACCATGCTGGCACCCTGATCTGACTGCCAGCCTCAAAAATGATGAGAAAATAAACGTCTGCTGTTTAAGCCACCTAGCCTGTGGTATTTTGTTCTAGCAGCCAGAATGGACCATGGCAGCTATGTAACAATATACCATCTGAGCTTTGATGTTTGCCACCTGGTCCCTTGGTCACCTCAAGCATGGTCTACAAAGTATGAACTGGTTATGCAGATACACTCCCAGGAGGAAAATCTTAGTTTCACACGAGAAGTCACTGTAAGGGTGTCCTTTCTAGGGCAAGGGTCAGACCAAGAGTGAGAGAGATGGAGTCTAGCGGGGATAGTGTAGAGAGACGTTCAGGAGCAAAGACACAGAGCTCTCTGGAAAGACTTAAGCCCCAGCCCCCATCTTCCTTCCCCAGCCTACACTGTGGGAAACAGCCCAGCATTGTGTATCCCCAGACAGAGTCTCCTTTCCTCCCACCCTGCACCAAATTAAAGCTATTATCCAAGGACAATGGGGGGACTATGGTCTTTTTCATCTGCAGTGGAGAGGAAAGCTGACAACATGGGTATTTATATCATGCTCTGGCTTTCCAGGGGCCTCATATTCGTTAATGAATTAATCCTTCTTAACAACAGTCCCTTTATTAGGTTGGCATCATGATGCATGTTCATCAGACAAGGGGACTGAGGCAGTGGCTAAGGCTGCTTATGATACATGGGGCTCTACAGCTGGGGCCATTGAGGACTCGCTCATTCCAGAGGCACATGAGGCCATCAGGTGCCAAAAGCATAGTTTGGGACTTGGGAGTCCGGGATTTGGGTATGAGTCTACCTTCGGTATAGCCCTTGGATAGACAGCTTTACTGCCAAGTCTCAGTTTCTTCTTCTGTAAAATAGGTGGAGATAGTAATCCCACCAGGGTATAGAGTTTTCACCACGAGAGGGGGAGGCATGTGAAGATGCCCTGCCAGCTGTGGCATATCCCACACACATTCATGGTCATTGCTTCCAGGTACAAGTGAAGATGCTACAATTAGCATCAGCACCTGCACCAAGGGTGAGGGTCTGCAGGGCAGAGTGAGGACTGGCCCCTCCAATCCTCCAGGCTTGTGATGATGACGAGGACTCAGCAGCAAAAGCAAGCACTTACAGATCCCCCAGCCCAAGCTCAGGTCTCCCTACTTTCCCTGATCCACATCACTTACCCCTTTCTCCACCTCCAACACCCTCATGCTCTTCACCCTCATACACCCATAATCTCTGTCATTCGGGTTTTACTTACTTTATCTTATTTTTGTGTGTTCAGGAAGTGTTTTCTTGTTGCTCCAAGTGTAAGAGTTGTCATTAACGAGTGGTAAAAAAAAAAAATCCACAGTTCAAGGTGGCCTCTCTCAAAGTTCTGCTCAGATCGAGTCTCAGCGTAGGCAGACAAAACAATATATGTCTGTCCAGTCTGGACATTCATCCCACCCGTGGTTGGTGGCTCAGTTATAACCTTCAATTCTGAGATCTGACTTTTACATAAAGGCTGCTCAGAACTACTTTTTTTTTCCCCCTTCCCATTTTTAAAAAAATTTTGGGGTAAAATACATATAACATAAAATTTACTGTATTCGCTGCTTTTAAATGTAGAGTTCAGCACCGTTAACTCCATTGATGTTGTTACTCCTCCATCTGCAAAACTCTTGTCGTTTTGCAAAACTGAAACTCTGTAGTCTGTAAACAACAACTTCTCATTCTGCTTCCCTTCTACTGTCTGCTTCTGTGAATTTTCCTGTTCTGGGGACTTCACACAAGCAGCACACTGCACTGTTCATTCTTTTCTAACTAGCTTGTTTGACTTAATGCCCTCGTGGTTTCTCCATATCGTAGCCTGTGTCACAATTTTCCTTCCTTTTTTAAGGCCAAATAATATTCCATGGTATGGATATACCACATTTGCTTATCATTCATTATCAACACTCAGGTTCCTCTCTCTGGATGACGCTATGAACCTGGGTGTGCCCTGGACCACTTTTAATTCAGAGTGACTGGCGCCATCTGATGGAAATGCGGTGCCAACCAAACACAGCTTCTCCACGGAGGACACTGCACGGGAGAAAATGTGGAAACCACCCCCCGGGTCGTGTTCAGTGACCATGTGCAGCAGACAAGCTGATCACGTTGGGTGTGAGAGCAGAAGGCCTCTTTTTGTGCTGTGATGACACTTGGCTTTCATGCTTTGATGTTTCTCAATCTTTTTAAGAGCATTGACTCCCTTCTGCCGGGAGCCTTTAAAATTTTTTTTCCTTGATTCCCTATCAATATTAGTGTGCTGTTATATGTATCTGCACTTCACATATAGAAAGAGTAAGATTTTTTTCACCCCCAGGAGCCCATCTTTGCCCTTTTAGGGGCACTCATTCCCACTGGAAACACGGTCTGTTCAACTGACTGCCCTACTCGGGGGTTGGGAAGAGAAGCAGCCACCCTCAGGTTCCTCCAGAAGCTCTGCTGCTCCCGTCAACTCCTTTTCTACACATTCCTGTTAATCCTGTTAGATGGAGTAGAACAAAAAGCGATAGCTTAGCGACCTGCCATCCAGTGTTGTCCACTATGGTAGCCAGTGGCCACTCCAATTCAAATCAGCGTGAAATAAAACTAAATCTTAAGTTCCCAGTCATAGGGGCACATTTCAAGGACTGAGTAGCTTTATGTGACTGGTGGTTACAGTATGGGGCAGCACAGGTCTAGAAGATGCCCATCATTACACGCAGTTCTGCTGGACAGATGGCTCATACACTTGGTGGCTGGAGGGATCACAAGCTCATGAACATCCTGTGTGTTGGAGGGTTCTGGCACCCCTGGGGATCATCCTCTTCTGAGCTACTTGAACTTTCTTTATGGCAAAATCAACATAGATCTATGAATGTTTGACATTCTCCCTTCTAACCGCCTTCCTGTGTCCAAGTGTCACTGACTGACCCTGCATCTGAAATCAGGCAGACCTGGTAGGGATCCCAGCTCGAATTTCTTAACTTTGGGCAAGTTCCTTAGCTTTTTGGCTCCTCTTTTTCATCACTTGTAATTTGGGGGTCGTGCTTTCTATATCACAGATGTATCAACCAGAAGGCATAATGTGTATGGCTCCCTCATTTCCCCAGGGCCTGGCACATAACAGGTGCTCAGTAAATGTTGGCTGGGTAAATGATTATTGAATTGTTTGTTTCCTTTGCTGAAAGACAGCAAGCCTGAAGCCTTCGTTTTTTTTTCCATCCTGATTCTCTTGCTCTTCGATTGTGCTGAGGTCCCCACTCTGCAGGGACACATCCCAATCATGTCAGTGCTGGTAGTCTGAGATTGGATCTAGTGGGATAGCTGTATTTATCACTGGGTGGAAGGGGTCCCTCGGAGGTAGCGGCATAGGGGGGAGGGTCACAGAGTCAGGGAAAATCAGGTGCCAGAGAAGAGCCAAGGTGACTCACATTGCAGTCTGAGTCAGCCCTTCTCAAACTTCAGTGTGCTCAGAGAACCCTGTGGAGCCTGTTCAGTGTAGACTGATCCTGTAGGTCTGGGGTGAGCCTGAACTCTGCATTCCTAATGCTAGTTGCTGCAGTTGTGGGTAGCCTACCAACCACACGTTGAATGACAGGCATCTGAGGACCCACTTACACTGGGGATCTGGGTCATGTGGAGATTCGTGACTCTTGGACCACATCTATAGAATCAGACTCCCGGGGACCAGGGCCTCAGGACCTGGACAATGAGCATGTTTTCCAGTTTATTCTCATTCATCCCGGAGCCTGAGAACTCCTGATCCCTGGACTGATACAGGAGGTGCTGAGCCCCTAGAGGAGGGGAGAGACCCCTTTCCTGGAGTCCACGCACCTCCCCAGAACAGCTCCTCCGTGGGTGCTTCCTGTACCGGGAAGTTGAAGTCAGTGTTTGCTCCACTCCTTTGTGCCAGTTTCTGAAAGCCTCAACCCTTTATGTCAATCTTCACAAACCTTACCTGGAACACTCTTTGCTCTCAGGTCTGAAGCATATTTGGATAAGACAGTGAGACATTTGCAAAAACGGAGGTTGAGAATCGATGGTTTGGGCTCAGGGTTTAGTGCAACCATGATTATTCATCTAGCCCTTGACCTTTCTGCAGAGATGTCTGAGAAGTGAGTAAATTAACACCAGTGTGTTTGGGCAGGGAGGGCGGGGGGTGGGGGGGAAGGTGAGGGGGGGTGCGGCAGTGACAAGAGCCTGATGAGCAGAACTGGGCCTGGGAGGTCAGCTGTCCTTAGGTCTCACCTGGGCTTTGATTCTCTTTGCCTGCCCCCACTGCAGGCTGTGTCCTGAGGGTCAGCCTTGGCCTGAGGTGGAAAGTGGCTGGAGCCCCACCCCAAGAACGGATTCAGCCCTGGGGCCTAGCTCTGACCCCTGGCTCCAGAGCAGGTGGAAAGGGATTCTTTTTTTTTTTTTTTCCAGCTTCATTGAGGTATAATTGACAAATAAATTATAATATATTTAAAGTGTTCATTACAATGTTTTGATATACATACACTGTGAAAGGCTTGTCTCTGAGATAATCTAATGTATCGTCTCACATATTTACTTAAAAAATTTTTTTTAACGCTTTTATTTATTTTTGAAGGAGAGAGAGAGAGAATGAGCTGGGGAGGAACAGAGAGAGAGAGGGAGACACAGAATCCGAAGCAGGCTCCAGGCTCTGAGCTGTCAGCACAGAGACCCATGTGGGGCTTGAACCCATGAACTGTGAGATCGTGACCTGAGCCGAAGTCAGACGCTCAACCGACTGAGCCACCCAGGCGGCCCTCTCATATTTACTTTTTAAAATTATTTTGGTGAGAGCGCTTAAATTTTACTTTCCAAGCAAATTTCAATCACACAATACAGCTTTACCAACAACAGTTACTGTGGTATGAGTTAGATCCTCAGGCTTTATTTTACAACTGGAAGTTTGTATCTTTTACCAACCTCTCCCTATTTTCCCCCAGCCCCTGACCATAACAATTTCTACTCTCTGTTTCTATGAGTTCAACTTTCTAATTAAAAACAAATTTTTTTTTAAAGTCCCATTTATAAGTGAGTTCACGTAGTAGTTGTTTTTCTTTGTCTGGCTTCTTTCACTTAGCATAATATCCTCCAGCTCCACCCACGTTGTTGCAAATGGCAGCATTTCCTTCTTTATTAAGGCTGAATAATATTCCATTATGTATCTCTCTCATATTTTCTTTATCCATTACACCTGTCTACAGACACTTAGGTTGTTTCCATTTGTTGGCTATCGTGAATACTGCAATGAAATGAGAATACAGATATTTCTTTGAGACAATGATTTCATTTCCTTTGATGTATTTCCAGAAGTGGGATTTGTAGCTTGTATGGTAGTTCTTTTTTAACTTCTTAGAGAAACTCCATAATATTTTCCATAGTGGCTGTACCAATTTATAAACCTATCAATAGTGCAAGAGGGTTCCCTTTTCCCCATCCTTTGCTAAGTGTTGTCATTTTGATAATAGCCATTCTAGTAGGTGTGAGATCATATCTCATTGTGGTTTTGATTTTCATTTCCTCGATGATTAGTGATGTTGAATGCCTTTTCATGTACCTATTGGCCATTTGTATATCTTCTTTGGAAAAATGCCTGTTCAGATCCTGTGCCCATCCTTTAATTGGGTTATGTGGGTAATTTGCTACTGAGTTCCATGAGTTCATGACTGGATTCTTAATGGACTCCTTAGGCCTCTGTCTAGACCTATGCCTTACACGAGCCTCAGTGCCAGGCGCTCTAAGATGCTCTTTCTTCCTTGACCTTGACTGTCTTCCAGCCGGCCAGGAGCCCCATAGCCGGTGTCCGACACCCCTGCTGAGAGGTTGCCTGTTATGAACAGCACAAACCTCTGGTCGAGGGTGCCTGAAGTGGCAGCTTCCTTCTCAGTGCTCGCTGATCCTCAGGAGGAGCCTAGGTGAACTGCCATGTCATTCCCCCAGCCACAGCAGTGCAGGCATGGCAGGCAACTCATGATGCAGTTAGGGAGCTCAGTGACGTGATGGTATTAAAGGAGGGTTAGTCACAGCCACTCAGCTAAGCATTCCTGGGAGAAAAAGAAGGGTGGAGCCCTCGTGTCCCTCCCAGCCTCTTCCTCACCTCCTTTTCCTTCTCACATGTGGAGAAGAGGAGCTTCTGTTTCCTGGAGGGCTTCATCTGGGAGACTGGACTTTGTGACCTTTATGTGTCCTTGTGACTCTGAGCATGTGTGTGCTGCAGACGTTTTTCCAAACCGGCGGCTGGAGTAGGGGTGCGGGCAGACCAGACCTTGCAGGTGGAAGAGGAGAAGGGGTGTGTTGTAAGACACCAGCTAAGGGAAAACACGGGCAGACGGGAGGTGGAGTTCAGTTTCTGTGTATTTGCTTGTCAGGGTTTTGTTTTTCACTCAGTGCATCTTAAATTTTCTGCAGCAACCTTGGTGTGTGGGTACCCTTCTACCCCTCTTTGGTGGCTGGGAAACTTTGGTGTTTGTGAGTCATATGAGGAAGAGAAATAGTCTGGCTTTCAGGACCTTAGGAGAGTTCACTGGCCCTGATGGGTGCCTGGACCCAGAGGACTGGGGGCTCGAACGTCTCCACCTTCCTCCTAGTGGATGTATGCATAAGACAAGCATGAGAATGAGAGAACCTCCTTCCAGCATGTTCTCCCAAGTCCTACCATTCCACCACTGTAACCACCCACATTGGTGGTGGCTTGAAAAGAACATTCTCGGGAGATGAAAGAGAAAGAAGCCTGCTACTAAGGCATTCTCCTGGAATATTATTGACTCATTTTTTATGAGATTTAAACCTAAATCATACTATTTGGAGGATCCAGATGAACCAGATTCCCCACTTTCAGAAGGGTGGCTTAGCCTCTCCATTTCAGGCCCAACATTAATGATGTTATCAAAATAACAGATGACTATCAAAATTGGGCATACCCTGCATATTAACTAGGAGAAAGGGGAAGACACAATATTATAAAATGTGTGGGTTCTCACCAGATGACTGTTTAAAAGACCAGAAAATGCAGAGGCGGGAGGAGAATGGGGGAGACAGATCAACTAGAACGTTGTTGACTCATGGCCATCCAATTTCAGCAGGAAGTACTGACTCGGCCCCACGTGCACCTGAGGCCACCTGCAGCCCAGGCATCCCTTGTGTTGGATAGCTAAGCATTGCTTACACACACTTGGGTCCTGTTTCCTTACTTTTTGGTTTATTTATATGCAATCCCTTATTGTTTGATTTGCTTTTGCAAGTATGCTTTTACAGTTAGACAAAGGAAGAAGGAAGGAGATGTTGGTTCTGTGGCAGTTGTTGAGTCTGGACTCCCCTTAGGAGCTCTGGGCTGAGAAGAGCTGGATACCCATGGAGGAGGGGGTCTGGAAGGTGGGTGGGGAGTGATTACTCACCATTGGCTCCAGTTTCCTCTCTCTAAGGCATCTTGGGAAACTCCTCCAGAAATGCCATTCTTCTCCACCTAGTGGGTAAAGGTTTGAAATCTAACAGTTACGTCAATCTCTAGGTTCTGCCTTTAAGTGTATCCTGCTCAACTCCCCTTTTATCCAGTCCCCGCATCTGATCCAGAACAAGCTCTGAAGCATAAACCAGATCATGTCACTCCCCTGCTTAAAATCCCATAGGAATTCTTACTGCGTTAGGAGAAAATCCCAACCCCTCACTGATGGTGGCACACAGGGCCTAGTATGATTTAGCTGCACCTGCCTCTCAAAACCCATCTCCTTGTCTTGCACTATGCTCCAGCTGGACTGGCCTTATTTCTTTTCCTCAGACTCTTCAAGGTGCTCCTGATTGCATTTGTGTTTCTCTGTGTAGAATGTTCTCCCCACTCCAGATCTTCAGTTGGCTGGCTGATGCATCCTCATTGTGGTCTCCGCTCAGATATCATCTCCCAGGCCAGACTAAAGCATTCTTCCCTCCGCCATTCCCCGTTACCATCTCTCTGGTGTATCCTGTTTATTTTCTTCATTGCACCGATCTCTTGAAACTGTGTATGTGTCATTTGTGCCCTTTACTTTTTAATCTTCTGTAACACATGATTAGACAGTAAGCCCCATAAGAACAAGAACTTCTGCAGTGCCCCTTGCAACAGTGCATGGCACGTGACTGGCCCCCAATAAAGAGTTGTCACGTAAATGTACAACAGACACAAGCGTGCTGTTCTCCAGCTCTGCCTTGGGTCCCTTCACATTCAGCGTGTGCAGGACATTTATTGTCTCTCAGGTCTTAAATGTTTGCCAAGGTGCCAAGAAATAAGTATCTGTCCCATTTCACAAATGGAGAAGTTAAGGCTTTAAAGATGTTGCTCCATCTGCCTATGATCACGTAATGAGTAATCTCGGGACAGCTGGGGATGGAGACCAGTTCTAGCCAATTTTAAAACTCCTTGCTCTATCATCATCTAATAAGTGGTGGTGTTTAGGAGGTGGCCAGGAAGGCTGCCTGGAAGAGGAACATAAGTAACTCTAGGAGAAAGGAATAGCACAGTAGGAAAAATATGTACTCTGGGACCACCCTGGCTGGGTTCCAAGCCTCGCTGTACCCTCTCTTAACTTTGTGCTGTACCAAATTTCTTAACCTCTCTGTGACTTGGTTCCTCTATCTGTAAAATGGACATAGGAATAGTAACTCCCTCCCAGCGTTGTCAAGAAGGTAAAATGAAAGCCGTTAGACCAGTGTCTGGCATGGGTAAGTGCTGTATCAGAAGAGTTGACTACTCTGATCATAAATATCATCATTCTGCAGCTCGCCCAGCAGGTTGCAGAATCTTCCTGGGGATCCTTAAGAACAATCTGGTAACGCATACGTCTCTTTGGAAACCCCACAGTCTGTCTGTCTCTGTCTGTCTCTCTCTCAAGACCTGTGGGGGCTTTGAGAAGCAATCTCTCCATTCTATGTGACTTTGGAGGAGAGTGGTAATGTGCAAGTGCGTCAAAGGAACATAAACTTTAAAAGCAGAGAAGAAAATGGATGAGTTAGTGACACAGAGTTGTGGGAAAAGCCACCCACTAAATTACATTTCTGCGCAAGAAAAGAGCTGCAGACAAAGCAGGAATGAATGACGCTGGGGTGGCAAAGACATCAAGAAGCAGAGCCAGTAAGGAGCTGGGAGCCCTCTATTATTTCTAGCATCAAGGAAAGTGTGCTTTTATTATTCTTTTCATAAGTGGTCTCAACTCATTTTTTTTTTGTTGCTTCTTAGTCACAACTGGTATGGCTGATGTCCTTGCTCCCTGCACTGAATCCAGCGCATACATTGGCCCGACCACTGGTCTAGTTACAGAAAGGGTATTCTGGAGAGGTCCTTGGGAACTGTCTCACCTATACATGCTCATTCACAGATGAGAAAACTAAAGCCATGATGAAAAGGGACATTTATTTATTCATTATTTCAGCAGTGATTTATGGAACAAGTTTGCAAGGGCCCAAGCTAGATGCTGGAGAAAGTTGAGAGGGTTCTGTCTTTCTGAGTAAAGCATATGCAATTAACACCTACAAAAGTCTGTTTAATGGAGGTTAACTTGCAAGGAGCTGAGGCCTGAGAATTTCAAGGCTTGAGTTCTAGTCGAAACCGCCACTTTTCATCTGAACTGGGGTGACTGAGCTTCAGTTCCTCGCTGGGAAAATAGGGAAGATGGTGTCTGGCCTGTGAATTGCACTAGGATTTTACGAGCACCCACATAATCATGACACGTGCCGATGCTTGATGGCCTATAAAGCAATTTGTAGATGATGCTTTTGTACTGAAGGGATGATAATTTGCAAGCAGAGAATTGCGGCCACTGGAATAATATAATGGGAAAATGAAAGGGACCATTGTGGAGGGCAGGTTGCATGTTGGGGAATGGGCAGGGAAGAGCCAGAGGTGGCTCCCAGTCCTTTATTCTAAGGGGTGGTCCTTTGTGCTGTTTAGAGTAAGTAAGAAAAGAGTCCACTATGGGGAGCAGCTCATTCAACTGGGCAGCAACTACCACTTGCTGGTATCTAACTTTGTGACACCTGTGATGATGGAAGACATGGAGACCTGGCACAGCCTTCTGTGAACCCAAAGTTTTGCAGGAGACGCAGAATTGTAAACAGAAAGGTACACTGTAGTGCCTTGCCAGAGGGACCCCAAACCCACCGTGTTAGAGATGGCTTCCCAGGAGAGATGATGACTCAGGGGGAGTCCTGAAGGCTATGGAGGCTTTGACCAGTTGGGTTACACTAGGAAGGGTGCTTGAGGCTGAGAAGACAACACAAAGAATGATGTGGCAAGTTCCAGAAACAGGCTGTGGCCTCAACGAGAGTCCTGGACTACAGGTGGACCTGGTGGTGGCAGCCATTTTACAAATAAGTGGAGCACCAGGCAGAACTTGAGCTTGGCGAGGGGATGGTGTTTGTGGGAGCCATCTTGGGATGAATGCTTGGTGGCATCTGATTAGGATCCTTCAATGACAATTGTAATTTTTAGTCGGGATTGGTCGTCTCCTATCATAGCCTGTCTTGGAGGTCACGGACAGCTTTGTAAAGTGTGCAGCCAGTTCTGCATGGAAGGTTTCCAGGGTGGGAGTGCAGATAGCATGCACAATCCTGGGAGGCCAGGTGGAGAACATGCACACTGTGATGGGGAACCATGTAGGTGAGCATCCCCCTGGAAGCAGAAAAGCTGGCCCTTGCTTCCCAGGAAGTTACTCAGCTCATGGGGTGCCTCGTGTGGTGACCCAGCCCTTCTGTCATGCCATTTTTTTCCTCCAGGTTCTGGGGAGTAATAGAATCCTGAGGGGGGCTTGGGGGGGGCGGGACTTCATCTTTGAGCAGGGATAAATGGATTTTACTCATGAGGCTTGCATCTGTTAAGTTCCTGTGATTTGCAGTGTCAGCCATGTGTATGTGACAGCTAGGAGAGTGACATAAGAGGCCCTTTGTGACAACTCCAGGAATGTCTCCACCTGGATGTCACTCATAGACCTCAAACCCAATGTGTCCAAACTTGAATTCATCATTGCTTTTCCCTCAAAAACGTTTGCTCCTTATTAAGGCTGATATCGCCACCATGCCCAAGTCAGACCTTCAGAGTTAGTTGCCTTCGGTGCTTGTCTGCCTTGAACCCCCAGCCCCATATTCCCCCAATTCTGTCCGTTCTGCATCCTGTGTATCTGTCTTGCCATTGTCCTGGTGCTGGGTCCTCATGTCCCACACCCAACAGACTGCACAGCCTGGTACCCTTTGTGTGGCAGGCCCTGTGATGGGTACAGAGGTCACTGAGACAAGGTGCTGATGGAGGAGGCAGCCTTAGTAAAGGGCAGTGTTGAACCGCTAAAGGAATTTTGTGTTCTATACTGTGGAGCTCAGAGGGTAGAGGCAAGCCCTGACCAGGACTAGCAGAAAAGTAAGAGAGGGCCTTTTGCCTTATTCTTTTCCCTGCCTATAGTTCCTTTCTCACACTTAAAAAACTACCAGGGATTCATTTGAAAAACTATGAAAATATTATTTGTTACATTGAAAATGCAGAAAACAGCTAAAATAGAAGCCTAAAGGTTTCCTATAGTCTCAACCTCTGTCCAGCTACTATTAGGATTTTGTGTCTTCTGTAACAAGTTTTCTTCTTCACAGTTATAGCTTACAAAACTTGAGATGCCCTTGGCTATACTATTTTGTACACACTCTTTTTTTTTTAATGTTTATTTTAGTACTGAGAGAGAGCATGAGCAGGGGAAGGGCAGAGAGAGAGGTAGACACACAGAATCTGAAGCAGGCTCCAGGCTCTGAGCTGTCGGCACAAAGCCTGACACGGGGCTCGAACCCACGAACCACGAGATCATGACCCAAGCTGAAGTTGGACGCTCAACCAACTGAGCCACCCAGGAGCCCCTGTACACAACTCTTCTTTACCGAAGGGTACCATAGCATTAGAAAGAACAACAGAACTATTAAAAAAAAAAGAAAAGAAAAGAAAAAAACAGCTCTCTTGTTCTTTCTTGCTAAAAGGAATACATAGCTATTTCACGCAATTTTAAAAGATGAAAACCAGTGTAAAACAAAGACCACCTACTACTCCCATACCTGGAGATAGATGCCTTCTACTAACAGTTGTGTGTATGTTCTTTTAGAAGTTTATGTTCATATAGACAGTTAGATATAAGTATAAATATATGTGTGGTGTGTGTGGGGGTATTATACACCCCCCCATATATCTTTAACCTACTTTGCCCACTTAATACCTTATAGCTCTCTTTTTATTTAAATGTGTTTTGAATACTGTGTTATTTTTTAATATCTATAGGATATAACCGTGTATTATAACATCTATATGACCCTAAGTTAATCCAAAGGGAAGTTCCTTTGAGTGATATCCCACATAGATGCATACTAAATTATATGGCTAATCTCATATTTATGGATATTTTAACTTCAGCAGAATGATGAAAAGGTTTGAGCATATATGTGCTACAGTCCACTTATTTCTTTGGTATAAAGTTCCAAAGTGACATTGCTATGACAAAAATTGTGAACATTTTACTTTTGGGTCTGTATATGTGGTTGACAGAATTATCACATGATGACCTATGTCTCTATCTAATTAACTTCCCTTGAGTGTGGGTGGGACCTGTGATCGCTTCTAACCAGTAGAGTGTGCCAAAGGTGATGATGGGGTTTCGTTCCTGTGATGCTACATTGTATGGCACAAGTGAGGGAATTTTGCAGCTATAATGAAGATATCTAATTAATTTACTTTAAGTTAATCAAAAGAGAGATTATTGAGTGACCTTGACCCAATCAGGTGAGACCTTTTATAGAGGGAGTAGAATTCAGAGGCTGTCTGTCCTGCTGGCCTTAAAGAATTAAGCTACCTTGAGTCTATAGCTCCAATGAAATGAATTTTGTCAATAATCATATGAGCTTGTCAAGGACCCTTAGCCTCAGATGAAATCCCAGCCCTCGTATACACTTTGACTTGTAGCCTTGGGAGACCCTGAGCAGAGTAGAGAAACTAAGCCCTGCCTGAACTTCTAACCTACTGCATCTATAAGGTAATAAATGCCTGTTAATACGTGCTGTTTTAAGCTGATAAATTTTTGGTGACTAATTATGTTGCAGTAGAAAACTAATACAGTATAGGAAAAATGCCTCTGACAAATTGTAGACAAACTTACCCTCCCAACCAGTATGAGAGCTCCCATTTCCAAGACTTTTTGCCAACACTGTGTATTCACAACCTTTTAAATCTTTGCTAATCTAAGATTTAAAAAAACAGTTTTATTTGTGACCCTCAGTTGCAAATAAGGTTTGCATATTTTCCATACTTTTATTTTAAAACTCATTTTTAATATATTGCCTCATTGTATCCTTTGCCTATTTTTGAAAACAATTTTATTGGTTTTTGAGAGTTCTTTACATATGCAGAGAAATACAGATCTTGTTTTATCTGTTACAAATGTTGCAAGTACATTTTATTTTTCCAGCTTGACAATTTTGTTTTTATTTCAGATGTTGTTTATGGTATTTAGTGAGGAGTTTTGTCTTGTCTTTTCTTTTTTCTTCTCTTCTCTTCTCTTCTCTTCTCTTCTCTTCTCTTCTCTTCTCTTTATTTTTAGACAGGGAAAGAGAGTGTAGTGCACATGCACGTGTGGGGAGGGGCAGAGGGAGAAGGAGAGAGAGAATCCTATGCAGCTCTGCTCCCAGAGTGAAGCCCAATGTAGGGCTTGATTTCAGGACCCTGAGATCATGATCCAAGTTGAAATCAAGAGTCGGATGATGAACCAACTGAGCCACCTAGGCACCCTGGTGAGGAGGGATTTGAATGTTGTATCATTTTGAGTGTTAGAAAGGCTGTTCTAGTGGTCTGTGTGGAAGATGGATTGACGGAGAGAGAAAAGTGAGGAGGCAGTCACATTGGTTCAGGTGAGTTAATGAAGATGAAGCCTGAACTGCCTCAGGTATTGTAGAGATGAAGAAAAAAAAAAAAGATCTCAGTTCAGAGATATTTTGGAAATGAAATTCGTAAAGTTTGGTGTATTCAGAACTGACTTTTTTATGGATGGGGAATAGAGACTTCTAGATAAAGTAAGTGATGCATGGTCCTGCCTGCATCGGTGGATACAAAGTTCACTGAGGAAGTTTCTCCACCTCAAATCTATACCACCAGAGGCAAATCCCCTGAGACCAAGCAGCACATACCTCCTGTGATCACAGCCCTGCCTTTATTTCCAGTGGGTGGATGAATAAATCATTCCTGGAGGCTCTTCTTCCCTCCCTAAGAAATGAAAACTTCACTCTTTGGTGTGTTTTCTTTGAATCCCTGTAACCAGACAGACTTATGGTTTTGAAGCTAAGCAGATTGGCAGGGATGTTTGCTCAAACAAGGATCTCCTTGGACATGCCTGGCACAGGATAGATTTTGCCTTCAACACCTTGGGCAGCCTTGTCTCCAGGCAGGGGTGGGGGCAGGTGGGAGGAGAGTGTTCAGCCTTGCAGGGAACAAACTTCAGTGAGATGTTAGACATCACATGAAAATTTGCTGGCAGGAACAGAGAAGGTAGACTCATCTATTTCTAGACTCTAGAAGATTCCTCACACCATCCAAAATAAATTCTGTAATGGCAGAAATGAAGATCTGAGAGAGGGTTGAAGCATGCTTGGGGTCTCCCACTGGTGGGAGTAGAGGGGAGACACCAGGGTAACAAAGCTGAGGTCCTGAAAGCCTTCTGACACTACTGAGCTCAAACCCTCAGTTGGTCCCTCGGTTCGTTTAATGCAGAGGTTCTCCACCGAGGGCCATTTTGCCCCTGCCCACCCAGGGGATGTTTGACAGTATCTGGAGACGTTGAAGTTGTCACAACTGCGAGGCTGCTATTGGCACCTAGTGGGTACAGGCCAGGGATGCTTCTAAACATCCACAATGCACAGGACAGTCCCCTACAACAAAGAATTATCTGGCCCCAAATGTCACTTGTGCTGAGGTTGAGAAACCCTGTGAACAGCTGACCTCCCCCAATCCTTTACATTTTTCCCTGGGGTCTCTTCTGGGTACTGCTTGGCCTTGTTGGTGCTGAGGATGGGGTGAGAATGAGGACTCAACACCCCCAGGATCCTGGCCCCAGGCAATTCTGCTCATCCTGCAGCTGGAGAGGATAGATGAACAAGCAAATCCATTTGTGAAGAAAGCAGGATCTTTCCTCTCAAGCTCCAAGTCTGACATTTATAAACATTCACTACCGTCTGGCAGGGTTCCCACGTCCTCTGCCAACCCATAGAAGTACTGACATCAACTTTGATTCTGGTGATCCATTCACTTTGCCAGATTGAAGCACCGCGTCTGTCAGATGAGGTCAGCTGTGGGAGGAGGCAGGGGGCTGGAGTTTTGAAATTCTGGAAGTAGATATTCAATATATCTTTGCAGAAGCTGGACAGTCTATACATGAGTCAGAACAGACTGTTTGGATCCTCAAGTCTTGGGACGGTGTTCCTCTAAAGCAATCCAGAGACCAGGTGAAACCGAAATAAATTAGCATTAAGTGCTATCTGCATCTCAAGCCTGATATCACTTCCCTACATTTACATGTCAACAGGTGTGTACTTTACGTACATGTTAAGGATTTTTTTAAAAGAGATTCCTCATGGAACAAGGTGGTGTTGTTGTTTTTTAAATGTTGGCAGCATTTTTTTTTCTGTCCCAAGAGGTAAAGAACAAACATTACAAGGAATAAATATTGGCCCTAAACTGTCACTCACAAAGGATACCGATGCCTGCATCCTGTTCCTGTGAGCCAATTTGACAGAAAAAAATGTTTTTTGTGTGTCTCGAATCTGTTTCTCAGAAACGGTGCCGGGGGGACAGAATCTGGACTGACAGCAGCAAATAGGATTTGCATGGAGGCACTGTCTCCAGCCCACAATCCCGAGAGGGTTCTCATCCTCGTCTTCTTAATCCCCCTTGGCAGAAGCCACCTCCTGTCTCTCACTCCCCTCCCTTAACATCAGTCTCCCGATATTCCTGCTTTGGCTGATCTGTTTCTATGTTGGCTTGTTGTCTAGGACTCTTCCCGCACTCCGGTCAACTCCTGCCTGTTACGGCAATTTCATTAATACTCAAGGCCTCAGCCCACTGAGTCTACAGAGAGCTCCTGAACCCGTGTCTCTAGCCTCAGTCTCTCCCTGAGCCATAGACCTGCCGGCCAGTGAGATGAAAACACATCTCCTCCCAGTAACCGCTGCTTCCAACAAAACGCCATTCCCTGTCCATCCAGTGTCAAGAACCTGGACTGGTGTATGACTTCTCTCTCCCCCATAGGTTAGCAAACAGTCTCAGAGTAGCTTAAAATGTGCCCCTTCAATGTCCTGCTGAGGAGACTACCAGATCCTTCATGCAGTCACTACTGCCATTATGAGCAGCACGGTTGTCATCTTTGCACCTGTCACTCTCTGTTGTCACTTTCACCTTGACGTGAGTCTAAACAGCAACTTCCCACTCCTCACAAGAGCTTAAGTGTGTCAGCAAGTCCTCCAAATCTAGTTTTCACAGACTAGATAGACAAGCTCCCCGGCTCTCCCGAATGGCTCTCAGCCACACGGCATTACATAGGTGTGTGACCCCAGCGTGTAGCACAGGACCCAGGACAACTATGAAGGAGGCAAAGTAGGGTGAGGTACTGGACAGTGACAGGGAGGGTGGACAGGGCAGGCTTCTCTGAGGAGGTGACACAGGAGTCTAAATGAAGAGCACAGCCTCCCTTCCTGATACTTTCAGAGTAGAGCTTCCAGCCCGGAGGTTGTCAGAGGCTGGAGGACCAGTAGGCGAGGAGGGTGGGCAGGGGATGTCTCCCTCCAGCAGTGGCAAGGTAAGCACGTCTCCAGGATCTTGCTCCTCTGGTGATTTTGAAATCCCATGGTCCTCCTGAGGCCTGGGCTGTGCAGAGACTCCTCGGCGGGGTACTGAGGCTCTGATTCTGCCCTGCCTTCCCGTGCTTTCACTGCCATGTTACTTAGTCCAAGACTCCCCCGCTGTTTGGTTCTATCCGTTAATGGCCTCATTGACCCTGTAATATTCTGGTGGCTGAGTTGTTCGTATGCAGGAAATTCACCGACCATTTCACTCCACTGGAAATGGAAGAAACACTAGGGGTATTCCTCAGTGTCATTTTCGTTTTCAAAGACACAGAGAACTCGAAGCTGCCTTTCAAATCCTTGATTTAAAGTGGCAGGGACTAAAGGCATGGTTAGGTGGAGTCCTCAGAAGCCTCAAGATGGAAACTAGGGAGCTGAGCTGAATGGTAGGAACCCCAGATGCTAGTGTCGTAAGGTCAGCGCAAAGGGTAAACTCCCAGGAAATGGACAGGACCTTCAGAGTGGGTGGCTTTTTGTCTTCTGAGCAGGACGCACCTCCACACCTTGTTTTTTCCACCTTGTTCTTAAAATGCCTGCTTAAGGAATCCCCAGCTTTGCCAGATTAAGGGAGGAGCGAGACACAGAAGTACGGGCATTTAGTGGTTCTGTCGCTTGGCCTGAAATCACAGGAGTGTGGCCTGTGACTGAACGTCCTGAGGAGCGACTTGGTGTGCCTGCTTTTTGTTTCCATGCATCTGTGGTAATAGCTCCATCCATCTACACAATGTGCTGTGAAAAGGCCTTTCCTTTGGGCAGAGACACGCGGGTGGAGATTGCTTACTAAGCCTGTCAGGACCTGGACAGCAGTTGGTCAGGGTGGAAGCCCTGGAAGTCCTGACAGCAATGGTTGCCTGCATATGCAGCTTGGCTTTTTTTTTTTTTTATTATTTAAATTTATTTTTGGGAGAGCACAAGTCAGGGAGGGGCAGAGAAAGGGAGACACAGGATCCGAAGCAGGCTCTGTGCTGATGGGGTGATGGCCCAGAGCCCGATGTGGTCCTCAAGCTCACGAACTGCAAGATCACGACCTAGGCCAAAGTCGGCCCCTCAACCCACTGACCGAGCCACCCAGGGGTCCCCTGTGCTTGGCTTTGTACATGCGTCACTCCCACTGAAACCCACGTGCCGTCTGAAGCACGCTTCTGTTTTACCAACAAGAAAGCTGAGGTTCCGCACGAACCACCTAGGTTCTAAATATTGGAGAAGTGAGCCTAGATTCAATGGAACAGGATGAAATCCATAGAAGCGATACCATATTTTAGCTGTTTTCCTGATCTATGGGCTTGCTTTCATGGTTTTGTGTGGCAATCTTGATGACCGTGGTGTCAGCGTACCTGGAAAATAGTGACAGGGTTTTCCAGGATCAGGTAGGGGGCAGTGGGGAAGCATTGGACTTCCCTGCGTCCCCCAACCCAAGAAACACACACACACACACACACACACACACACACACACACACACACACAACACCTATTTGTTTGTGTCTTAGATCACATAACTAGACTCAACCAGAACTTCCATTTTAATCCAGATCTCTGTAAACAGCACCACCTGACATGTCTTATTAAACATCTACTCTCTGCCAGGCCCTCTGATGGGTGGAGGAAGCTATACATACCTTAGCTTTGCTGAGGAGAGGCTGCAGTTCTCAGGTTAACATTGTATTCCTCTTATACTTGGATAGAACTCTGATTTTAGACTTAGCTTACTTAATATGCACACTCCAACTTTCCATCCGTCTTTCTTTTGGTATTTCATAATTCTTTTGTTACATAGTTTATTAATCTTTTGCTTAGTGTTTCTGGCTTTTGAGTAAAGAAATAGAAAGGCTTTAGATGCCCTGAGTTTATGAAAGAATGTCCATGTATTTTCTTTTAGGATTTCAATGGATTGATTTTTGCTTTTGAATTTTGATCAATTTGATCTTGGTATACAATATGCAATGTGATGCATTTCTAGAAAATCCTCCTTTGGGATTTTTATTATACTAAATCCTTGTGGCACTTGGACCTGCTTGTGGATTGTCTAATGTTCCATTGGTCATTTGGTCTGCTGGTATGACAATTGATTATTGAGGCTTTATTTTTTCATTTTTTAAAATATTTATTTATTTTTGGGAGACTGCAAATGGGGGAGGGCATGAGAGAGGGGGACAGAGGATTGGAAGTGGGCTGTGTGCTGGCAGACTGACAGCAAAGAGCCTCATGTGGGCTCAAACTCACAAACCTTGAGACCATGACCTGAGCTGAAGTTGGATGCTCAACCCACTGAGCCACCCAGGTGCCTGATTGTTGAGGATTTAATTATTGGCTTTTTGTATGCATTACTCCCATTTAAGGTATTAATTTAAAAAATTGGGAAGGTTTTCCCATAGCTTTTTTTTCTATCTATTCTTGCTACTCTCTTTTCCCAAAATGCCTTAAAATGAATAAAAAGCTGTCTTTTTATCTGATTTGCACAGATTCATTCTCTAGACTCAACTGAAAAAAAAAAAAAAAAACCTCCTCTGGGGAGCCTTCCCAGAGGCTCAGACTCAGACTGAGTCCTCAGACTTTGTTAGGTTCTCCCAGCCCTGGTTTGTTTCCAGAGTACCCTGTGTGTCCCTCTGTCACCTGTTCATATGGCACAGGCTTGTGATTGGCTACTTTTCTGTCTCCTCCACTGGGCTGTGCTCTCCTTGAGGGCGGCTCCTGGTCAGCCACACTGTTGGATCTTTTTAGCAGAGAGCACAGTGCCTATTACATGGTAGCTTTGATCCACTCGTCTACTGATAGGTAATCAACTACCTGCAACTTGAAGACATAAGACAATAATGTTTATTTTTATTATCTCTTACTGTTTCTGTGAACTGTGATGGGGCTCAGCTAGGTGGCTCTACTTTTGGGGTCCCTTGTGTGGTTCCTCCAGGCAGTGGCTCTTAGCCAGGAGCCATGGCTAAGGCTTCTTCACTCACAAGCCTGGTGGTTCATACTGGCTGTCCAGTGGGGGCCTCAGCTGGGGCTCTTGGCTGGAAAACCTACTACCTATGGCCTCTTTGTGTGGTCTGTGCTTCCTCACAGCATGGTGGCTGTGCTTTTCAGGAGCAAGAAAGCCTGATGAAACCTGTATCACCTTTTATGACTTGGCTTCAGAAGTCACATTGAAGCATGCCCATCATACTTTCTTGATAGAGGCAGTCTCAAAGATCCATCCAATTTCAAGAGGAGAGGACATAAACCCCACTCATGGGGAGTGGCAAGGTCACATTGCTGAATATGTGGGAGAAGTGATACGGTAATTGCCATCTTTGAAAAATATAATCTGTCACAGTGCTCAATTATTTGTAAATACATGATTTGAGGTCACTGGGATGGTTACATTCCAGGCTCAAATTTGAGCTAGGACTTCTGATTGATTAGGAAGAGAACAGGTGCCTGAGGTGAGTGTGCTCCCTGCTTCCACCTGGGTTGGGTACGCAGCCAAATCGCTGGGTGGTCTTCCCAGTCGGGGAGCAGTTTCAGAAGCTGCATGTGAATGCGTAGTCATGTAGGTAAAACATTTTGAGTTCTTGATCATAAACTTCCTCTCCCCCATTCAAAGTACTGGGTTATTAGTTTGTTTTTCCTGCTCTACTTTCTGAAGTAAGTGCTTTGAAGAAGATGGGTGTAGGAGAAATGACACATTAAGTATTTCTGCTGAAATGTGGGGTTTCTGCTCAAATGGAAGGTTCTGTGTTTATGACTGGTACACAAATTGAAGAACTGAACTTGTATGAACACTCAGGTTTATCATTTTGCTCTCAGAGCCACCTCTCACTAATAGAGAACACTAAAAGGGTTTGAGGAAGCTGTTCCCCTTGGTTCTACCAGGTAAAGATAATTGAGCAGGTAAAGAAAGGCACAAGATGAGAGGAGAGAACTCCCCACTCCCCAGGGAGGACCCTGCTGGGTCTGTCTGATGGTCCCAGATCCCTAGTATTGGGGGTGGACGGAAGCTGGGAGGAATGGGTGTCACTGCTATTTGTGTCTCAGTGACAGCATTTAACTATCCAGTACAACCTTCTGCCCTGTGAGATGACCCACCTGTAAGAAGGCCTCTGCTGAGACCACCTTTAATAAATGTGACGGTTGTCATAGAACGTAGGGTCTGGATTCCGATGTTGTGGGTTCAAGTCCTGGTTCTACCATTTACTAACACTGCAGTCTGGAGCAGGTGACTTGACTTCTCAGTGCCTTAATTGTCCCAGCTCAGTAACAGAGATAATAATGGTACCTACATGTAGGTGTTATGAGGACTTAAGTAAGGTGTTTAGAACAGTGCCCAGTACATAACGAGCACTTAGTAAATGTTAGCTCTCATTTTCCCTGTTACTGTCATTCTTCTCATTGTCTTTGTTACTCATAAACTGCTCTCCCCAGACCTCTAGACCTGTAAACCATATATGTAATTTTAACTTTGCTAGTAGCCACATTAAAAAAAAAAAGAAAAAGGTGAAGTTAGTTTTAATATTTTATTTAACCCAATATACCCCAAATATTGTCATTGCGTTGTATAATCAGTATAAAATTATTGATGTATTATATATTCCTTTGTTCAGGCTAAGTCTTTGGTCTCTCATACGATGTGTTCCTATAGCACATCTCTGTTTTGATTGGTCACATTTCAGGGGCTCAGTGGCCCCATGTCCTTGGTGGCCACCATATTGGACAACAAAGCTCTGAGGTTTACAGCATAAATTGAGCAGCAGCTGACAAAACGCCTACTAGGGCAGTGAGTACTTACTTTGCGCCAGGCACTTTACACGTACCAAATAATTGAATCATGACCATCTTGCCAGCAGATACTTTGTCCCCCATTTTATAGATAGGGTAAAATAGGATAACTAATTTACCCAAAGTGACCCAGCTAGACAGAAACGGTACTTGAAAGTAGGTCTGTGAGATGGAGTCTCCTTCCTGGGGTGAGGTGGTAACTAGAGGCTTGACTTTCTGGTAGTGATACATGAGTGGCATCCAAAGCCAAGGCAGGGCTCTCACAGAAACATTTGTAATGTGTGCCGAGCCTTCTTTGTGACACATTTGAGGAGAGCCAGCTGGGCTTGGTCACAAACAGGCCGAGGACTGAGTCTGGGTCCCAGGTCAGTGCTCAGGATAAATCCAGATTTGGGGGCTGTGTCTGTGACCTAGGTCATGACTCTCTGTAAGGCTGGGATCTGGGTTTAGTCTGTGAACAAGAACTGAGTCTGTGACCAGGATCGGAATTTGATCTGGGCCAGGTCAAAGTTTGACCTGAGGCAGAGGTCAAGGCTCTACTTTGGGTCAAGGTCTAAGCTCATTTTCTGGCCAAGGGGCAGCGTGGTACATGCAGCAAACTCACAGGAGTTCAAACCTTTAAGGTCAATCCTGTACACCAGACACCTGGCCTGGCAGTGCCTTGGGAAAAGCCAGGCCATTGTCTCTCAGCTGCCTAGTTGTAGGAGTACAAAACTGGGGAGCGATGCAAATGCTAATTTAGGGACACAGCTGCAGTGAAGGTGAGGGTCTCAGGAGAAGCCGTAACTTCCCTGGGGAATGTTGAAGGCACACGGTGGCCTGCTGCCTCCACCATGTCTACGTTGGATGGGACCAGGATCTATGAGAGAAGATTCTAGTAGCTGTGTTGCATGGAGTGGTTGTGGTGAGGTGAGAAGCAGGAAGGGCAGGCGGATCTCACGGGGTGCCAGCCAGTGCAGCTGGCTTATGGGCTGAATCAGGGCACTGGGACAGCCCAGGGCTTGGCATGCCATTTGCTCCTAAGGACTGAGCTGAGTGGGCAGCACCACCAGCAGGGTCCCACAAGGTTGTGTTTGTTAAAATGAGTCAGATAACAGACAGTGGGCCACAAGGGGTCACCTCTGGCACAGGTTAAATAAACGATGGTATAGCTATCCAGTGAAATATTATCCAGCTGGAGAAATGAATGAGGAGTAATTTTCAAATATATCGCGAGGACAAAAGCAAAGTGGAAACAGGGTGTATAGTATGTTCTCTTTGTGTAAGGAAACATAGAAATAAAAATGTAAGTGCCCAAGGATGCATGTGATAATAAAAGTTATTACCCAGAGGTTGCCAAGGAGGGTCTTTTTAAGAAGGAGCTGAGCTCAGTTCAGGGACCAAGCCACTCCAAAAACTGATGCTTCTCCTCACACTGGAAGGCTATGGGTCTTCATTCCTGCCACTTAGGTCTCAAGGGGCCACATGGTCATCTGAGTGTGGCTAGGAGTGGGGGAGGAAGATCAGGTGAAGGAGCCCTACCTTTGAGAGCCAAGTAAATCCTCACCTGCTGGATGCTATCTCTTTGTGGTCTCCTCCCCACAGCAAGCTTTGTGGACCTGACCATTAAACTGCTTGCTTTTTATTAGTTTGAACTAAAATCGAAATGATTTTGCAAGAAACCCAAAGCAGTGAACAGTGATAGAACTAAACGTCCATTCACTGCACATAATTCCTCTGGGGTAGAAGAGGCTTGTGTGTGCTGTTGTTGTGTCTGCCAAAAGTCTAAAGCAAACTGTTTCCAAAAAGTATTGTGCATTTATAATGCAGTTTAGGAACGCTTATGTTTTTATTTGACAGATACATATTGCATGAGCGCAACATTGAATGTGTATTTAATCAGGATTTGTAAGGAATCACTGGTAATCCTTTTATGTTTCTTCTTTATATTTCTGTATTATAAACTTGCTTCGCTGCACATACCACAAAAATTACTGAACTAAAAAGATTGACAGTACAATTGAACTAAATACCAATAGACATTCTGTATGTGTGTGTGGTTGTATGTGTGCATGTGTGTTGTGTGTGTATGTATTGTAATATGTTACAGATAGAGTAAAAATATAATTTTGGGGACCCCTGAGTGGCTCAGTTGGTGAGTGTCTGACTCTTGATATTGGCTTAGGTCATGATCCCAGTGTTGTGGGATTGAGCCCCACATCAGGGTCCACACTGAGCATGCAGCCTGCTTGGGATTCTCTCTCTGTCTCCCTCTACTCTCCCCTGCCTGTTCTGTCTCTGTCACTCACTCTCTCTCAAATAAAATGAAGTTTGATTTTCTTTTGGTGGGGGAGGGATAAATTAGTCAATAAGCTGTGTTGGAGGACTTGGCAACTCTTTGGGGGAAAATTGATGATATCCTCACCTCACACCAAACTCCAAAAAAGAAAAAATTTCTCCAGGGGTTACTCTTAAATATTAAAACTGAAATCATAAAACAATTTGAATAATGTATGGGTACATATATAAAAAATCTCATATAGGAAGTTATTTATAATTCCTTGCCTTAGTTTATTCATCTATATAATGAAATAATAAGTATCTTTTTTAAAGGATTTCTGTGGGAATCAAATGAGTAATCTATGTAATGTAATGTGATATGAGTAATAGAAGTCTTTAGGAAAGTGCCTAAACGTGGTAAGCACTATATAAGTATTAACTATTGTATCTGTTTCTAAACATCTCAAATAAAGGAACTAAAATGATAGATATGACTCTAAAACTGTAGAATTTCCAAATGTCAAAAAATAGCATACATAAAACAAAATGCAAATGGCACATTAAAACTCAACCCAGATGACAGAAAATGGGTAAATATTCTATATGTGTAGTTGTTCCAAATCAATGAGAATAAAACTTTCTCTATGTGTAGTTATTCCAATAAGAGAAAAGAAGTAGATTTCTCAAAGGACATAGGAACCAGGATTTCAATAGGCCAATCACAAAAGAAGACATTCATATGAATTCATTCTTTCAGCAAATATTTACCATGTTCCTGGTATCCACTGGCTCTCCAGGAAGTTGGGGTACAGTGAGTGGAAATAAGCCCCTGCTCACAAGGAACGTACGTTGTAAGAGTCAATAAATACATGAACAAGGAGTCCAGTTCAAAAAGAATCCAATGCAAAGTTGAACAAAGAGTGAATCATTTTTTATGTACTCAGCAAATATTTTTGAATTATTTTATCATATCTCAGTGATGATGCAAGGACATTAACCCTCTCAGACCTTCATAATGGGAGTAGAAACTAGTTCAGAGCAGTCTGTCAGGAATTTTGTCAATAAGTGCTAAAAAAATTTTTAAATGGGTGATTCCTGTAACTCAGCAGTTTAACTCATAGGAAGGTATTTTGAGGAATAATCAGAAATGCATAAAAAGATTTCTATACAAGGACATGTATTCATTGATTCATTCATTTACAAGTATCTGTTGATAGGGCATGCCTACATGTGTATGTATGTGTGTCCATATACACACTTCTTGAAAAACTTTCAGGCTGGGGAGGGTCAATGTTCAGCCATGACAAGAGTCAGGTGTATCACTCTTTCAGTAGTGATCAAGGTGTCTATTACCCTCTTGCATGGGACAAAGTTCTCCTCAATGTGAGTCCCTTCGAAGTCTTTCCACTGACCATTAAACAGGAACTATGGATTACAGGAGGCAAGCAAGCCATTGCTCAAATGACTAAACAGACTGGATGCCATTGTCATGACCTTAAACCCAGGGTGTATTTGATTTTATAACCATTGTGTTTGAAGCTCTATTAAGAGATGACTGGGTCTCTAAGGTAATGTTTCCATTGTCAAAATCCAACTCAAGATCATCTCTGTGGACCTGGTAGTCAGGGAACTCACAAATAGTCTTATCATCCATTCGTCCAGACCATCAGTGGTACCATATGACTGAAGGTGCCAGGGCAAGGTAGGGAGAGGTAAGCTCTATGTGCTAGATACTCTACTAAGCCCCAGGTTGTAGAGATGGATGAGATAAGTTCTTCGTTCATAAAGAGTTTGCTATAGAACCAGCTCTGTCATCTCTGTTTTTCTGGCCTGGACCCAAGACCGGTATTTTGTGGTAACCCTATGAATACTTAGGTGAATAGATACCAGAACCATTTTGGTATGAATTTGGGAGGGTGGGGAATCAACTGTGTAGTTCAAATCAGGATTCTGAAAATGAAGTCTGGAAAGTTTCAAAAGCTTTACCTCTGTGTGTATGTCTAGCTCTTTGAGCAAGCTAGCACTGCTAATTCTATACATTAAACCATCAAAGGGTAGTGGCAGACCATTAAACAAAGGGTAATCACAAACATCCACAGTTACCAGCATTTTTGGGGGGGGGTCTCTCTGAAAACTTTAAAAGTCAACCCCTCTTGATGAACAAATTGCAAAAGATGCCTCTCTTTCCAGTCTAACCCATTCCATAGGAGGATAATAGGTCCCAGCCTAATTTAATTCTAGCCCCTTTGGTCCCCTTGACCTATGGCTTTATGTACTGTACAATCATAGATCGCAGCCCAGGTGCCTTGGATCCTTTTAGGTCATTTGTGTAACCTGCTCTGATCCTGTGTCTGCCCATCTTTGCTCTGGGCAACATGGTTCAGCCACTCATTCCACCTGTAACCTCAGGGCTCCATTTGGCAGACATGTGTTTGAGGTTCGTTTTCTGTTTTTATCCCTGAAATTGTGCACCCCTGACCTTGCCTTCAGGTCCAGCCCTCCCCAAAAAATCTGAAAAAGGCTCTCCACACCCTGGCAAAGGGGAACTGCAGACAGAACCGAGACAGGTGCCTCCTCTCCTCCCTTCTCTCTGCAGAAGAGACCAGATTCAGATGCATCTATGGGGACTAGGGAGGGAGGGCTGAGCTGACACTCTCCCAGCAAAACCACCATTATTATTGTGCTCATCCCTTGGTACTTGGCAAGTAACCCCAAGTTCTGGGTCCACTTGGGAGAATCAAAGTCAGGATCCTGGCCCCTTTGTTCTGTGCTGTTGAACATGCATTTCAGTTATTCCTTTATAGCAGAATTTAAGCTGTTTATTGATTTGGGTGGTAAATTGACCAGTAATGCTCCAGGCAGGAGCCAGAGAGCAGTAAGAATTCTACCCCGCTTAGCAGCAGCCCCTCAGCCTCTCAGTTACAGTGTAGTAGCAGCTAGAGTGGTGATAAGCATCTTTGCTTTTAGATGTCACTTTCTTTTCCAGTTTTATTGAGAAAGAATGGACACACTTTACCATATAAGTTTAAGGTGTACAGCATGGTAGTTTGATTTACATATATTATGAAATGATTACCACTATAGGTTCAGTTAACACCCATCTTCTATAGATACAATAAAAAGATAAGAAGAAAGGGAAAAAACTTCTTTTTGTGATGAGAACTCTTAGGATCTCCTCTCTTAACTTTCCTGTATATCATACAGCAGTGTTAGCCATAGTCCTCATGTTGTCCATTACATCCCTTGGTTTCATTTATCTTGTAACTGGAAGTTTGTACTCCCACCCCCACCTCTGGTATCTGTAAGTCTGATTTCTTTATGAGTTTGGTTTTTACAAAATTTTCTCATTAATTAATTAATTAATTCATTCATTTTTAGATTCCACATATAAATGAGATCACACAACATTTGTATTTGTCTGCCTTATTTCACTTAGCATAAATGCCTTCAAGGTTTATCATGTTGTCACAAATGGTAGGATTTCCTTTTTTTGTTGTTGTTACTTATTTTTTTGGCTGAATAATATTCCTGTGTGTGTGTGTGTGTGTGTGTGTGTGTGTGTGTGTATCACAACTTCTTTATCCGTCATCCATCGACAAATACTTAGGTTGTTTCCATGTCTTGGCTGTTATAGATAATGTTGATAGGAATATGGGTTGCATATTCTTTTCGAGTCAGTGTTTTGTTATGTTTAGTTATATTTCCAGAAGTGGAATTTCTGGATCATATGGTAGTTCCATTTTTAATTTTTTGAGGGTCCTCCATACTGTTTTCTGTAGTGTCTGTACTAATTTACAGTCCCATCACCAGTGCACATGGGTTCCCTTTCTCCAAATCAGTACCAGTGTTCTTTTGTCTTTTGGTGATGGCCATTCTGATAGGTGTGAGGTGATATCTCATGGTGGTTTTAATTTGCATTTCCTTGGGGCGCCTGGGTGGCGCAGTCGGTTAAGCGTCCGACTTCAGCCAGGTCACGATCTCGCGGTCCGTGAGTTCGAGCCCCGCGTCGGGCTCTGGGCTGATGGCTCAGAGCCTGGAGCCTGTTTCCGATTCTGTGTCTCCCTCTCTCTCTGCCCCTCCCCCGTTCATGCTCTGTCTCTCTCTGTCCCAAAAATAAATGAACTTTGAAAAAAAAAATTAATTTGCATTTCCTTAAAGACAAATGACCTTGAGCATCTTTACCTGTACCTGTTAGCCTTTTGTATGTCTTCTTTGGAGAAATGTCTGTTCAGGTCCTTTGCCTATTTTTTAGTGAGGTTATTTGAATTTTTTGCTGTTGAATTGTATGAATGCTTTATATGTTTTGGATAGATTAGTCCCTTATTAGATATGTGATTTGCACATTTTTTCCCATTCTATAGATTGTCTTTGCACTTTGTTGTTTGTTTCCTTTGCTGTGAAGAAGCTTGTCAGGTTGTTATAGTCCTGATTGTTCATTTTTTTTTTAATTTTACTGATGGTGCTTTAGATGTCCTATCCAAACAAATGATTGCCAAGACCTATGTCAAGGAGTTTTGTTCCTGTGTTTTCTTCTAGGAATTTCATGGATTCAGGTCTTTCATTTAAGTATTTAATCCATTTCAAGTTAGTTTTTGTGAGTGGCGTAAGATATGGGTCCTGTTTCATTCTTTTACATGTGAATACCCAATTTTCCCAGCACCATTTATTGAAGAGACTATCTTTTCTCTTTTGAGTAGTCTTGGTTCCCTTGACAAATATTAGTTGACCATATATTCTTAGGTTTATTTCTGAGCTCTTGATTCTGTTCCATTGGTCTCTGTCTGTATGCTAGTACTATACTGTTTTGATACTATAGCTTTATAGTAAGCTTGAAATCAGAAAGTGTGATACTTCCTGCTTTGTTTTTCTTTCTCAGGTTTGTCTTGTTTTTTGTTTTGTTGTTGGGTTGTTTTTTTTTTTTTTTTTTTTTGTCTGTTTGAGGTCTTTTGTGGCTCCATATAAATTTTAGCAGTGTTTTTTCTACTTGTATAAAAATGCCATTGGAATCTTAGTAGGGATTTTACTGAATCTATAAATGGCTTTAGTTAACACATCTAAAAATATTCTTTCAATTCATGAATGTGGGATACCTATCCATTTATTTGTCTTCTATGTCTTTCAACATTGTTTTGTAGTTTTCAGCAGAGATCTTTCACTTCCTTAGTTAAATTTATTCCTAAGTATTTTATTGCTTTTGATTCTATTATAAATGAGATTTATTTCTTTGTTAGAAATTTCATTGTTAGCTCATCAGAAACATACTGATTTTTGTATGTTAATCTTGTATTTTGCAACTTTAGTGAATTTGTTGATTAGATCAGTTTTTTGTTGTTGAGTCTTTAGGATTTTGTATATATAAAATCATGTCATGTGCAAATAGAGATAATTATGCTTCTTCCTTTCCAATTCTAATACCTTTCTCTGTTTTCCTTGCCTGTTGCTCTAGATAGGATTTTCAGTATTAGCTGAATAGGAATGAGAGTGGGCACACTTGTTCCTGATCTCAAAGGAAAAGCTTTCCACTTGTCACCATTGAATATGATGCTGGCTGTGGGGTTGTCATATATGACCTTTACTATGTTGAGATATGTTCCTTCTTTGCCTAATTTGTTCGGGGTTTTTATAATGAAGGAAAGCTGAATTTTGTTGAATGCTTTTTTCTGCCTCTATTGAGATGATCATCTGATTCTTTTATTATATTGATGTGATGTATCACATTGATTGACTTGTGTATCTAGAACCATCCTTTCATCCTAGGGATAAATCCCATGTGATCCTGGTGCATGAGCTTTTTAATGCGCTGCTGACTTTGTTTTGCTAGAATTACCTGAGAATTTTTCATCTTTATTTACCAGGGAATATTAGCCTGAATTTTTCTTTTCTAGTAGCATCCTTTTCTGGTTTTGGCATCAGGATAGCTGACCTTATAGAATGAATTTTGGAGTGTTCTGTCCTCTTTGATTTTTTAGAAGAGTTTAAAAAGAATTGGGGTTTATTTTTCTATAAATGTGTGGTGAAATTCACCAGTGAAGTCATCTGGTCCTGGGCTTTTCTTTATTGGGAGATTTTTGATTACTGATTCAATCTCCTTATTAGTAATTGGTATATTCAAATTTTCTATTTCTTCATGATTCAGTCTTGGTAAGTTGTATGTTTATATTAATTTCTCTGTTTCTTCAGGTTGAACGGTATTTTGGCATATAGTTGTTCAGAGTAATCTCTTTTGAGCCTTTGAGTTTCTGTGGTATCCTTTGTAATGGCTTCTTTTTCAGTTACGATCTTGTTGGTTTGGATCCTTTTTCATTTTATCTTTGTTAGTATAGCTAAGAGTTTATCAGTTTTGCTCATCTTTTCAGAAAACCAACTCTCAGTTTGGTCAGTCATTTATTTCTATTGTTTTTTTTCTGTTCTCTGTATCATTTATCTTTGCTGTAATATTTATTATTCATTTTTCTTCTGCTAACTTTGGGCTCAGTTTATTCCTTTTCTAGTTCCTTAAGGTATAGAGTTAGGTTGTTTCTTGGGGATATTTCTTCATAATACAGGTATTTATTGCTATGAATTTCTTTCTTAGAACTGATTTTGCTGCATTCCATAAGTTCTGCTATGTTGTGCCTCCATTTTATCTCAAGAAATAATTTTAGGGGTGCCTGGGTGGTCAGTCAGTTGAGCATCCAACTTCAGCTCAGGTCATGGTCTAGCAGTTTGTGAGTTGAAGCTCCATATTGGGCTCATTGCTGTCAGCATAGAGCCTGCTTTGGCTCCTCTGCCCCCCTCTCCTTCCCCGCTTGTGCACTGGTGCTCTCAAAATAAACAAACAAACATTAAAAACTTTAAAAAACAGAAACACTTTTATTTCCTCTTTAATTTCTTCTTTGATCCATTAGTTATTCAGGAGAGTTTATATTTCCATATGTTTGTGAATTTTCCAATATTATTGATTCCTAGTTTCATGTCATTGTGATCAGTGAAGATACTTGGTATGATTTCAGTTTTCTTGAATTTACTAAGACTTGTTTTGTGGCCTAACATATCATTTATCCAGAAACTGTCCCATGTGTGCTTGAGAAGAATGTTCTGTATGTGTCTGTAAAGTCCATTTAGTCTAGTGTTGTTCAACACTATGTGCTGTTGATTGATTCTCTAGATGATCCATCCATTATTGAGAGTAGGGTATTAAAGTCCCCAACTATTACTGTGTTACTGTTTATTTCTCCTTTATCTTTATTTTTGCTTTATATATTAGGTCCTCTCATGTTGGGCACATAAATATTTACAGTTGTTATATCTTCTTGATATATTGACCCCTTTATCATACATAATGACCTTGTTTGTTTCTTTTTATCATTAAGTTTAAAGAAGTTTAAAGTCTATTTTGTCTTATATAAGTATACTTACCCCTCCTTGCCTTTTTTTTGTTGTTGTTGTTAGTATTTGCTTGAAATGTCTTTTTCTATGCCTTCACTCTCAGTCTCTGTGTATATTTAAGACTAAAGTGAGTCTCTTGGAGGCAGCATATTGTTGGATCTTGTTTTATTATCAATTCAGCCATTCTGTGTCTTTTGATTGGAGAATATAATCCATTTACGTTTAAAGTAATTGTTAAGTCAGGACTCAACTGTTGTCATTTTGCTAATTGTTTTCTGGTCATTTTGTAGATTCACTGTTCCTTGTTTCTTATCCTCTTATCTTTTGTGTGTTTTGATTTCTTTTGGTTTCAGTAAGCCTTGACTTCTTACCAGGTTCTTTTGTGTAATTACTATAAGATTTTCTATTGTGAGGCTTACACAATGGGTTTTAAAATTATAACAACCTATTTGAAGCTGATAACAACTTAACTTCAATAGAATTCATATAGTTTACTCTTTTACTTTTTTTTCCCCTCTCACATATTAGGGTAAATTGCTGTTATAGTTTCACATATTATTAAATTTTTGATGTTTTATCCATTTAAAGGCAATACAATTGTCTCTACCCAAGAGCTCCTTTTATATTTTTTTCTATTTTTTAATTTTTTAAATATTTATTTCTTTATTTTGAGAGAGAGAAAGAAAGCACAAGCAGGAGAAGGGCTGAGAGAGAGAGAGAGAGACAGAGAATCCCAAGCAGGCTCCGCACTGTCAGTGCAGAGCCTGATGTGGGGCTTGAACTCACAAACTGTAAGATCATGACCTGAGCTGAAATCAAGAGTCAGATGCTTAACCAGCTGAGCCACCCAGGCACCCCTATATTCTCTTTTCAAGTATGACTTCCTTCTCTATTCAAATTCCTTTGTTAAGGCTACATATTCAGCCCCTCGTGTTGAATTGGGGATGAGGTACTGATTAGATATGACTTTGTGATTTAACACATTTTCCCTTCCTGTGACTTTAGGCCTCTCTCTTCTTCAGTCACCAATTAGAAGGACCATTCAATTCTGTAAGCATTTTTTGAGCACCTAGTAGATGTCTGCCACCATTCTAGGTGGTTGGAAATACATTGATAGACAAATCCTTGCCTTCATGGTTCTTATATTTTGTAAGGGACACAGAAAACAACCAATAGGCGTAATCAATGAATAAATTTTATGATGTACTAGATGGCCTTAAGTACTTTAAGGAAGCGTGCAGCAAAATAAGGGAGATTGAGAATGCTTGTGGTAGAAGTGATTTATAATTTTAAAGAAGAGTGGCTAATCTAGGCTTTATTGAAGGTGTTATGTATTGACAGACTTGAAGGAGATAAGAAAGATTTAGTCAAATGAATCTTTAAGGGTTGGGGAGAAGGGAGGAGAGAAGACTTTCCAGAATAGGGACAGCCACTGCAAAGACCCCGAGGCAAGAGTATGTTTTTTGTGTTCAAAGAACACAGGGGGACCAGGGGCCAAGTATGTGAGGGGCAGAGTGCAAGGAGATGAAGGCAGGGGGGTAACTGGAGACTGGATCATGCAAGGCCTTGAAGCCCATTAAAAGGATTTAGGTTTTTGTTCTGCATGAAATGGGAGCAGTTGACTGGTGTTGAACAGAAGAAGAAGGTGGTTTGCTTGCAAAGTAAAAAGGATTGCTCTGGCTACAGATTTGTGAACAGACTGTAGAAGGTCACTGCAAATCTAGGATCGAGAGGACGGTAAACATCCAGCCAACAGATGGGTTGGTGGATCCGTGGCAGAAGGGAGAGAACAAGAGGAGAGTTAGGCCTGGGCTTCTGGAAGGCTGGAATTGTTGCCAACACAGATGGAGAAGAATGCGAACAGAGCAGGTTCATTGGGGGAAGACCATCAGTTTAGTTGTAGGCATGTGAAGTTTGGAATCTCCCCCAGATATGTACTAGACAACATGAAGCTGTGTAAAAGATACCTTCGGAGTCAAACAGACCTTATTTGAAATCAGACTTCTGCCACTGGGTAGCTCCGTGACCTTCAGAAAAGTACTAATGTCTCTGAGTCTCAGATTTTATGCTCCTACAATGGAGACAATTCTCTCTGTATATACTCTACTGGAGATTGAGATGAAGATACAGTAATGGAGTGGGTGTGTCATGGAAGCAAAGTTAGCTGTAGAGGTGAGTCCCTGCTTAGTGTATTTCCAGAAACATCAGGGATTGAATCTATTCTTAGCTCATGGGCTCTCCAGGAACTCCCTTCTCCAACTCTGGCTTCAGGTTCCTCCTCTGTAAGATGAAAGTTGACAGGAATAACCTTTCAGGCTTGCCTTGGCACTAAGGTTGCATGAATGTGAGGACTTTGGGTTGGAGGGGCTCTGCCTTCCAACTTGCCAGTATCCTGCCTCACCCTGGGGGCTAACATACATATGTGTATGCATGTACACAGAGACACACACATATACTCAGCCTAGCCCAGAGCAGCCCTGCAGATTTTCTTCTGTTTGGATAGATCCCGTCTCCCCGGGCATGTCAATGACTGCATCTGGCCAAGCCCTTTTTGATTGGAGGCACACAGATCTCTTTGCTATAGATCTCCTTCCTCTGTGGCCCATAGTCCGGCAGCCTGGTCCTTGCTGGTGGCCACACCAGACAGCCATTTGGCAGTCTATTTGGTATAACCACAGTCACTGCCAAGGGGCTGAACCCGTCACCTCTTTTCAATGGTTCTAATAAAGAGAGGAGGTAAACATCACAAATCTGGAACACCGTCTTATTTATACTGAAAGGTGTTCAGGTCAGGAAACAAGTTTGTTTCCAGTGTCCTAAGATCTGCATGCTTGGCTATCCCTCCATGTGCCTTCTCTCCTCCCTTGGGGGTACCTACACCACCACCTAGGTTGTCCATCTAGGCTCCTTCCTTCCATGAATCCCATTAGACTTATTCACCTCCTCCTGGGAGGTGGTGACCCCCTGATAGCTCTTGTATGGCTCTTTTTGGGGAGTCAATTATTTTAAAACCAGTTGATTTCCTTGCAAACTGCATTATGCTTCTGTGATCCAATTTTGAAAAAAGCCTGATGTTTCCTTTCTGTTATCACAACTGTTGGTGGTAAATTGACCTATCTAGCTTTTTTTTTTTTTTTTTTTTAACTCTCTCTATATTGGTCCTCTTTCTTGGTACTGGCCTGTTTTTCTTCACACTATTAAGTCTATTCATTTTGAAAATGCTACTTGAGCTGAACATTCTAGTATACTTTATTGTCAGTTTTATCCTTCCTCATTTTACTCCCTGGCATCATCCCTGAGCATCCATTTATCATAGCATTTTTTTTTAAGATTTTTTTTTAATGTTTATTTATTTTTTGAGACAGAGAGAGACAGAGCATGAATGCGGGAGGGTCAGAGAGAGAGGGAGACACAGAGTCCGAAGCAGTCTCCAGGCTCTGAGCTGTCAGCACAGAGCCCGACGCGGGGCTGGAACTCACGGAGTGCGAGATCATGACCTGAGCCTAAGTCGGACGCTCAACCGACTGAGCCACCCAGGCGCCCCGCATTTATCATAGCATTTTACCACAGTCTATCAAAATGGCCTGCCTTCCCCCACTGGGCAGTGAAGCAGGAGTTGGGAATTGGCCATCTCTCTGGGTGCAGCAACCAGTTCAGGAATGGGAGCTCAGGGAATGATGAATGATTAGGTGAGGGAATTAATAAATTAATAATCATCCACAGGAAAAGATGGTGGTAGATTTACTCCTACCAGTTGTTAAACAAGGGGGCCATCAGACTTCTGTGGATCTCTAATACTGTGGCGACCTATGTAAACCCCCAAATCCCAGTCTGTTAAATGCCTCAAGGTTACAAAATCAAAACCCTAAGGGTAGTCGGTCACAAACAGCCAACTAGGCTTTGAGCTATAGCCACTCAAATAATTTCCTCCCTTTGCTTCCGTCATTTCTACATGCAAGTCTTTCCCTGGCTCCTGTTAGCGTGCACTCCTAACTTCTGGTTTGGTGCTGCCCGATTCAAATTGATTTATGCTCAGATAAACTTGAAAACTTTAACATGCCTCAGTTTATCTTTTAAGAGTTCTAAAATATGTAAACATGTTCATGCCTTTATGTCTCCCTGGACCCTCATCCATCTTACGAAGCACAGAGAGTTCTGGAAGTTAGGTTATTTTCCTGACCAGGAAGACTCCAGATCTGTAAGCTCCAGATCACGCCAAGCTATAAAGCCATGGTGACCACAGCATGAAGGGCCACAGGACCCCATGCACTTCATCTTCAGGTCCCTGGAGAATGGTGGGTGCCTGGATAGTCTCTGACTTCATCTTGCCATCCTGGGTTAGTTAATTGACTCACTGATAGACCCAGCTAATCAGAAGATGTTTCCTGAGCACTGGCTTTGGGATAGGTGTGCTGCAAGGCGTGGCTGCAATGCATATAACTCCGTTCTGCATGCTCACAATTTAGCAGACAAGTAAACTGAGGGTCCAGAGCAGGCAGTCAACACTAACTCAGGACATAGGGAGGACTGCCTAGAATAAGTTATGTGGGAGGTGTGGGATAAATCTAGTGAGGAGATAAAGGGGAACAGTGTGATGGAGACACAAAGTAGGTCCACGCTGGATGATCCAGAGGTGCAGAGGTCCAGAGGACAGAAATCAACTGAAGCCCCAAGATGCTTACCCCGACTGAATTATAGAGCATGAAGAGTGGAGGGGTGGATAGGAGCTGGTTTTTCAAGAGGCTTGTTGGCCAGCCAGAGTATAGATATCATTGCAAAAGCATTGGGGAGCCCCTGATGAGTTTTAAGCAGAGAGATAACATAATCAGAACTGCATTTTGGGATGCTTATTCTGGCTACTGGGTGGAAGGTTATAGGGGACAGAAGTGACATCAGAATGTCCAAGGAGGCAGCTTTGTGGTTGTTCAGGCAAGATAGGATTGTGGCTGGACCTATCTGCCTATCAAGCAGGTGACGGGACTGGAGAAAAGTGGGCAGATTGGAGAGATTTTTAGAAGGTAAAATTGATAGGTCTTGGCAATTTGTTAGATCAGGGGTTCAAAAACAATAGCCTATAGACCAAATCTGGCCTAGGGCCTGGCTTTGTGACCTTTTATCAGCTCATGTTCACACTACAGCGGCAGAGTTGAGTAGTCGTGACGGAGACCCTGTGGCCTGCAAAGCCTAAAATGTTTACCATTTGGTCTTTTACAGAAAATATTTGTCAACCCTGGGTTAGACACAAGGCACTGGGGGAGGTAGGGGAGGGGAGGGATTTGAGTATGCCTGCTGTTGAGACAGAAACCCAAGAGGTGGGGAAGGGACTGTCCTGGTGTCTCAGCCATGCATCAGCCTTGATCCTTAACTGGATCCTGATATTTTGCCTGGCTCTCCCTAGCCTCCTCCCCAGGGAAACTAGCCCTGCCCTTCCTTCTCTGTGTAGCTGGAACTCTGCTGGGATTTGAATGTTCTTCCAAAGCTGTGACGTTGGATTCATCTGACCACAGGATACCTGCTGCCCCATCCAGCCTGCACAAAGAACTGAGCCTCCAGGCCAGTGCCCACCTTCCTGGGTCTTTCTTGTAACCCATCTAGGACCAGACTAGATCCAGTTGTTTTCCCAGCCCTGGGCCACACAGTCCCTACCCCCTTACCTCCTCCCACCACCTCCAGCTGTGTTGTTGCAGCCCCAGCAGCCTGTCAGTGCCCCTGAGCCTGTGCCTCAGGGAACCAAGAACCACGGGGGCTGCAGGTGCCATTTGGGCTCTGTCTCCTCCCCTCTGCTCCTGCACTGGTCACCTGCAGGGCCCTGGGCTGGGACTGTCTTTCTTTGAAACCAGGGAACAACCCCTGCTGTCTCTTTCTAAGCAGGTCACTTTTGGTGGGTGTGTAAATCCACTTTTCTGCTTGTCAAAGTGACATTTTCATGATGCCCAAAGTTATTAAGCAGCATCTTTGGGCGCCCACTTTTTAACTAAAGTGAAGCAAGCTGGAAAATGTCAATAGTGATAATGTACAGTTATGTCCCCAATATCCCCTGATTGAGTGCACGATGGAAACGCTACGAACTGCAGAGCCCTTTGCAGGGAATTGCCAGTTAAAGAATTTGTTCAGACTTACAGGTTTTTTAACTGTAAACCCTGAGTGTCTTAAATAAAATACCTGCTGCCACGGCCCTCTGACTGGCTGGGAGTGTCAGAGGCCCAGCCTGCAGTGTTCTGGAGGCCCCGCAGCCCCTGCCCACAGCTGCAGACTTGGAGCCTCCTGGCTTTGCAGCCTCCACCACCTGGTCAGAGGGGTGGGAGGAGCCCATCTGCTCTACAGTGAGACCATCATGCTGATCACAGGAGCCTTTGGTCCCCCAGCACCCCAAGCAGGAGTGATACCTCTGTAGATGGAAGTTCGAATGGAAGGGAGGAAGCAAGCGAGCAGGCAAGCAGGGTCTGGTGATATCAGAACTTGAATGGGGGTGAGGGTAAATGCCCCCAACTCTGCCCCTGGGCTACAGGCCACAATTTCTCCCAGTCTGAGACTGACAGATGCTGGCTTAATTCCCACCACAGTGCTGCCACTCACTTGAGACTCATCTTTGAGGCCCAGCAGTTTGTGTCCTTCTTCTAGAAAAGCCTGTTCTTGCTAAGGGAAGATACTGCATGGAGACCATCATGGGCAGGGCCGGTGTGGGTGCTCCTGTCACCAGTGGCGAGGCCCTCCTAGCTGCCACAGTGCCTGCCTGGCCCAGGGCAGGCTGGGCTTGTACTGCCCAGGTTGTTCCTTATGTTCCCACCCCTGCGTCCCTGCCAGCCACTCCTTAGCCAGACACTTGCTGTCCTCCTGAGAGGAGACATCCCACATCCAGCTCCAGTGCAGCCCGGACGCCTCTGTCTCCTCCTTCTGAGGGGTGTCGTCCATCAGAACAACACCTCATTTCTCTTGTGCGCATTTTATTGTGGGCACCTTGCCAGGGTACCTCCTGCACCCTGTGTCTTACTGCCCAGATTCTGCAGCATTCATGGCTAATTTTATTTTATTTTATTTTTTTAATGTTTATTTTATTATTTTTGAGACAGAGAGAGACAGAGCATGAACGGGGGAGGGGCAGAGAGAGAGGGAGACACAGAATTGGAAGCAGGCTCCAGGCTCTGAGCCATCAGCCCAGAGCCCGACGTGGGGCTCGAACTCACGGACCGCGAGATCGTGACCTAAGCCGAAGTCAGACGCTTACCCGACTGAGCCACCCAGGCGCCCCATCATGGCTAATTTTAAATAACGTGTTCTTTAATGTGACAGACATTTGTCCAGCAGAGATGCTAGGTACTGGAGATGTGCTGGCAAATAAGACAGATGTGGGCCCTTCCCTCAAGGAGCTTAGATTCTAATGCAGGAGGCCAATATGAAAAATAATAGCAGCAGGGGCGCCTGCATGGCTCAGTAGGTTAAGCGTCCGACTTCGGCTCAGGTCATGATCTCACAATTTGTGAATTTGAGCCCCACATCAGGCTCTGTGCTGACAGGTCAGAGCCTGGAGCCTGCTTCACATTCTGTGTCTCCCTCAGTCTCTCTGCCCTCCCTTGCTCACACTCTTTCTCTCTCTCAAAAATAAACAAACAAAAAAATATTAAAAATGTAATAACAGCAGATTTTGTTTATGTAAAAAAACTAATCTCTACCATTAGAGTCAAGGTAGACATTACCTTTGCGGGGAGGGTTAGTGACTGAAAGGGGCATGGGGGAGTGGTAGAAGGTAGAGAATGTTCTATTTCTTGACTTAGGTGCCGTTTGCATAGATGTGTTTAGTTTGTGAAAATTCGTAGGGATGATGTTATGTGCACGTTTTTGTATGGATATTAAACTTTGATTAAAAGTTAAATAACTAATTAAAAAGGTAATTAATTGTAATCATGGTGAGTGTTACGGAGAAGGAGAGCAGAGTATGAGAATGTATAAGTGGATCATCTGCCCAGATGTCAAGGTGGAGGACGGGAGTGGCGTTCCTGGGATAGGCCACTTGATATGGGCTCTGTAGGACAAGAGGGAGTGATCTAGGCTCATAGGGGAAGGCAGAGAGCACATTCAGGCAGAAGAGCCAGCATGGGCAAAGGCCCTGAGGTAGGCAGGGGTATGGACTTTTAGCAGAACCTGAGGGAACACCTGTGCGGCTACAGCAGAAAAAACAAAGGGCAAGGGGTACCTTTGGGAAATGAAGTCCAAGGGTGGGCAGGCAGAGAGGCCGAACCTTGGGGCCCGAATAGGGCCTTTCTCTTTCTGTCAACAGCCTGCATGGGAAGTCATAGAAGGGTGCAAGTCAGGAGGGCTGCTTTTTTTCTGATTCATGTGCTAATGGAATCTTCTTGGCTCCTGTGTGGGGGATGGTCTGTGGCTGGCAAGAAGGGCAGCAGGGAAACTAGCCAAGGGGTCGGGCATACTTCCAAGGGGAGGAGAGGGCAGCCTGGGCAAGGAGGGAAAGAAGATGTAAAGATGCATACAGCCTCCCAGGGCTTGGGGTCCTCTTTCTGGAGCATCTACCGACGATGCCCTGCAGTCCTCTTGGAAAGCAGTGTAGCAGTGTAGAGCTCTCACAATAGTGACACCCTTTGACCCAGTAATTCTAACTTTTAGAAATCTGTCCTAATAGAAAAGTAAGCTTTATAAACAGTTTCATTTACAAGGAAGTTTTTATTGGTTTTCTATGGCTGCTGTAACAAATTACCACCCACTAAGTGGCTTAAAACAATGCACAGGTACTACCTTGCAGTTCTGGAGGTCAGAAGTCTGAAATGTGCCCTACAGGGCTAAAATCAGGATATCAGAAGGGATGCATTCCTTAGAGAGGCTCTAGGGGAGAATCCATTTCCTTGCTTTTCCCAGCTTCTGGAGGCCTCTTGTAATTGCTTGGTTTGCAGTCTCATTCTCTGTCTCCCAAGCCAGCTCAGTAGCATTTTCGACCTTCCCCCCTTCTTTCCTTCTCCTCTCCATCTCCTCCTGCCCTCCACTTGATTTCTCTCCCCTACCCCCTTCCCCCATCCTTCACTTATAAAGAGCTTCCTGATTACATTGAGTCCACTGGGGTAATACAGCCTAATCTCCCCATTTCAAGATCCCTAATTAACTTAGTAACTTAATTAACTTAACTAGTTGACTTAATCTACAAAAACGCTTTGGCCGGGTAAGGTACCGTATTCACAAATCCTGAGATTAGGATGTGGATGTTGACATTTGGAGAGGGTGTTTTTCTATCCACCACATTGTCATCCCCATGTTGCTGTCGTGGAGGCAGGTTAGAAACACCTGAGGCATCTTTTAGACGAAAATAGTTAAATAATTTCTTCCTCCTCCTCACCTCTGCCACATTACAGTGTTTGTGAAGAACTGCTTATAACATGGCCCTGGCTGATGCCATCATATGTGGTAGGAATCTGTGCAGTTTGAAGACGTACTGTGCTTTGCATGATGTGCTAACATGTTGAACAATTGTGAACAAATAGGATTGTGAGAAACTAGTGCTTCACATTTGTACTACCTGGCAGTTGAATCGTGTGTGTGTTAGTTTCTAACTTTGCGTGTTTCCCTTATTTTCTATAATAAATACATTGATTTTTAAAAAATCAATCTACCAGCATTGGCATGGAGGGAGAGAGGGGAAGCCAGCCAGCCTGGAATTAGCAGAGATTGGAAAGAACCAGGCCAAGATTCTAAAGACTCTCTGGACCGAAAATAGGCTGTTGACTCAGTGGTCCAAAAGTTCTTAACTCCCCCTTCTCCTGTTGAGGTCAGTGAGGGGGATGGGGGTGAGTGTGATCATCGAAAGACATTGTTTAATTTTCTTCCCTTGTGGAGATGCTGGTGTTCCTTAGTTACAACGGTCCACTTGCTACCCAAGGCTACTCATGTGTCTGGAAGTGTGGTCTAAGACCCTGTAGTGGGAGCTTCCTGATGACAGCCTGTATATCCACCCAGCACATACAGCCTCACTTAGTGGTTCCAAGCAAGGATGGGTACTAAGCAGTGGGTCCAAATGGACATCTTTAGGAATGTGCTGCGCTGTTAGTATAGCAAATACTATAGCAACTCAGCCATGTCGCGCTTGCTTTGTACATGCAGTGAAAGCTACTCATTTGTAACCCACAAAATCGCTTGGTGTGTAAGGGAAATGAAACTTTGTGTTCTTGAACTAAAATTAGTTCATTAGGAGAGCTTTGAGGATCTACTTCGTTACTCTCCTAAAAGCCCTGGCTGTCTGCCATTGCCAATGCCTCGACAACTTAAAGAAGTACCAGCGAATCTGCACACTTACAAGTAGTAGGAATCTCCACGATTTTTGGAAAGGGCGTTTTGTTATACATCCTAAGTGTGGTCGTGAACAACTGTAACTTGCAGTAGCTCTTTTTCTTGGCATTAATGTATCTCCAAAATTACTGGTAAGTTTTACTTTCGTTCCTGCGATGTTGCTGCCTTGTTACAATTTTGATAATTCTGTCAGTCGTTACGGTTTTTATAATTCACTTTTAATAGAATCACCAAGTTCATTGTCAGAAAGTGGGACAGGGACGAGGGGATAGCTGCGGCCTCTTTCACTTGGCCTGTTCAAGTTAGCTGTGGGCAGAAAAGTTGGGGAGCCACTGAGATAGGTGACCCACTGATGAACACAGGGAGTAGGAGATACACGGAGTAAGATGACAGATAATGCGAATTTCCTTGGAAAACCTTTGCCTGCATTTCCTGAAAACATCTAAATGTAGGAGTAAATGGTGTATTAATTACAAGCCTCTCACCTTGGTAATTAAGCAATAAAGTCCCATCAGGCAGTGCATTTGTGGGTGATTAGAGCTGTGTTTGGTGGAGTCAGAAACTTGCAGCTGAGGATTAAGTGGTTTTCACCACCTGAGAGATGCATTAATCACCTGGAGCTCCCCTACCTGGTGGATTTGGTTGCTTATTTGGGATGGCATTTACACATTACAGTGAGGAATATATATACGTGCTGAGAGAGCTCTGGAGTCCAGGGTAGTTACTCAGCAAGGACAAGCAGGGTTTCCAGGTGTAGTATCCCCGCTCATTTTGGCGTCTGCCCAGGGGTCACCTCTGAGCTACTTTTGGGAGGTACAGATGGGAGAGATGCCCGAGACACTGTTGACACACCTCGGATGTCCCACCAGATGTAAACAGCCTTCCAAAGGATGAAGGAAGACAATGTGGGGTAGGAGAAGCACATCAGTGTTTAGAGACAGAGAGCTCTAAATTTAAATAGTAGCTTCCGCCCTTATTGCACACCGTTACTTCATCTCGCTGATCCTCAGTTTCCTCTTCTGCAGCACTGGCATATTAGTCAGCTACTACTGTGCAAGAAATCAAGCGCAGAGTATCAGGGACATACAACAGTGAGCATTTATTTAGCTCATGTGTGTGTGGGTTGAATGATCCCAGCTGTCTGTTTACACATCTGCAGGTTGGGGGTCAGTTGGTCTAGGTGGCTAGGCTGGCTCTATTCTTTATGTAGTTCTGTTGATCTGCATCTGTTCTTGAGTCTCCCTTTTCTTGGAACCAGTGAGCTAGTCAGGACTTCATCATCTCATGGCGGAGGCACAGAGGGTGAATGGAACACGAGAGTCCTCTGAGGACTAGTGTTAAAACCGGCACATCATCGCTGCTGCCTCGTTCTGTCAGTCAAAACAAGTCACAAGGCCAGGCCCAAAGACTGGGCCATTCCTTCAGTTAAAAGAACTGGAAAGTCACTGGGCAAAGGACCCTGATAAAGAGAGGGTAGCATTTGTGAACTAATAGTGTAACCTCTGCTTTTTGTGGGGGAGAAGGTCACGTTGTATAGAATTTTGAACAAGGCACCTTTGTGCAATTTAGAGCTCAGTGAGCCTGTCCAACATGAAACAGATAACCCTGTATGTTGCACAAAAGTTAATTTCTGACAGTTGTAAATATCACAAAGGGAATGTAAAGGATGCTAATAGGGACTTCTAATAAGGGGCCCCAAGATACAGTCTTGAGCAGAGTACCTGGAACATGGTAGGCATTCGATAAAACCGGGTCATTGCGGACAGCTACAAGTATGTGCATGGTATAAAGCAGCCAAGGTGGGAGTTGGGCATGTGCTCTGCTCACCAAGCTTTGAATGCTGGTGTTTGGCTGTGAGGCAGCCCCACAGGAAAAGGCAGTGTCCTTCTTCCCCAGCCCCAAACAGCTCCCCGAGTTTATGGCATACCGTTTATAGAAAGCTCACAGTGGACAGGGTATGTTGTGTCCCACATGAGCCCAGACTGGAATTCAGAGTCTAAGCGTTCTGCTGAACTGGTCTTCTTGTGTCCCGCCTTCCCAGGCATCTGACAGCATGAATTGACGTGCATGTAGGACAAAGAGTCCTACAAGGGGGAGGAGAGGAGGATATCTAGAGGGACACAGAGGAGATGGAGAAAAGAAGAGGGGCTCTGGGCAGTATCTTCTGGATCATGGTAACTGTCTTCACAGGGGACTTTGTCATCTTGCATATAAGACATGTTAACTCAAGGGCAAGTGATAATGTGTGGAAGAACACTGGGGGGCCTGTAGAGAACTCACTACTGTTGGCCTCAGGAAGATCTACCCTTCTGGCTGCTCTAGGGGAGCACAGTAGAGACAAGGCTGGGCAGGAGGAGCAGGCAGAAGTGGGTTGGTAGATAGGGTGCAAGTTTAGGCATTTGACTGATACTCATGTGATAGCATAAATCATTAGGTCTTCCATTTAGGGCCTCCCAAAGATGCTGTCATTCCCCAGATTTCCTGTGATCTTGATCATCCCGTGCTTTAAATTTTTTTTTAACGTTTATTTATTTTTGAGACAGAGAGAGACAGAGTATGAATGGGGGAGGGTCAGAGAGAGAGGGAGACACAGAATCCGAAACAGGCTCCAGGCTCTGAGCTGTCAGCACAGAGCCCGACGCGGGGCTCGAACTCACGGACCGCACGGACCGCGAGATCATGACCTGAGCCGAAGTCGGACGCTTAACCGACTGAGCCACCCAGGCGCCCCATCATCCCGTGCTTTTATTCAGCAACTGTTTATTGAGCACCCATTGTGTGCAGGACAGTGATATGTATTTTAGATATAATGGTGAACCAGGCAGGGGCTGTCGCTACCCTCTCACGGCTTGCAGTCCATTGGGGAAGGAAGCATTGGACAGCTGATTTCATGGTGAATGATTTATTCACAGCAGTTGTATCTTACATATCTGAGGCTCAGTTTCCTCATCTCTGAAGTTGCCATAATAACAATGTCTCCTCCTAAAGTTGCTGTCAGGGTTCATTGAGTTATTTCTGTGTGAAGCGCCCAGCTACATGTAGTAAGAGCTAAAATATCATCCTTATTCCCAGATGATTCCAGGACTGTTGAAGGATCCTGGATTTAGAGATTCAGACTGCTCTCTGTGGGCTGGGTGGGGCCCTTCTGACCCCAAGCGCCAATTCCAACAACTGGACTTCCATTTATGGTGGTTGGTTTGAGTTCTGGTGTTCAGCTTTTATTTGAGGTTCAACCCAGAGAGGCATGGAAGAAATTGGATTTATTTTTATGACAGTTCTTAGTGGAGACTGGCAATCAATCATATGTCAAGATGCTGTTTTGAAAGGAAGCAGGTTATAGGCGGACTTTGGAGACCAGGCTCCATTTACAAAGTGTGCTATGGTAAACGCATCACTTATTCTCCCTGCTCCTCAATTTTCTCACTCGTAGTGTGGGGATAATGATACCAACCTCGGAGGGCTCTTCTGGGATTCAGGGAAATAATGGGAGTGAAATTCCCCGGCACATGCTTGCTGGCACTCAGTAGGCACTCCATGAGTGGAAGCTCCAACCTTTAATGTCTTCAGGTGTTCAATAGAAGGCATTGAATTGATTATTCCAGCTATTTTGCTGCATCAATACTAATTAAGACAATCACAATAATGAGACCAAGTACCATCTATCAATGCAGACACTGTAGGCCACCAGAAAAATACATCACAACTGTAAAGCAGGCCTGGTGTTCAATAACTACTTTGCAACTGATTAATCATCCCCTACATCATGCAGTACTTCAGAGTTAATGAAGCAATTTTACAGTGGTTGGGGTAGTAAACGTTCATAACAAATAGGTGAGGTTGGCATTAACTCATTGGACAGTCTTCTCTGAGCACCATGCGGCCTGTTGTAGCCTTGATGGAGATGAGGCTCCTGACTCAAAGTGGAGGTTTGAAATGGGCAGGTGTCTTAGTTGCTGCTCTTGAGTGTGATAGAAGAAGAAAGTGTGCAGTGGAAGGGCATCTCACCCCACCAGGGGTCACAGAAAGCTTCTCAGTGGACAAGACGCCAACTCTGAGTCTCGAAATTGACTGGAGCTTCATAGATAAGAGGACTGCATTAGTCAGGGAAGGCCAGACTATAGCACCAAATATACCCAAATATATAAAGGCTCAATGCACTCAAAATGTTTTTTAGTTATTTTTAATAAGCTTTAAATTTTGGAATATTTTAAATTTAGAGACAAGTTGCCAAGATGGTATAGAGAGTTCTCATATACTCTCCACCCAATCTCCCCTAATGTTCACCATTCAAATTTCCACGGTACATTTGTCAAAAGTAAGACATTGGTAGGTTGATATTTAAAAAACACCAGATTTGGGGGCACCTGGGTAGCTCAGTCAGTTAGTGTCCAACTCTTGATTTCGGCTCAGGTCACGGTCTCCCAGTTTGTGGGATTGAGCCCCGTGTTGGGCTCTGCAATGACAGCTCAGAGTCTGCTTGGGATTCTTTCTCTCCCTGTCTCTCCCCTGCACATGAGCACTCTCTCACGTACGCACGTGCGCGTGCTCTCTCTCTCTCCCCAAATAAGTAAACTTTAAAAAAACAAACGAACAGATTTTATTTGGATTTCACCAGGTTTTTTTTTTTTTTTCATTTATGTACTTTTTCCATTCCAGGATGTAGTCTAGGATCCCATAGTACATTTACTGAAGTTTGCATTTTGCTCACTCTGGATGGATAGAATGAGCAGTCTTCTGACCACTCCATCACTCAGGGACCTGGGTGCACAGAGGCCCTGACATCCTCAGCATGTGGCTTCTGAGGTTGTCCTGGTCATCTGGGCCCCAGCACACTGCCAGCAGGGAAGAGCATGGAGGGGTGCATGTGAGGCGCTTGGGGGCAGAGGGAAGTCCTAGTTGTCACTTCTCATATTTCATCGGTACGAGTCAGTCTTGAGGTTCTGTACCTTCTGCTCAATTTTGCCATAAACCTAAAATTGCTCTAGAAAATAAAGCCTGTTTAAAAAAAAAAAAAAAACAACTAATCACAAGACCACCCATAGAACATGGGTGGAAAATATATTCTCAGGCAGAATAGCTGTTTCCCAGCCACAGCTGTATATGCTGTGAAAGGGGAGAATGACTTTGGTGGAGTTAGGTGTCTGTGCCCAGGAAGATACAGGAGTGCATTGGAAGCAGAAGACATTGCATTAATTAAAGTGGAGAAAGGGCAAGTGTTGTCGTGCACACTGTATCGGCCAGAAGGTTACAGGGCTCACCTGGGGCGCAGCTGGTGAGTGCCGCTGCAGGAACGCAACCCCAGGTCTGCCTTGGCACGGAACCAGCCTGTGCTCAGAAGGCCTTCAGGACAGCAGCCTGATGGGCCAGATGAGCCACAGGGATGTGCTTCTATCTCCTACATTTCTGTAAGGATGCTTTATCTCAAGTTTTACAATTGTTCGATGTAGGGACAAGGCTTTTCCCCAGATTCCTTCATTCTCCCCCAAAAGAACAAGGGATGAGAGAGGCACCCAAAGAGCTCCAGACTGATTCACTTTTCCCACCAGGCTCCAGGCTGCATCTGCGCCCAGAGGCTCCATCATGGCTGGGCATGATGGGGATGGCGACACATTGGAGACAGTGTGTCTGCCTGTCATCTCACATGTGATGCCAGTGTCTGTTTATTTCTGGCTGGATGAAATATAATTGCTCCCCAGGCTGACAGTGACAAGTGGTGGTGTGGGGAGTCTACTCCTCTGAGTGACGGGCTGGGCTTGCGCACCTAGACTGACAAAAACAGATCCCGTGATCAGGCACTGGGAGTTTGCCTCTCAGTGTGAGCCCACCCCCCCCCCCCCCCCGCCCAGGAATGGGGCTCCAAACTGCTTCGGGTGCTAGTGTCTGTGGTTTGGGGGGCATGAGGGGAAGCAAGCAATGCTCTAGTGAACAGCCAGATGCAGCCCTGACATGAGGGACCCAGGGCACCAGGACACAAGGTGCAGCCTGAGCCACAGTGGAGGGCTCTGATTCCTCCGTGTGGCCATCAGAGTGGCAATGCTTTATTGGGCTTTTTCTTCCTTACCTTAAAAATAATACAGGTCATTTGGGGAAGATTCAGACAATGCAGAAGAGTGAAAAGAGAAACCAGGGTGCCTGGGTGGCTCAGTTGGTTAAGCATCTGACTCAATTTCTGCTCAGGTCATGATCCCTGGGTTGTGGGATCGAGCCCTGCATCAAGCTCCATGCTGAGCCTAGAGCCTGTTTCAGATTCTCTCTCTCTCTCTCTCTCTCTCTCTCTCTCTCTCCCCCTCCCCCTCTCCCTCTCCCTCTCCCTCCCTCCCTCTCTCTCTCTCCCTCTCTCTCCGCCCCTCCCATGCCCTCCTCCCACCTTGCACGTGCTCTCTCTCTTTCTCAAATTAAAAAAGAGAGAGAGAAGCCAAAGTTGATCCTAAATGTTTCTAGCCAGACCTGACCACTTTGGGTTTTTGTTCTGTGTCTGTTTCCTTATGGGAAAGAGCCAGGCTGCCTGCTCAGCCCCCACCTTGCAGTTAGCGTGAGAAGTTGTGGCTGCATTGTGCCAGGAGCATGTGAGCTGCGTCACCCCCACACCTGCCCTTTATAAGGCCCGCCCCAACTGTCCCTTCCCTCTAATGATGGCAAGATGCAGAGGACCAAGAGGAGGACGTCAGCACTCTGGGGTTCCTTCAGCCCCAGGAGAAACCTGGACTCCTCAGTGACCGAGCAAGGCCTCCCCACACGGATCTATACTGGACCATGATAGGAAGAAAAGAAGTTCTTGTGTTGAGTCTCTGAGGGTACACATGTTAGCCTGGCCTGAATAAAACAGCTGCCAAACACTGGGTGTCTGTGCCTGCATATATACACCCACTTACACATACAATGATGGAGTCCTATCTTTAATTATTTTTTGCAACCTGCTTTAGCCTCTCAAAAGTGATGTGAACATCCAAGGTAAAGATACATTTACCCAAACACTTTATATAGACTTTATATTATATGGATGTGCAATAATTAATTGAACTACTCCCTTGTTCCTGGACATTTAGGTTGTTTCCAGTTTTTAAATTTTGTAAATACTTTATTATGAACTGGATGATATATGTCTTTGTGCACATATCCAACCATTTGCTTAGGACACATTCCTAGAAACTGAATTACTGGATTACATTTAAATCATTTTTTCTCATCATAGGAATATCTTTTTGGAAAAGAGGCACTCTGTTAGGAATATATGAGAGATCCACTTTCCCAAAACCATCAACTATCTGAATACTAAACTTATTTTTTTTTTATTTTTTTTAAATGTTTATTTATTTTTGAGAGAGAGTGTGAGCGGAGGAGGGGCAGAGAGAGAGAGAGAAAGACACAGAATCTGAAGAGGCTCCAGGCTCTCAGCTGTCAGCAAAGGGCCTGATGTGGGGCTTGAACTCACAAGCTGTGAGATCATGACCTGAGCCAAAGTCAGATGCTTAACCAATTGAGCCACCCAGGTGCCCCTAAGCTTATTTATAAGTGAAAAACAGTTTGTTTTAATATGTTGTTCTTTGTTTATTGATAATGTTCAGAAACTTTTTCTTGTTTATCAGACCTTATTATGAGTTGCCTCTTTTTTAAGCATTTTTTTCTGTTGGGGTTTCACACATTTATTATTATTTTGTATGAGCTCTTTACATGTTAGACATAATGAATTACTAATATGTCTTTCAAGTTTATTTAGTTCTTGGCATATTTATGTTCTTTCTATTCCTTCTATAAAGAAGTTTTTAATTATTTCAGTTTTTCTTAATTGCTTTCAGCATTATTTTTAAATTTTTTTTAATGTTTATTTATTTTTGAGAGAGAGAGAGAGAGAGAGACCGAGCGTGAGCAGGGGAGGGGCAGAGAGAGAGGGAGATCAGAATGTGAAGTAGGCTCCAGGCTCTGAGCTATCAGCCCAGAACCCGATGCAGGGCTCGAACTTGTGAACTGCGAGATCATGACCTGAGCCAAATTCAAATGCTCAACTGACTGAGCCACGCAGGCACCTTTCAGCATTATTATTTTCCTGGGAAACTAAGGCCAGAATATGAAAATATTGTATAGATTTTCTAGCATTTTTATGATTTATCAAAGGCCTTTGTAAGCCTTTGATCTTTCTAAAATATATTTTCATATCAAGTTGATGTTGTCATCTGGCTTTGACTTACTCTAAAGGCCAAGAAGGGAGATAGAACCAGACATGTTCAAAACACTAAAAGAAGTTTGGGATGGCTGGCCTGTAGCACTGGAAGAGGATGAGTCACACCAAGGCTGGTGGGATCGTTAAGGCAGTTGCTGAGGGTGATGGGCATTGTGTACAGCACGCTGACTCCAGGGGCCTATGGGACATGCAGATATGCTAGTGGGGACTTGGGTGTGGGTTGCAGTGCATCCTTAACTCTCTGGGGCTGGACCTTGGAGTGGACTCAAGAGGGATCGTGCCTGTGTCCACATAAGAATGTTTAGAATAGCTTTATAGCCCCAAACTGGAGACAGTCCAAATGGCCATGAACAGGGGAATGGTTACACATATTGGGATGTTATGTCCATACAGTGGAATACTACTCAGCAGTACAAAGGCAGAAGCTGTTGGCACGTTCAGTAAAGCAATCTCAAAACCTTATGTTGAACAAAGCTAAAGAAAGGAATGCATACATTTATATGACTGCCAAGAATAGGCAAAACTGCCCTCATGCTGATTAAAGTCAGAATAGCAGTTCTCTCTGGGGGTGTGGAGGGTACTTCTGGGGTGATAGGAATAAATGTTCTCATATCAGTTTAGGTGGATGTGTATGTAGGGCAGGAGAAATTCTTCCTCTGCCCTTCCAGGTTTTCCAGCTGGACTAAGAATTAAGTTGACATGAGACAGAGTAACAGAGGGGGAGAAAAAAGCCCAGAGTTTTATTACATGTGTGTGGAGACCCAATATTCAAATTGAGATCTAAGGAAATGACCAAGGCAAGTAGATTTTACACTTTTTAGATGAAGAGACAATAAATCTGTGAGGCATTGACAGGAAAAATAAAACTTACCTTTGGGAGCTTCAATTAGTAAGGAATTCTATACAGAATTTGGGCTGGGGGAGTAAATTAGTAAAAAGGAGCCAGAGTTGTTTATTCAGCCTCCTTGGCTCTCTGGTACTAAGGGGACCAGGTCCAGGGAGGGTACTTTTCACGTGGGAGATGTATATCCTGCCTTTGGGGCAGCAGAGGAGGGTCTTATGCCGGCTGTCTCTTAAGTAACTTTTATTTAAAATAATCAATATGTCAAAGTGGCACGCATTTTAGGGTAGCCTGCCCTTGGCTTCTACATACACATACATAGAAATTTACCAGGCTGCATGCTTAAAATTTGTGTATGTTACTGAATGCAAATTATATATTCAAAAGAAAAAAATTCTGGGAATGCATAAAAAAATGTTCGACTTCAATTTACAGATGAAGCAACTGAATCCCACAGAGGTGATGTGATTTGCTCTGAGTCGATGTTTCAGAACAGAGTTGCCTCATTTCAAGGCTGGAGCCAGGTGCTGATAGAATTGTGATTACTTTGATCAGTGGTAGAATGGAATGCATCCTAGGATCCGGCCCTGAGAGGTCCCCAGGGTGGGAGCCCACAGCCAGCGTTAGCATCAGAGCCTGTGAGGCTGCAGTCCCAACAGGAATCTGGTGTGTTAGGCGCGAGTCCCTGTCGCCATGAGCTGGAAGTCTATGCATATTGGGGTTCCCGGCTCCCTCACACATCTAGCTTGACAAAAGCAGGAAGCATGATGAAGTGTGGATACCAGCATTCTCAGCCCACCCCCATCCCCCACATCCAGAGAAACGAGTTTTTGCTGAAAGATAAGTAGAAGTATATATAGTTCCAGAACTGGAGAAGCCATAAAAGGGTCTAAATATACTCTGGAGGAACTTTACACCTAGCTTCACAGGTACATCCCGTGAGATCATTCATGCCAATTTTTGTCTTAAGATGTCCCCAAGGCATGCATGCAACAGTGACAATGCCACTGGGATAGCCCTGCAGTTATTAAATATTCACTGATGATACTTGCAGTCCAGAAGCAAGTCAGACTGAGTGCACCTTCCTGCTGGGAGCTCAAGCTGTCCTGCAGCCCACCGCCTCAGCCGTCTGCAGGGACATAGGAGCACAGGCAGTGACTGCATGCCTCTGCTTTCCTCTGGAGTTTGTAGGAGGAGGCCAGGACCTCCTCGTGGAACTCAAAGGAAACTAGCACACACGTTGACTGATTCAAGAGCGGTTCATCTCCAAGGTTGTATTTCCGAGAAAGAACAAGCAATTGTTACAGTCCTTAACCGAAGGCAAAGGCAGACCTGCCTTAGAGGTGATTGTCGCATCCTGAGGACCGGCCACATTTGCTCCCAGCCATGGGTTAACCACAGGGCACTGGTGCCACCTCAGAAGCCTCCTAGACCTTTCAGTCCCTGGGAGAAAATTGCCCACAATCTTGAAGAGTCTTTATAAAAAGAAACTAGAGAGTGGGTGGAGCAGTGTGTCTGTGTTCGGCTTCCACTGAGGAGGAAGCCAGGAGAGAGGCTTTCACAACAGACATTGGGTTCCAGTTAGATACCTGGGAACAGTCCTGGGTGGAGATGCCCTAAATGTGTGGGCTCTGGTCCCTGTCCTCCAGAAGATCACACGCTACTGAGGGACACAGCATACTCTCAGTGGCTTACAGGGAGAACCCAGATTGAGGTGTGCTTGTGCTGGTATATGTACACGTCACAGGGTCCCAGCTGTGGGCAGATGGCATGCTCAGTGGGTTAGTAAAGGGAGTTCTATGAAGGGCTGGCTACCAAGATGAAGGCCATGATCTCAAATGGGGGCAGTTTTGCCTCCCAGAGAATATTGGCTGTGTCTGCCGACATTTTTGGACACATTTTCATCACAACTTAGGAAAGGTGCTGCTGTCCTATATCACATAGAGGCCAGGCAAGCTGTGAAACAGCCAGCAATACACAAAACGACCCCTTACAATAAATATTTCAGCCCCAGATGCCAGTAGAACTGAGGTAAAGCAACCCTGCTATAAAAGAAGGTAGTCACTTCCCAAACCAGGAAGAGGCAGGGAGAGAATGTCCCTGCTTGTCCCTGTCCTGTCATCTCTTATCCACCCTTCCTGTTGGCTGAACTCAATCAGATGCCAGAGACTGGGAGAGCTCTGTGGGGCAATCCATAGGACTTAATTTCCTCAACACTGGTTGTTGATGCCAATATCCCCTGTAAGGCAAGAGTGCAAAGGGATAGACTCAACCCATAAGCACCCACAGGTGCTCAGTGTCCCTGTACTGTCCTCTTTTCTGTCTTTACTTGTGCTGATGTTCTTTTAATGTTTGCTGTCAGAATGAGGGCAGGCCTTGGGGGTGGGATTTTTCTCAAAATTCAGGGAAGAAAGAGTGTGCAGGATGCTGGAAGAGAGCTCTGAGATGCAGCTGAAATGTCTCATGTGGATTTTCATACAGTTCAAAAACTTCTCACCTCCTACCCGGCTTGGATGAGAAAGGAAGAATTAAGGAGCTGCAACATTTTTCTAGCACAATGAACTTTAAAAATGGAATTGCCGTGCAAAGCAATGACTGATATTTCAGTAAACAGGCTCAGTACAATTGCATTATGGTTATTTCAGCTTTGACATTTCCTTGCATTTAGAATAGCATCGGCAGGGATTTTTGGAGATCAAGTCGTTCTGTCTTCTCAGAGTCCAGCTTCTTCAAGTTAAGGGTCAAAGAGCATCAGTGGAAGGTGCTGTAAGGACAGGCCATGCCCTCCAGCCTTGGCGTTCCGTTCTCTTCTTGGGCACATACTACCCCTCCCTTAATAATAGCTGCATGTCTTTAGACACCATGGGGCAGAAAATACGAGTAAGCTGGACATCTATTAAGTGAACTCCCTGGAAAAAAAGAATGACATATGGAGGCAAGACAACGTAAGTTTGTTGTTCACCTACTGGGAGCCAGGCACTCTGCTGAGTGCTTTAATGAACTATCTCTGTTTCCAGAAACAGAGCTTCCATCACCCACCCTCACTTCGCTGTAGCTGTGGCCTCTGGAGTCACAAAAAGGAAAGTGGTAAGGACAAGATGCAAGGTGGCTTTCCCAGGGGACTTAGTTTGGAATTCCTGCACACATCACAAAGCAGGCAGTGTGGAACTAAAATTAAGCCCTGCTCAAAGAGAAGGATTTTGCAAAGATTGATACAGATCAGGTTCCTTTGTACATTCCAATAATTTCTCCCATCCCTCTGCATTTCTGTGCCATCAACATAGCAACCCACAGTTCAAGGTAAGCACTGAGGATACTCTGAGGACAGTGTAAGGACCATACATGAGCATCTGACTTTTGTCCTCATTCTGGAGGTACTTGCCCTGACAGAGCTTACCCAGAAAACTCATGCATCCTTGATGTGGACCATCAGGCATCACTTGACATCCTCCATCTTAGCCATGGTGCTCCCAACTCATTCACACCTAAGATAATGCTCAGAGTCTTGGGGACGCTGAGCCTTAGTTGACATGAATCCCAAGGATCCTATTTGTGTCCAGTTAGCTTTGCATCAATCATAACTGGCACTAAATAATAGCCATAAAAGGATATGGCTAGGTTGCAGGTGGTTATATCAGGTCATAATTCATAAGGAGAGTCACTTCCATTAATTAGTGTTAAGAATGTCAGTAAATCCATGCGGATGAGGTGGGTTTGACATTAGCAGATGCCCAGCCCTATTTGGGAATCCAGAGTGTGTTAATTACTACTGCCTGGAGTTGAACTTCTTGCCTGCCTTCCCAGAAGCTATAGAATGGATCCCAGTCCCTCCCCTCTGTGACATGGAGGTTTATTTCCCTCATGATGGGGTTGTCAAGACTGACAGTGACAGTACTAATCACCTTTACATTAAATACATGATTTATTTAACCAAATGAGTATTCCTACCTGTAACTGCTAAATGTGTTGGCCACAGGCAAGAACTTATGGGTCAGATGAATGACTGTTCCAGCTTTCCTAAGCACTCTTGTCTAGGCATTCTGGGATCAGAGCTGGTTCAATAGAAGAAACAAGGTGAAGCTGATGTTTCTGGTTCTTCACTATGGCAACTCAACCATTTTCCTTGTATGACTTTAAAAAAAAACACTTTTATACGACAAAAGTTGCTGTTTAAAATGATTCTCCTGTGCCTTAGCTATTTGACTGTCTGAACCCATCTACTCTTCCAGTAACAAACAGATTGGCCAGTGGTTTGACCTCTGGCATCAGGGTTGTCCAGGACTGGTGGTGTTATGTATTGACAGAGGGATGGAGACTCTAGGAGGATACTCTATCCCTACCACCTCTCCTTGGCTTTGGGACTTCCTGTGATCTGGTGGATTATTTTGCTGGTATAGAGGCCCCCTTTGCAGAGCAAAGGGTAAGGGCAGAACTTGCATTCTGTGCGTTAAAAATGAGACAGTGATGAGCATTTATGGATGTTTGTTTGGAGAATAGGGACTCTCATCGCTTTTCGGCCTTTTGGCTAAGATCAAGTGAGAATAGGGACTCTCTATTTGTTCACTGCTGTATTCCCAAGACCTAGCACAATAACTGGTATATAGTTGGCATTCCATATACAATTAAAATGAATGAAGGAACCCCTGTATGAGTGCTGAGATGAATACTTAAAGCAAACCTTTGAAGCCATTGCTCATGACCATATAGCTTTTCCATGGAAGAAGAGCTGAGCTTCCAGTCCCAACTTTCCTGTCTCTATCACCCTGGGTTGCCTTTCATGTTGACAGGACACTAATAGTTCCCAATTGAGAAAAGTGCCCAGCAGGGCAGAAGTGCAGGGGAGAGACACACATTCCTTGTCATGTGGCTTCTGTGGTCTCAGGCCAGACCCTGGTGAGGAGTAGTCCTATCTGAATGGAGTTCAGCATAACATGGGGTTTCCTCATGCACATTGAGTCTGGCCTCTCCCTGGGCATCAGCAGCTGCTTTCTTGTCATCGATTGAGGGATGAATTGATGAAGTAGCAACATACATTGACTTTCTTTAACCACAATGTGCAGTGTGTTCGTAGCCAACAGCCAGAGTTCTATAGTTCATAGACACCTATACAGGGGGCAAGCCTCCATGCCGCACACATATTCTGGGTGGGCGAAAAATCCTTGGTTTGGACCTTGTTCCTCTAAGTTGTGAGACCTTGGAGAGTTGCCTCACATCTCTGCATTTCAATTTCCTCACCTCTATAATAGGAATAACAAACAACCTCACTTCACTCTATGGAGGCTTGACCAATCAAATATGTACAAGTTGACACACACACACACACACACACACACACACACACACACACAAACCCAAACAAATAAAATATGCACAAGTTCTGGCAACGTAATGTCATTCCCAGATTCAGAAAAGCCAGGCGCACATCATCAATGTTCATCTTCTGCATGATTTTCAGGAAGCTGCTCAGCTCTGAGCCTCAGACTTCTCATCTGTAAACAGGAGGTGATGATAATTATTGTCCTGTCTTGTGTCACAGGCTCACTGCAGGATTTGGGTGAGAGATAACTGATGAGGCGACGGAAAAATTCAGCTGCAGACTTGGTCACACTTGCCTTCAGTTGCAGGAGAGGAACCCACGCCCCAAGTAATTAGGGCTGGTTTGACTTTTGGGGACCTGCTGCTATCAGATCTTGTTCAGAGAGACAGGATGTGTGGCTGACCAGGATGGAGAGGCGTTGTGCCAGTGTGACTGTGGACCCGGGCAGGTCCCTGCCTGAGAGGCTGGTGTGAAGCAGCCCAGATAGAGGGCTTCCAAAATGGTATGGTTGATATCACCACATAGATAAGTGGCTTAAGAGAGTGATATCACTTCTCTGGGCTCACTTTTATCATCTCCTCTCTTTCTGTTCTTCACTGGAATGTCACCTTCTCAGAAAGCCTTGTTGTATTCATTGGCTTTATTGTGATAACAAAAAATATATAGATCATTGGCTTACTGAAGAAACATTTTTTTCCTTGCTCACAGGCTGTGGTTCTGCTCCATGTACTTTCTCATTCCAGAACCCAGGCAGAAGGACCAGCCCTCACCCAGACATTCAGTTTCCATGGTGGAAGGCAGAAACAAGAGACTGAGCTAAACACACAAAGTGCACTCAGAGCTTACTATTGGATATGGTACCTGTCACATCTGCTCACGTTCCACTGGCCAAAACAAGTCCTGTGACAAGGGTCTTGTCTCAAGGCAGGGAAGAAGTACAAGTCCCATGGCCAGGGCAGGATGTAGAATCTCCTTGGAGGAGAGGAAGTAATCGATTCTGAACAGTAACACAACATGCCCCAACTTCCCTGACTACCCCGTTTGAAGTTGCAATTGCTTCTAACACCCGCATGCTTGCCCCGGTCTCACTTTATTTTATTTGTCTTTTAAGTTGTGTTTATTTATTTTTGAGAGAGAGAGAGAGAGAGAGAGCGAGCGAGCACACATGCAAGTGGGGGAGAAGCAGAGAGAGAGAGGGGAGAGAGAGAATCTCATGCAGGCTCACCATTGTCATTGCAGAGCCTGATGCGGGGCTCAAACCCACAAACTCTGAGATCACAACCTGAGCCAAAATCGGATGCTTAACCGAGCCACCCAGGTGCCCCTGTCTTGTTTTATTTTTATGCTTTATCCTGCATTGTCATCTTTCTGTGTAATTTAGACAGTTTTTAAATTGTCCATCTCTCTGTGTCTGATCACTCTCTAATGTCAACTCCATGGGGACAGGCATTTTTGTCTGTGTTTTAAGGCACATATCCTCAGATCCTGGGACAGTAGCATAAATACCTTGAGCTGATTCATTACTCCCATCTGTTATTTGACAACATTGGATGATGTGTACCAATTGCTTCCCTGAGGGGCACCTGGGTAGCTCAGTTGGCTAAGAGTCCAACCCTTAATTTCAGCTCAGATTGTGATCTCATGGTTCGTGGGATCAAGCTCCGTGTCAGGCTCTGTACTGATAGCGTGGAGTCTGCTTGGGAGTCTCGGTCTCTCTCTCTCTCTCTCTCTCTCTCTCTCTCTCTCTCTCTCTCTCTCCCGCCCCCCCTTTGCCCCTCATCTGCTCATGTGTGTGTATACACACACACACACACACACACACACACACACACTGCCTCTCTCTCTCTTAAAATAAATAAAAATTGTTAAAAAAAAAAAAAGAACATATTCCAAATGCCTCCCTGAGCATTGGGTCCTCTCTTCCAGGCCCAGTATATCTCAGACACAGAGAGGTGGACAATTTAAAAACTGTCTAAATTACACAGAACACCCAGTATACCCATTAGTTTGACATCTGGGCCCAGGTGCCCTAGTAGGAGTGCCTCGACGTATTCTGAAAGGTACTCTTGAGAAGGTGGCCTGTCATCGGGGCACCGCAGTCTGGTCTGCTGACAAGTACTCTCCTCCCTCTGTACATAACATACTAGGGTAAAGCTGTGGGGTCAAACATCTACCACTCAGTACTTCTCTGAAAACAAAATTAAAAGTCAGATGTCCAGTATTAGAATAGTTAACATGTTTTTTTTCTTCTTGTATTTTTGGTAGGAGTGAGGAGCCTAAGAATAAGAATGATCCCCAAACTATCCTCACCTTTCACATAAAATCTTCAGTGCCTTATTTCCTGCGTTCTTTTGTGTTATTTTCATTTGACTTTTTCTTATCATTGGCAAATAAACATAAATTTGACCAGTGTAAGACCAGTGAGCATCCAATTACAGCTAAAGATTTACCAAGTTCAATGATGCTTAATGATTCCCATCATTGCCTAGGGGCTAGAGAAGTGCATTTCTCATCACAAATGTATATGCTTCTGTATTTTCATTTCAGTATTCTGTTTTCACAGAATAATAGCCAATGACAGCATCGATAGAAGATTTAAAAAATTATTCCGAATCTATTTCCTGAGCACCTACTAACAGCCTTTTACACCGATAGGCAGTTGAGACCTGGTGGTGAGCAGAGAGTAATCTCCCTACCCTCAGGGGGTTTGCAGACCCTCTGGGTAGATATTTGCATCAATAATATCCTGCAGACGTGATACAGCCAGCATTTAACTGGTGAATGGCAAAAGCTACTCTATTTTTTTCATCCGTTAGTGCACAAAGTTCAAGCTTTGCAGAGAAAATGTGTTTTAAGGATGTCCCTGAATAATACACAAAAGGGAGAATTGTTCACAAATTGAACAAATGGGCACCTGGGTATCTCAGACAGTTAAGCGTCCGACTTCTGCTCAGGTCATGATCTTGCAGTTTGTGGGTTTGAGCCCCACATCAGGCTCTGTGCTGACGGCTCAGAGCCTAGAGCCTGCTTTGGATTCTGTCTCCCTCTGTCTCTGCCCCAAACCCCACTTGTGCTCTGTCTCTGTCTGTCTGTCTGTCTCTCTCAAATAATAAATAAACATTAGAAAAAAGTTGAATTTCAAGGAGTGACTGTGTGTAATTATGAATTACTTTCTCTCCTTCCAAGAACTTTCTTTCCTGTCTGAAATGCCACAAGTATTTCTTTTAGGTAAAGTGGCTCTAGGATCATGGGAAGCCCAGGCCTGCTGCTTCTATCAATTTTCATGGTTCTTGATGACATATCCTGGTCAGTGGCCCCAGCCAGAAACCCTGGCCTCACCCTAGATTATGCCCTTGGTTCACCCCACATCCGAGCAGTTACTCAGGCCCATTGAGTTTATCTGTAATGCCTCCTGCACCCACCACTTCCCCCTGCTGCCGCTGAGTCCAGAGAACTCAGCTCTATCCTGGAGTATTGCAACAGCCTTCCTGCCTGAGGTCTCAATCTGGTCCTGGCTTCACGTTGTTCTAGAAAACCCTAATCTGGCCACTTCACTCTCTACTTAAAATTCTGTGGGTTAGAGAAAGAAAGTAAGTGGATGTCATTTGGGCCGGGGGCGGGGGGAGGGCGGGGAGAAAAGTGTGTAGCAAAGTAAAAGTGGAAGCGAGGGAGAGCAAGTGAGCGTGTGGGAGGGGAGAGAGAGCAAGCAGAAGTGGCGTGAGGAAGGAGAGAGAGTGTGGGGAACGAGAAAATAAAAGCGAGTGGAGTGGAGAAAGCGAAGTGTGGGCGGGAGAGAGAGGGAAAGGAAGGCCGGGTGGAGGGAGAGGGGAGAAAGTAAAAGTGAGTCAGGGAGGGAAAGAGAAAGTAAACATGAAAAGTTGAGAGAAATTGTGGAAAGAGGAGAGGAGGGAGGGGGGCGAGTGGGAAAGGGAGAAGGTGAGAGAGACAGATGGACGTGGTCTCCGGGATCACGTGGACCTGGTGCCCCTTGCCCCAGTGTCAGCAAGCCAGCAGGTCTCCTGTTCAGCCTGCTCTGGATCTCATCATTTCTCAGAAATAGGAGACCTGATTGGCGCCGTGTCAGACACACCATCCCTGTGCACCTGGAGTGCGGCCTGCAGAGGCTCTGTTCAGACCAGTATCCTGGCAGGTGGAATCTCAAGCCACCACAGTTGATGATTTGGGGACTGGGGAGGGGAACGTTATTTTGAGATGAGTCCCTTCCGTGATACTAGTCCCCACCACTAGAACTAGTTAGTACCTTTCCCACTCTCATAGTTAAGGAAACGCAAGTTGTTGGAAGCTACCAAGACGAGTTTTCCTGTAGGAAAACAGAAGGGTGACACCAGCCTAACCAAGTTTGACTCTTGGCCCCCATTGCTTTGGCAGGAAACACCAGTTAGGCTTCTATTTAACCCTTGGCCCAATTAAGCTTTGTGTTTAGACAGAACATCAGTTGAAGTATGGGCAGGAGTGCTTATAGACACTGACATCAGCAGAGATACGAAAATAAACATGTGAAGGGCTTCTCTACATGTTATCTTCAGTTTGTCTTGTGTTGCTTATACATTGGCTTCAGACCGGAGGTGGGATGTCAGGGCAAGTCATTATTCTTCAGGGACAAGAGAGCAAATGCAAATGTCAAAGCAGAAGTGTGGTATTTAAACACAGGCCACAGAAAGAAACTCTATCAAACTGGACTTATTAATGAATGCCCAAATAGAATGCATTACATAAATCTAATGCACTATCATTTTTCTCAAGAAAAAGAATATTCAGTGTTTCAGGCCATGTCAATCCTTAAGACTGTATTTTTCAAGAAGAGCTAGATTGAATAAAAAAAGTTTTGTGGTCTTATGAGTAAGATTTCTATAAGTAGAATAGAATGATTTGTGTGTGTGTGTGTGTGTGTGTGTGTGTGTGTGTGTGTGTGTGAGAGAGAGAGAGAGAGAGAGAGAGAGAGAGAGAGAGAGATTGAGAGATTGAGAGATTTATCCTTGGTTTGTGCATGGTAATGTTCAAATAGTCCACTTCAAATCATTCCCAAGTCAAGTCAGGAGCTCTCCCACTGCATCATTTATACCTTTGAGAGAAGTTTCTAAGGACTTTCAGTGGCTAGCTGAAGGACTTTTCAGTAGGCTAGCTCAGTGCTGGGAATAAGGAAAACAGAATTACTACATGGCCCCTGCGTATATACACAGTAAGAGATTCTGGACCATCCCTGGAATATTGCCAAAGTACTTACACATCCCTTGGCTTTCTCCAAAAACCAAGCATTGTCCTACCTATTGTCCTACCTATTGTACCTATTGTAGTCTTAATTCCTGTTTGTTCAAAACATGACTGGCAGAGACATCTGACTGTAGACATGCCCTTTTGTTGGTTATATTCTCTTGGTTCCTTCTGGATCTGTCTTGGATTACTTTCATCTGTACCATCCCTTCCATCTTTTACGGCAACTACCCCCTTGTTCTTAGCATAGACACAGGCTCCTAACACACTCTACTCCCCCATGCTCACCACTTCTGACCCATCTTTTTTGTTCTTTAACCACAGTGTAATTTCTTCTGGGTTTATAAAAGGAAGACATTTTCTGTGGGATAATTGGGAAAGCTTTAACAAAGCAAAACAAATGAGCCGTTATCCCACTCAGGGTTAATCCTGATAATAATTCATTGTATTTCCTACATGGTTTTCTACAATGTATGTATTTCCCTCCAAAATTGAGGACCCTCTCAGTGCACTCTTTTTATAGTTAAAATAGATCAAAATAGTTTTTCATATTGTGAATACTCTGGAACATCATATTTAGTTGGAATAGCATTCTCGTTTATGGATAGCATGTAATTGATCTAAATAATTCCCAAAGGTTTTGTTTTGGTTTTTTTTTTGTTTGTTTGTTTTGTTACTTTTGTTGTTGTTGTTGTTTTTGGGTTTTTTTTTTTTTAGGATTTTCTAAAATTTTCACTACCATTAACTGTGTGAGGAGAGGAATCTACATCTTACATCAACTTCTTATTTAGGATAAAATACAAGAAATTGGATTATTGAGTCAAATTATATGAAAGCCACCGTTTTATCTTTTTTTTAAAAATCTTGGCCAAGAACAAGAGCAAAATACATCTTTTGTTCATAGTTGTACTTTCTTAGCTAATAGTGATGGTGCCTATAGGCCATCAGTCATCTGAATATCTTTTATAAATTCAAACAATCCATTTCTGTCCTTTGCCCACTTTTAAAAACTTCCCTGATTGTCTTTTACTTGTTGATTTGTAGAGATCTTTACATAAAGTAGAATCATGGTATTTCTTATGTTACAGATAGTGTTCTTACTTTTAAATTTCCTTTAATGTGGATTGTGTCTTAAATACGCAGAATTTGATCATAATGTTTATTACTAACTATTCTAATCACAAAAGGAAATGCGTCTTCAAGCCAAAGAACTGAGAAAGAACTAGAAAAGCAGGAAAGGCAGAAAACCCAACCAGAGCTAAGCAATTTTGTCTTGTACTCAGTATTTTCTATCATATGAAAAATGTTATTATATAAGATACACATTTCTGTAGCTTTTTTCATATATATGTATGTCACAATTTTATTATGATAGCAAATCTTTTATGATAATTATCTTGTAACTGAACAGGATAGTCGATATAGATCTGTATTTCACAAATATTAGAGTCCAGTAATTGCCAAGCGCTGGTGCTCACTACTGGGGATACAGCTATGAACAAAATCAGCCATATTCTGTCATCTGGACAAGGAGTTTCTGGAAAGCTAGATGTTGGAAAGGAGACCTACAGCCTGTGGAGTGGATGTGTAAAAGGCCAACTGAAATGGTCTTGGGAGTCCAAGAAAGCTATGTGAAGGTGTATTAGGTTCTCCAGAGAAATGTAATAAAAACAGATACAGATATAAACACAGAGTAGATACAGATTTTTTTTTCAACGTTTATTTATTTTTGGGACAGAGAGAGAGACAGAGCATGAATGGGGGAGGGGCAGAGAGAGAGGGAGACACAGAATCGGAAACAGGCTCCAGGCTCTGAGCCATCAGCCCAGAGCCTGACGCGGGGCTCGAACCCATGGGCCGCGAGATCGTGACCTGGCTGAAGTCGGACGCTTAACCAACTGTGCCACCCAGGCGCCCCTAGATTTTTTTATTATAAGGAACTGGCCCACATTTATGGAGACTGACAAATCTCAAGGTCTGCAGTTGACAAGTTGGAGATTGAGGAGAGGCGATGGTGTGGTTCCAGCCTGACCACGCACAGGCCCTAGTCTGGACCCAGGAAGAGCTGATGTTTAAGTTCCAGGCTGAAGGCAGGATAAAACCAGTTTATCATCTGGAAGGCAATCAGGCTGGAGGAACTTTCTCTCAGATCAAAATCAGGGTTTTTATTCTACCCAAGCCTTCAGCCCGTCATTGAGTCCTGCCTACAGTAGGGAGAGCCATCTGCTTTACTTGGTCTGTTCGTTTAAATGTTAAATGTTAATCCCATTCAAAGACATTGTCACACAAATGCCCAGTACCATGTTGGCTCGAGTGTCTGGGCATCCTGTGGCCCAGTCAGGTTGATATATAAAATTAACCATCATGGAAGTGATGAGTGTGTTACCTGGAGCCTGAAGAACAAGCACTGACCAGATTGGGGAGGTGCAAGTGTGCGCTAAGGTGGGGGGTAGGCTCTGTGCATCCAAGGGCCTGAAGGAAAACTGGGTGCCTCATCAGTGAGGAAAGAAAAGAAGGCATGAGATGAGGAGGGAGATACTGACAGATGCTTGGTCCTGGAAAGGCTCCAGGCCATGGTGATGAGTTTGGATTTTTTCCAAATACAGTAGATAGTATTGGGAGTATTTGAAGCAGGGAAGTGATCTGATGGGGCTTTTGTGTTTGAGCAGTCACTCTGGCTGCTCTGGGGAGAACAGTTTGGTGGAGATGAGCAGAGCAGAAGTGGGGAGGCCAGTGAGGAAGCTTAAGCAGAGGAAGACGTGTGTGACGCATTCCAGGGGTTTTCAGGAGTGGGCATTAGGCTGGCTGCCGCAAGACGGAATATAGAATCAGTGATGGCTCTGGAGTTTCTTCTGTGAGAAGCTGAGAGGTTGATGGTGGTCATGGCTGAGGTGTAAGTACCAGAGGTGTACAATTTGGTGAGAAGCTGGGGGGTCTATTCGGCGTCTGTGGGACACCGAAGTAGAGACTAGGCCAGCACTGAGGCTATAGATGAGGAACTCAAAGAAGAGGTCCAGTCTAATGACATCAACTTGTGAGTGAGGACAGCTTGTATTTAGTGGGCACTTTGTGCAAGGTACTAGTCCAGGACCTTGACATGGGATATCTCATTTTTATCCTCACAACAAGCTTAGGAGACGGGCATAGATACTGTCCCATTTTTTGAGCGAAGACACTGAGGCACAGACAGGTTAAATAATAAGTTGCAGGTCATGATAAGTGCAGAGAAGAGCATAGAACCCAGACGGTCTGTCTCCCATGCCCTTGCATGAGACTTCTGTGCTGTCCTGGCTCCTCTCACTAGCACAGGGTAATTAAAATAGTGGGTCTCAAACATTAATGTGCATATCGTAGTCTTCTGGAGGACTTGTTAGAATACAGACTGTTTGCCCCCCCCCCCCCCAGAGTTTTTGATTCAGTAGGTCTGGAGCAGGAGCCCAAGATTTTGCATTTTTAACAAGTTCCCAGATGCTGATGCTGCTGGTCTGGGCCCTTGCTGTAAGAAGCACCAGCATGGAAAAAGAACAGGAAAAGGCCTAAGGAATGCCAACATTAAATAAGAAGATAAAGGAGAAGTAGCAAGGAAAGGTCACTGGCAGTAATTGGCTTGGGAAACAGAGTGTTTCAGGAAAGAAGGGGCCATTTATGTAAAATGCTGCTGGGGTAGCAGGTGAACTAAGGATCAAAAAACTTACTTGAATTTAGTGACTGAGGCCATTGGTGACTTTGTGAGTTCATTAGGACTTAGGGATCAGATGTAGATTTGAGGAAGTGGAAATGAATTTAAGGAACTCTTTTGAGAAGAGATTCTCTTTTAAGCTAGGCTATCATTGAATTTTATGTTACTTCCAATTTTCTTCTTATACCATCTCAGAGAGCATTGTTACACATGCATCGGTGCAGACGCATATGATTCTTTCAGATAAATTACTAGAAATAGAGTTGCTGTGAAAAATTATTCACATTTTTGAGGTTCTAACTATGGATATAGACTGTGGATAGTCAGTCTGCCCTCTAAAACTGACTGTACTACTAGTAAAGGGAGTTCTTTATTGACCCGCCCTCTCACCAATGCCTGCTGATATTTTTCATTTTAATTCATAGCAATATTATATGTCAAAAATCTTAGTGTTTTAATTTTTAATTCTCTGACACTTGAAGTGTAACAGTTTTTTCATGTTTGCTGGCTACTTATATTTTTTCTTTCCCAAGTTACAAATTCACCTCCCTTGAACATTTTTCTTTGGAGGCACCCATCTTTTTTCTTATTGATTTGTGAGAACTCTTTATGTATTAGCAGCATCAGCCTTGGCTGGTTCTGTGTCTGGAAAATATTTTACCATTTATACGTGTACTTTTGAGTGTGTTAGTAGTCTTTGATGAGAAAATACTATCTGTTATGTGATTAAATTTATTCATTGTTAATGGTTTGTCTTTGCAAGCTTCCAGTGTAAACCTATTTCATAAATATCTAAATTGTGTCATTTTTTGCTGGCTTTGAGTTTTATTCCATCTGGCATTTGTTTGGGGGCCAGGTAAGATATTTTTCTTATATTCAGCCAAATATGCCAACATTGTTTTGTTGCTTTGAAATGCCTCCTTTAGATTCTGAATTTTTATTTATATTTGTGATTGTGTTTGCATGTTACATTCTACTCTGTATATGCTTCTTCTGTAGCTATAACCATCACCCGTCTCAATGAGGGCTAAGGAAGGGGCGCTTGGGTGGCTCAGTCAGTTAAGCGTCCAATTTTGGTTACGGTCATGATCTCCTGGTTCGTGAGTTTGAGCCCCATGTCTGACTGGTGCTGATAGCTTGAAGCCTGGAGCCTGCTTCATATTGTGTGTGTGTGTGTGTGTGTGTGTGTGTGTGTGTGTCTGTCTGTCTCTGCCCCTCCTCCACTCACACTCTGTCTCTCTCAAAAATAAATAAGCTTAAAATACATATATTTTTAAAAAATGAGGGCTAAGGAGGTATTATTCTCCTATATCTGATCCTAGGGCGTCTGAAATTTCTAAAGAAGCTCATTTGAAAGTTAAGTTCTTTTCCTTTCTTCTTCCATTATGGTCTTGTCTTAATGAATCCAGCAAAATGCCTTGAAGCTTTTATGATGTTGCAGGTTTCCCCATATTTATTTCCTTAATAACTGCCATGAGGAAGAGACACTGTTGGAAAGAATGGTCCAGAGACTGGAAAAAATCAGGCACAGCAATGCTGGAGTTATAGATGGATATTGATGTAGAAGGGGCATTCCCCTCATGTACATGTGGAAATGAAGGTTTGAGACCAGATTACCCAGGAATGGAGAGCTAACAAGTCATAGAAGAGAAGAGTGGAACCTTGAGCAACCCAACAAGTAAGTGTCTGAAAGGCCCAGAAAAACAAGAAGTATTCAAGGTAGGGTATAGAAGTTGGAGCAGTATTCATCTCAGAAAGCCAAGGCAAGAGAGGGTTTCCAGAGGGCAGACCTAAGGCTACCAGATCCCCAGTCAACAAGTAAGGCAATGGGAGCTTTTCCCAGTTTGAAGAACAGATCGTAGGTCAGCAAGTTAGAAATGGCCAATGCATAATTTGAACTCTGAGATTCAAACTTCTTTCTATCACAGATGCAGACAAGAACACCAAGCTAGCTTATTACACTAAATAAGCATTGACTAACACATTTTGCATAAGGGGAAAATGCACTTAGTCAAACAAACAAAAAAAAAGTCTCTGTTTAGCCATCCATTTCAAATTTTTATAGAAAATTGTGTAGGCAGCATCAATTATGCTTGGGCAAATTTAGACTAATTAATGGGTTGACTAAGATAATTATTGAAATTTGTCTATGGATGAAAAGAGGAAAGATGAACCATTTAAATTGCTTTTTGTGTGTGCCTGATGACTATTTCTAAAAGAATGAGACCACTGGGAAGTGTATGAAATGGGAGTGGCCCTGCTCTTTGCAGGGTATGATGATAGAGTAACAAGGCAGATGTTTTAATCAACACTTCAGGATTAATGCCTTAAAAAGTCTAATATGCATAAATACAAATAACATATACCTTATAGAGAAAGATATGTAATTTATTGAGGGTCAGCAACATACAAGAATTCTTCCAGATGCTTTATGTATGTGAATAGCTTTCATCTGTAGCCCAGTGAAGAAGGTATCATCCCCAATTTACAGACAAAGTTCCTGAAGCATAGAGAGGTTAAATAAGTGACCAACTGACATGCCCAACAGAGAGGAACTGAGTCTGATTCCAGTGCCCACACTCTGTGGGCTCTGTCTCTTCAAAGAAGCCTTCCTGGGTGGTAGATAACTTAATAGTTAGGAGGCCACTTCTCAAAGCAGATTGGACTCACCGAGAAGAGCTTTCAGAACCCAGGTGTTTGACCTACCCTGTGTCCTTCTTCTTTGTTCCAGTCCCACCAAAATTTTGAAAAAGAATATTTCCTGGATCTTCCTCTTTCATTCCATAAACCCACTCTTGGGTAATTTCTAAAAATGGAACCTATCTTAACGGATGAAACTTGGCTCCACATTAAAGCAGTTCCAAAGTGGAATGTCCAACATGCTGGGAGCTGAGGTGGCCCCTTTGAACCAGTCTGAATTTGTGCCTAGGCAAGAGACCACATGGCTCTGTAGGAAGTGACATGGCTTTGTATCAGGAAAACAACTGGCTCTGCCATTTCCTGGCTGTGAGGTCTTGGGCAGGCCATCTGTTCCTTCAATTCACTGGATAGAAACCTTACTCAAAAAACCTTAACCAAAAGAGTAACTTGATGGCTAACTTGATCAAGTAACTTGATCCTACCCTAAAAAGATTAGGGTAGGATTTGCTGATGTCTCTCTTCTGTTTTCTCCTTTGCCCTCTCTTCCTTTTCCCTTCTCATTCACGTCATTGCTTTTCTCTTTGCTATTTTCATTTACCAGGGACTCCCTTACAAAAATTGGAAAGGTGCTCTGGAGATACCTGCAGTCTTTTATGACAGAGTCTTACTGCCCTTATTGAGGTCACAACAAAGTTGGGCAGGTATTTAGCAGCCTATTAGGGTAACACAGAGAAGGAGAGTGACAGTTCACAAAAGTGAGGGTATACAGAAGACAAAACAATAGGTAATTATTCATTATGGAACCATCATTTCTTCATCCACAAAATGGGCTTACAAGTTTGGTTGTGAAGGTAATGGATAATAAATGGGGAGTGCTTGACACATAGTCAATAAATGGCTCCCATGATTTTTTATTTTGAACCAGCCTGTAGTTTCCCCAAAATTATACAATCTCACACTATTCACAGTTCTTTGCCATTTTTTAAAAAATTTTTAATATTTTTTATTTTTGAGAGAGAGGGACAGAATGTGAGCAGGGGAGGGGCAGGGAGAGATTGGGGGACACAGAATGTGAAGCAGGCTCCAAGCTTTGAGCTGTCAGCACAGAGCCCAACATGGGGCTTGAACCTATAAACTGCGAGATCATGACTTGAGCTGAAGTCAGAAGCTTAACTGGCTGAGCCACCCAGGTGCCCCCATTTCATTCTCATTTTTAATTGGAAGTAGTTTAGTCTTTGTCTAAGTGATTTGGATTAAGTTCAAAATTATTCAAGAATTATTGAGATAGGTCCTTGAGATAGAAATGCATCAGGGAGGATCTCTGCCCTTGAGAACATCCTGACCTGGTATCACAGTTTTCCGCAGTGCCGTTGAGATACCCTATGTATGTCTGATCAGTGGGAGAGAAGGCAGTGGGTCATAGCTAGCCACTAGAATTGTACATAATATAAATGACAACCTTCCCCTCCCGTTCTGCAGCTGTGGTGAGGGACTGTTACTGAAGGAAGTGTCTTGTACAGGATTCTAGGCAAATGAATACGCAGATACTTCTTCACATGGATAATTTTACAATGTTTTTTTCAATTTTTATTGCATAGAGGTAAAATGAAACTGACTTCCCTTTTGACCTCTACTAAAGGTAGTTGAGTGAATGTTATGTCTTCATTTATGACATCTAATCACATTGTTCTTCCAAGGACCCCTCTCTGGTTTCATTTACTTAGTCATTCCTTATATTCCTGTTCCCATCTCCCATTTCCAACACCACTTCCTCTGTCTTCTTAATGCATTTAATTTACATTTCTTTGTGTTCTGGAAAGATGTACTTAATTGAGTGTTTTAAATTTACACAAATGAATCATTTATAACTCATTCTTTTTCACCCTTTTTTTCAATCCACTGTCTGTTTTAAGTCCCATCTGGGTTAGTATATGTACATTTCACCCACGACTTCTAACCCTTGTTATTTTCTACACTTTCCTTATCCACTCTCCCAGAATGGGCCCAGATTGCCTTCAAGTCACACCCACTGCATCTGACATCCTGATACATGTTCATTCATACAGCTCTGCAAGAAGTTCTCATAATATAACTCAGGGCCTGAATTTCTGGATCATAGATTGTCCTGGGTGGTCTAAGAACCCAGATTGTTTTCCAACACGGCCAGTCTGAGTTGTGGTTTAGTGTTCCTACCTCCCACACCGCTCTGGCTTCACTTAGGATGAACTCTCTCTCCTACGTGTTTGCCAGCCTTATTAAGTTGAAATGCCAGTACATTGTTTTAATTTTCATTTCTCTGATTACTAATGAGTTTGAGCATTAACCCAATGCTTATTAACATTTTAGGTTTCCTCTTCTCTATTAATTGTCTATTCATAGAATTTCTGCCCATGTGTTCAGAAGAAGGATTCTTATCTTTTCTATTAAATTTTCATGAGTTGAATTTGTACTTCAGATATTATTCAGTTGTCGATTTTGCCAAGTATCTCATTCCAGTCTGTGTTCTGTCATCTTTACTGAACATAAATCCATAATCTTATATAATAAAATTCCTCATTTGTGTGTGTGTGTGCCTTTAAAGTTAGTAGAAGTCTTTCCATTCTTAAATCACAAAAATTGTCTGTATTTTGCTCTGTTAACTTTACTCTTTTACTTCTCATGTTTTGGTGTTTGATCCATTTGGAATCCATTTTTGTATGTTTTATTTTGTTTTCCATAAGGCGATCCAGTATTTTCAGCACATCTATTAATTTGCCCCTTGTTTATTCATTGGTGTGCAATTTAACCTTTATTGTATCATACATTTTATGTTTTTAGTGGTGTGCCTTTGAGCTTGCTGTTCAGTTGCAATATAACTACGCCTTTTGAATCTGTCTCAGGATTGGATAGGGCAAGTCCCCATGCCCTACCTCAGGTAGTCATGGACTTTGGTTCTTTCTTATAAATTTTAAACTAAGTTTGTCTGGTTCTCAGAAGAACCCAATTAGAGGCTTTATGAAATTGCATTGAGTTGATAGATTAATGAAAACCTGGCATGCTTGTTATATCATTTCATCCTATTCAAGAACTTGGAATGACTGGGTTTGTTCAGTTTTGCCATGTCTGTTAGATTTTTTTTTTAATGTTTATTTATTTTTTGAGAGAGAGAGAGAGAGAGAGAGAGTGAGAGGGGGAGGGGCAGAGAGACAGAGGGAGACACAGAATCCAAAGCAGGCTCCAGGCTCTGAGCTGTCAGCACAGAGCCCGACATAGGGCTCGAACTCACAAACCTCAAGATCATGACCTGAGCCAAAGTCAGATGCTTAACCGACTGAGCCACCCAGGCTCCCCAATGTCTGTTACTAGATATTTAAAAATTGTCTTCATATCAGTCTTGTGAATTCTTGGTTAAGTTGATTCTTAAATATATTATGGCTTTCATTACCATAGTGGATGATATCCTTTTTTATTCTGTTTTTTAGTTATTGATGGTGTTGAAAACTGCTAGTGATTTTTCTGAGTTGATGCTGTATCTGGCTACCTAGTAAAACTTTTATTGATTCTCATATTTGTTTATTGTGTTACATTTTCTGTGCTTATGATTTATGGTCTGCAAATAGTGACAATTATATCTCTTCCTTTCTAATATTTGCCCCTCAGTCCATTCCTTTCTTTGTTCTTTGATAAACAGAAAAATTGATAGTGGGTATCTTTTCTTGTTCCCAATCTTAAAAGGAATATTACTAAACTCTCTCAAAGAGAGTTATTATAGGATTGGGGTGTATATATCTCTAGGTATATATTCTTAGTTTGCTTAGAGATTTTAATCACAAGTAGAAATTTAGTTTTATCAGTTTTTCTGTCTGGAATAATTTTGTGATTTTTCTCTTTTTATTTATTAATGATGTGATTTTTTTTCCTCCTGAGACTCTACCTGGTTTTCTGTTAGTTCAAATTACATACCTATTTCCTTATGTGTAAAATGAAAAGTCTTTTACCTGCTATGAATATAAAGTCTTTAAGCATGTATTTTTAATTCTTTAATTCTACAGTGTTTCTTTACTTTTATTTTTTTTATGAAATTTATTGTCAAATTGGTTTCCATACAACACCCAGTGCTCATCCCAACAGGTGCCCTCCTCAATACCCATCACCCACCTTCCCCTCCCTCCCACCCCCCATCAACCCTCAGTTTGTTCTCAGTTTTTAAGACTCTCCTATGGTTTGGCTCCCTCCCTATCTGATATATTTTTTTCCTTCCCCTCCCCCATGGTCTTCTGTTAAGTTTCTCAGGATCCACATAGGGGTGAAAACATACGGTATTTGTCTTTCTCTGTATGACTTATTTCACTTAGCATAACACTTTCCAGTTCCATCCATGTTGCTACAAAAGGCCATATTTCATTCTTTCTCATTGCCACGTAGTATTCCGTTGTGTTTATAAACCACAATTTCTTTATCCATTCATCAGTTGATGGACATTTAGGCTCTTTCCATAATTTGGCTATTGTTGAAAGTGCTGCTATAAATATTGGGGTACAAGTGCCCCTATGCATCAGCACTCCTGTATCCCTTGGGTAAATTCCTAGCAGTGCTACTGCTGGGTCATAGGGTAGATCTATTTTAATTTTTTGAGGAACCTCCACACTGTTATCCTCCACACTGTTTCCCTCCACACTGTTTTCCAAAGGCAAGGGAAGTAAAAGCAAAAATGAACTATTGGGAGGGGCCTCATGAAGATAAAAAGCTTCTGCACTGCAAAGGAAACAATCAACAAAACTAAAAGGCAACCAACGGAATGGGAAAAGATATTTGCAAATGACATATTGGACAAAGGGCTAGTATCCAAAATCTACGAAGAACTCACCAAACTCCACACCCGAAAAACAAATAATCCAGTGAAGAAATGGGCAGAAAACACGAATAGACACTTCTCTAAAGAAGACATCCAGATGGCCAGCAGGCACATGATAAGATGCTCAACGTCGCTCCTCATCAGGGAAATACAAATCAAAACCACACTCAGATACCACCTCACGCCAGTCAGAGTGGCTAAAATGAACAAATCAGGAGACTATAGATGCTGGCGAGGATGTGGAGAAACGGGAACCCTCTTGCACTGTTGGTGGGTATTCTACAGTGTTTCTACCACATGCACATGGCAAACTTACATCACTGCTGTTGATTAAGGAAGGGTATAAAGTGTGAATATAAGTACATAGTATGAGTCAGAATTGATTTTATTGTTTGTTGGCATCCATATCAGGAAAACATTCAATGCTTTCCCAAACTTCATGCTTACTCCACGCATCTAACAGGACATATATTAAAAAGTTTTAAATTAATTTGGCACATTTGTAGTTTTTTAAACTACATAATACATTTCTGAGGCTCAGAATTCACAAAGCACCAAACGGTAACAGTACAAAGTAACTCTCCCTCCAGTCTGTGTTCCTCCGCTGCCCAGTTCCCCCCTTCCTGTGCTTAATAGGTGCACAGAATTGATAGGTATAGAAGTATTTATGCATGTGTAAGCAAATATGTGTGTGTCACCTCTCAACACTTTTTTTTTTGAACAAAGATGTTAATGGACCTACTTTTGGGCACATTGCTTTATTCACTTATCAGTATAGCTTGGCTATCATTCAGTTACATACAGAGCATTTTTAGTGGCTGTTTAGTATTTCATAATATAGATGTAACTTCATGGATTAGGAATGCCCTACTAATAGGTATATAAGTAGTTTGTAGTCACTTGTTCTTATAAACATTGTTTCATGTATGTGTGAGTATATTAGTCGTAAAAATTCTCTGAAGTAGAATTGTTGATCCCAAGGTGGTTGCAGATGTAATTTTCATAGATTTGCCAAATTATCTTCTCCATAGAGATTGCATAATGTTTCAGTTATTACAGAAATACTAAAGAGCGTGTGTTCTCTGTATGTTCTCACAGCCAAAGTATATTATACACATTTTTTTACTTCTCCAATATGATATGTGAAAATTGTACCTCAGTAAAATGTCATTTTCTTTGGTGGAATTATAAATTAATTTGAGCATCTTTTCAAATATATGAGTCATTTATATTTTTCTTCCCCAGGAACTGTCTCTTGTACTCATTTTTCTGTTGGGTTGTTTTTCCTTAATTTATTGATTTGTAGTAGTTCTTTCTGTATCAGGAAAGGTGAGTTATAATTTATTCCAACTTAAAGTCTTTCAACTCTGCTTCCTAGTGGTTTTAGCCATGCTGATGATTTATGTTATTATTTTTTTAATGTCCTTATATCAGTCTTTCCTCTTCTGGCTTCTGGACTTTGTGTCATACCTGGCTGTCTCCCACTCCAAGATTATCAATGAACAAAAGTCTCTTCTGTTACTTTCATACTTTGATCTTTTGCATTTCTGGGGGAGCCCATCTGAAGCTTACCTTTGTGTGAGGTATGGATCCAATTGCATTATTTCCCCTCAGTGGCCACCCAGCACTTTTTACTAGGTAATGTATAGCTTTTCCCACTGATATCTGTTTCACCTTTATTATATGCTAGATCTATGCTGTATTTTATCTCCTTCTGTGTTTTTTATTTTAAAAAAATTTTTTTCAATGTTTTTATTTACTTTTGAAGGAGAGAGAGACAGAGAATGAGCGGGGGAGGAGCAGAGAGAGAGGGAGACATAGAATTTAAAGCAGGCTCCAGGCTCTAAGCTGTCAGCACAGAGCCCAATGCGGAGCTCAAACCCACGAACTATGAGATCATGACCTGAGCCGAAGTCAGACGCTCAACCAACCAAACCACCCAGGCGCCCCTCCTTCTGTATTTTTCAGTGTATTTTTTTTTTTGCCCACTGTGTACCAAAATCATGCAGCTTTATGTGCTGAAATTTAAAATAGGCTTTAATGTCTTAGAGAGTGAATCGACCCCTCCCACCCCTCTCCCCCCACATAATGTTCTTCTTTTTCAGAGTTGTTGGATACTGTTGGTTATTAATTTTTCTTATGAAATTTGGTATCATTTTCTCAGTATTTTTATTGGGATAGCATTACATTTTCATTAATCTAGGGAGTGTTGATATCACATTGTGAAATTTTCTTTATATTATCAATTTTTTATACGCGTCCTATATGCACAGTCTTGTTCTTTAGTGTATGTTAAAAATAAATGTAGACCCCCATCTCTCCTCAACCAGTAGCCATCACTTTTCACCTGCTCATGATTATGTTAAATCCATACTTCTAAATTAGCCACTTCTATTGATATTTGTGATTTTCCCACTTTATCATAATCTACTCACTTCTCCTGAGGAAGATGATTTAGCTCTCCGTGCTTATCTGACCTAGTACACGCATAGGCATCCTTCCCACCTACTTTCTCCATCCTTCCAGTAAACTTATATCCTCATTTTAGTTAGATTGGCATTCAGTGTTTACAGTATTTAGGCTATGTAAATACCATTCACAGTGAGCCATGCAGTAAATTATGATTATTTTCCCTTCCTGCACAACTATTATATTTTCCCTGAAGCTAATATTTGCTTGTTTATGGTTTGCTTGCTTCATTTTTATGTTTTTATTACTAATTCAGCCCAAACTCTTTGGCAATTATCTGAAGTTCTTCTTAAGATATTGAGATGCTTCAGTTACTTTTTCAACTTCATCCTCCTACAGAATGCTCTCCCAGAGCCTCTGGCCAGTTCTGGTCTGGTGTTTCACTTTCTCTGTCTGGTGCTCAGCTGTTGTCCCGGGATCTTCCTTCCCCGTCTACCCCATGATTTTCTGTCCTGTACTCTTCATTGTCTCAGGCTCCCTCTTTCTTACTTTACTGACTTATCTTGGAGGAACACTTCCTTCAACAGCTTCTTAAGGAGGTATATTCAGGAGATAAATATGTGAATGCCTTCCACAGTCAGCCCTTACACTAGGTTAGTACTTTGACTGTAAATAATTTCCTTCATGACTTTGAACACTTTATTCTATTATGCTCCAGTGCCCTGTGTTGCTTTTGGGAAGGCAAAAACCATTCTGGTTACTGATTATGACCTGCTTCCCACCTCCTGCCCAGACGTGTAGGATGCTATCAATGGCTCATCACTCTAAAATTCCACAATTATATGTCTGAATGCAGACCAATTTTTATCCATTTATTTGGTTGGGCACATGGTGGGCTGTTTCATTCTGACAATATACATCTTTTACTTCTAGGAAAATGTTCTTGAAGTCTTTTGCTGATTATCCCTTCCCTTCATTTTCTGTTCTTTCGTTTTCTGGAACCTTACTATTTGGATCTTGGAACTGCTGGGTTGGTCCTCTGCTGCGGCTGTTTGATGATTTCTGAATCTTTGGGTTTTGGGTTTTTTGTTTTTGTTTTGTTTCTAGTGGTTTTTGTAGTTTTGTTTGTTTGCTGTACTTTTCAAGAGACTTCTCAGCTCCATCTTAGAACCCTTCTACTGAGTTTTAATATGTAATACTATATTTTTAATTTTCAAGAGCTCTTCTGAAAGTTCCTTTCTCTTCTAACATTTTGGTCCCCATTTCACAATATGTTGTCTTACCGCTCTGGGAGTGTTAATAATAGTGTCGTTTTTATTTTTGTTTTAATTTGTCTTCACCTCCAAAGAGTCTATTTCGTCCAGATTTCTTTGTTTTGCTTGTTTGTTTTGATCTTTATCTCTCTCTGCTGGATGCTTTCCCCATATATCTGAATTTGGTGAAAAATGTTGAGATTTAGGCTAAGGCAAGTCTGGTGGAGAAGGCGTTGATCAGACAGGAATTAAAGAAATAGGTATATTGAGGTTGATCACTGAGTTAAGCAGGGGAAGATAAGAAGGGGACCGTGACTCTCTCGTTTGTGGATTCACCAAGGTCAGAGACACATAGTAGGAATAACAGAGTTGGAGGAAGCTGTCTAGCGCGGAAGACCATAGGTTTGGGTTTCCTGTGGCATGTGGCTTTTTTTTTTCACCTAGTAAAAAGTTTAATAAGTGTAACCAATCTTGAGTATGTGTTATTTTCACATAGTTTCTTGGCAGTGCAATGTCCACATTCCCTAAATCCACAGCCTCGAGCCCAGAGCCACATTAAGTGTGCACCCATCCCCAGGCCTCGTCTGGAGATCCAGAGGCAGTCAGCAAGTTTTGAGCCTTCCTGAATGCCAAGCCCTGTAATTAGGATCTGAGGATACAGCAGTGAGAATGGCACAGTACCTGATCCTGAGCTCCTGTTGTCAGTGGAGGAGACTGATTCATAGTGTGGGTAAAACAGAAGTTTGTACACATCACTGTGAAATACTAGAAGAGGAAGGTTAGAGAGAACTCCATGGATTGGCAACATTTAGACCATTTATTGGAAAGTGAATAGGGATTTACCAGACACCACAAGTAGAAGGAGATTTTCAGGAAAGCAAATGGCATAGATAATGGGATGGAAGTATGAAAAGGTCTGACGTAGGGGGTGGGCAGGAAGTGGCCCATGGCACTGGAAGTGACAGATTACTATCAGTGAAGCAGCCCAGATGAATAGTTAGTAATATCTGTCTGTCTTTGTCTAATACACAGCATACTCACCACTCCTGAGAGGGATAAATGAGAACATCACAATGTCCCTATGGAGGCCAATTGTCTTGCCCTCTCAGTACTGAGCAATAATGTTCCCGATAATGGCACAGGTTAGTCCCCATGTGGCTTGATGTGTAATATTTTTGAGTGGCCAATTAATTCTGCTAATCACATTAGTGACAATTAGCAGGATGCTTCTCTGATTAGGGGGCTGTGGTCAAGAGGCTCTTACATACTTGCATTTGCTGAAAAATAAGTCCCCTCTTTGCATAGCCTGTTAATTTCTGTCAACAGGGGACATGAGATTTAGCCCAAAAGAACCCACCCCTTCACCCTCTCTCTGACCACCAATGGCTCTTAAAATAGGAGAGAGCATCTGATACTTACTTAATATTGCTCGAATTGCACAGAAGACTTGGAGAAGGAAACTTGGTATAGGTGTGTTTTGTTGGGTACCTTGGAGTGTTTCTCTGGGATTTCTGCGGAACATGGGGATATCAAGCTAGACAGCCTTGCGTTGAAACTGGCTCCAGAATTTGCTGGGTGTGTAATCTCAAGCAAGCTTTTATTTGTCTTACTGTTTTGTTTCATCTCTGTGCCTCACTTTACTCATCTGTAAAATAAATTGTAATGGTACTCAACTTCATAGGGATATTGTAAGAATTAAATGCGGATTTAATGTTGGAATGATGCCTGGCGGCTAGTTAGCGCTCACTCACTATCGTCATTATTACTGATTCAGGAATCTGTTGGGAGAAGTGAGAAACTTATATCAACAGGCCACGCTGGTGGTGAACTTAATGGCGGTGAGCCAGACCCAAATCTAGTTGTGCTCCCTGATTTGTCAGATGTCAGTAAAGAGCAAGTCTTCACCCATGAATTTCGAGCATGGCGCACTGTGCTGTAAATGCATGCAGACCTGTCCACTTTCCTCACTGGACCGTGATGCAGTGAAAACAAACAGCACAACTGTCTTCTCCCCTGCTGCATTCCCAGGCCCTCGCATGCCACCTGGGATGTGGGCAGGGCTCAGAAGTCATATTGAATGAACGAAAAGATGGAAAGAAAAGTCAGTGTTCTTTTTTAAAAAATGTTTGTTTGTTTGTTTATTTATTTATTTATTTATTTATTTATTTATTTATTATGAGAGAGAGAGAGAGTGTGTGTGTGTGTGCTTGCACGTAGGCAAGGGGCAGAGAGAGAGAGAGGGCAAGAGAAAGAATCTGCACAGAGCCCAACATAGGTCTCAAACCCATGAACCATGGGATCATGACATGTGTTGAAACCAAGAGTCAGACACTCAAATGGCTGAGCCACCTAGGTGCCCTAAACAGAAACAGTCGGTTTTCAATCCTGAAATTTCCCCTTACTTCCTGGGCAAGTTGCGTAAGCTGAACTTCACTTTCATGATTAGCAAAATGAAAATAATCATTCCTATTTCAGTTAAGAAGAAAAAAGATGGTATATAAAAGTTTACTAATTAGAATGTGTGTGTGTGTGTGTGTGTGTGTGTGTGTGTATAAAAATACAAACTTATTAACTGATTTATTTTGGAAGAAAATGAATACTCAGAGTTAACACCCAATATATTATCATTATAATAATAATAATAATTATTATTATTATTATAATTATTATTATTATATTTGCCTTTGTAAGTAAGCACCCAAGTCATATGTGAACATGTATTCACCTTCTAAAAAATGAGAACAGATCAGATAACACCAAGTCCCTAGGCCTGTGGCCCTCCCTCACGGGCTTCCTAGGCATGATGCTTATCCATGGAAGAGGCTTAATCCAATGCATTTCATACATACATATGTATCTTCAAAACATTGTCATGTTTGAGGGCATTTTTTTTAAAAACTCAAATGATATTTGCTTATAGTATAGAACTTTTCCCCCCACTTATCCCTACTTCTTGGAGAATATTCCACATAAGGATATAACATAGTTATTCAGTCATTAATCCATCAATAGACATTTAGGTTGGCTATACTTCATTCGCCATTACCAAAATAAATGCTTTCATGACTTTCACCATATCGCGTCTTGAGGCGCAGGGTGTTGCCTTTGGGCGGCTATACAGAAATAGTGTTTTAGATTTTACTAAGTTTTGCCAAGTTGTTCTCCTAAGTGGCTCCATCCATTCACTCTGGTACTAGTGGAATAAGACTGTTTCTCGTCAACTTTGTCAATACTTGATATGATCGGAATAGTTTCATTTCTGCCAATCAAATTGCCCCGAAATGGTATCACATCACCCAACTAATTCAGAAGTTGAGCACTTTCTCATGTGTTGCGATAGATGCTCTGTGGGCATATTTATTTAACCTTGAGGTGATCCAGTGAGTGAACTCTTAATGCCTTCATTATATAAATGTGCAACAGGGGTGCCTGGGTGCCTCAGTCGGTTAAGCGTCCGACTTCGGCTCAGGTCATGATCTCACAGTTCGTGAGTTCAAGTCCCGCGTCGGGCTCTGTGCTGACAGCTCAGAGCCTGGAACCTGTTTCAGATTCTGTGTCTCCCTGTCTCTGACCCTCCCCCATTCATGCTTTGTCTCTCTCTGTCTCAAAAATAAATAAACGTTAAAAAAAAATAAATGTGCAACAAACGGTTACTCATAACATCCCCATAGCCCACAACGTTAACAGTGGCACGTGTTCACACACAGGAGAGCAGATGTCTCCTGACAGGTGTCCTGAGACAGAGTAAAGGAGAGTTAGGAGCTGAGAGTGGAATAAAAATCATTGATAAGAATGTTGGAACTACCAAGCTTTTGGTTCCAACCTGGGGTTCTCTGGTCACCAGCTGTGTGCCCACAGGGTGAGCCATTTACCCGATTAGGAATATCCGCGTTAACGTCTGTAAAATCAGAATAATGTGAATCTCATATGATTGCTGTGAGGATTAAAGAGAACAGGTAGGGCATAGGTGGCTTTTGAGAAACAGTAGTTTCTCTTTCCATTTGAAAAAATTTTTTTTTTTTTTTTTTGGCCAGCACATGGGAGGCTGTGGCTTATAGAACAGTTAAATGTTGACACTCTCCGATGCCTGCTCCCACCAGAGCTTTTGGGCTTTGCCTTCCAGAGCATTTGTTTTTGCCCTAAACTCCAAAAGTCATTCTTTCCTCTGTGAGAGATGGTAAGAAAGAAGCTGAATGGCTAATCTTAGCAAGATCCTGTAGCCTCCTGTTGCTAGACAGGGTACACACCAGCATGTCCCGTTTACAGATGGGATCACGGAGACTCAAGGTGATGAAGTGACTGCTGACAGCCCCTGCTGTCTGTGTGGGGTCCCTTCTCTGTGCCAGCTACTTCTGGTAGTGTTGGAGAGAGCACTGGGTCTCGTGTTCCCAGCCCTATCTGAATCAAGGGCACTTCAAAACTTCCCCTGTCATGGGGACTCGAAACAGATGCCCTCAGTCACTTCAGGCAGGACATTGTCACTTGCAGGACCTTACCAGTATGATTGCCTAGTCCCATCAGCCCCCCACTCTGATTTTGTACCTTCCTTAGGCCATGGACCACCTTCCCTGTCAAAGTGTAGCACTCACAGGAGCTGCCAGGACAAGTGCATTTTTATCATGTGCTTACTATGTGCCAGGGACTTTGTGAATAGCTCCTCATTCACGATAGCTGCATGACTTTTGGGTAAGTTCATTAGCCTCATTCCTCCTCTGTTTTCTGATCTGTACAGTGCGGATTGCTAGCAGGGCTGGCTTCGCATGGGTCATAGGAAGACTCAGTGAGACAGTGCACTTGAGGTATTGAGCACAGAACTGGTTGCATTGTGGGCTTTCATCAAACATTGACCGTTGTTGATACACGCCTTCCATCTCCACATCCCCTTACATTGTAGGCCTGATGGTTAGCCCCATTTTACAGCAGAAGCAATTGAGGCAGAGCAATTACAGAGCCACAAGTAAGTAGAGAAATAGGCACCTACACGATGTCTGGTGGCTGCAGAGTAAGGACAAGCCTGGCTTCGGGCATCTAAGCCACTAGAAATAATGTTGCTTAAGAAGTGGACAGTGTTGTTTGGGTGTGGTGTCTAGACCTGCAGCTCTGTGTCTTGTCCTTGATGTCTTTGTCATGCAAGATGCTGTCCTTGTGAAGATCCACACACAGCCTCTGCTGGTATCTGTTTGCCAAGAACTCACAACAACTCTCAAGGCTGGACATCAGTGTGGTGAAGGGGACAGGAAATACAGTGGCAGGCTCAAATATTGAGAAATTCAAGCAAACACAGCGTATTTGATTTCTTTCCCTGACCCTTAACATCACTGGCCTGAAGGGAGGGGATACAGACCCCTGTCTGCTCACCTTCTGTTTCCCAGTGGGGCTAGCCTCCCCTCTCCTGACCTGCATCCCAGCCCAGGTGCCCTTTTCTTCCCTCAGTGTTCTGTGTGGGTCTCCATGGAAACTACAGATAAGGTCAGAGAGGGCAGCCAGCTAGATGGAGTATTCACAAGGTTGGCAGCTTCATGAGAAGGTGGCCAAGCTTCCAGCATTTGACCAGTAGGAGAGGAAGGTGGCTAACACTCAGGATAGCTCAGTGCCATACCCCATGCTCCTTGTTGGCCACACACTCGCCATCCTCCTCAGAGAAGGGAGGTGAGTCTGAGGAAGACCACGTACCTGGCCACACATAAGCAGGGAAGCTGGGACAACGAAATCAGACACAGATATAGCATTTTCCGTGACCCAGGTGCTCTTGAGGCACCTTCTATCTATCAAGGCATTTAACCGTCATAATGACCCCTTGAGCCAATACTATTATTTATAATCATCCCCATCTCATAGATGACAAAACCAAGGTACCAAGAGGTAACTTGCCCAAGGTTATATAGGTAGGAGTGATAGAGCTGGGACACCAACCGGAGTCCATTCTCTTCATTGTGATGCTCACTTATGTTCCAGGTGGATGCGCACCCCAGTCCAGCCATTAGTGTCCCAGATAGTGGATTGACTAAAAGTATCAGGTGCCTTGTCCCCAGATAGGTGATTGACTGAAAGTATCAGGTGCCTTGTCACCTCTCTCTGTGGCTTTCAGAAAGAAAAACAAGATCCTTGAGAGGGACACCCACTATGCAGCCAGGAAGGACCTGAGGTTAAGAGCCAGTGGTGTGCCCAAGGGTTGAGTACCTAGCCCTGCAAAGGAACCCCACATTTGTGGAACAGGCCAGTCCACATTCCACAGCTTGATTTTCTGGAATCAAATTAGGCCAGTGAATAGGCCAGTGGCGTTTTCATCAATTTCTCAGCCTTCCCTTGGAACCGAGCCTGATTTCCTTGGCCTCCCGCAACGCTGCCTGCTGTTTACTGAGCACACCAGCTCCTGAAACCAGGCCTGCTTTAGTCATGCAGCAGGGCAACGTGGTGGAGGGAAGATTACAGGTATTAGAGGCCTTTTAGGATCATTTAGAATCGAGCTGTTTTCCGAGCAGGCAATTAATCCAGCTGCATTAAAGAGAGCTACTGGGGCTCCCACACCTCTCCCAGCTTTAAGAAGGGTGTTTGGGAGGCTTCTGTTAAATGACTTTCATAGCCAGCTCTGGGGCTCAGTGGGACATCTTCCTTTTGCAGGAGGTGCTGGGAGCCTCTCCCCTCAGAGCTGGAGGTCTGCTCTGGGAAGGAGGAGAAGTGAGTGTAGAAAGGATTGGTGTCTGTACCTGGAGCCCATGGCTGGCCAACATTAGCACCTCCAAGGGCCTCAGAACAGAAACTGGAAGAGTGATCTCAGATCTGGAGAGATGGTCTGGGACCTAAAGCAGCAAATACACTTTCTCAGGGCCTTCTCCATCATTTAAAATGGAGCGGGCCATAGTGGGTATACCCTTTCACAGAAGGGTATGAATGAGTCCCCGAAGGACTCCAGACTTATGCCGTCTACTGAGCACCTATGCATTGAGCACTTGTGTACCCATTATATTAGCCTCAAAAGCAATCCTATGAGGTAGAGACTACAGAAAGGAAGCTGAGGCTCAAAGAACTTAACACACTTGGGACGTGAACCTGTGAGCCCATAGTGGCTGACCCTGCACCCCAAGTTATACACTTCTCCATTGGTCAGTATCTAGGGGCCTCCATTCCCATCCCAAGCATGAGGCAGACAAAGGGTCACACAGCCCAGCCTCCTCTTTCCTGTAACCTTGCCTATCCCCAAACCAAGTTATGTATCCTGCAACTCTATCACCACATACCACACCATTGTGAAATTGTTAGTTTGGGCATCTGTCCTGGACGTCCTGGAGGGGCCATGCTCTTTCTAGCTCCAGCATCTGGCAGACAGACAAAAGCACTGCTGCTCCGAGAACCCACGCTTGGCCAAGTCTCCTTGTTCTGTGTTTCAGTTTTCCTTTCACTAAAACGAGAGGGTAAGACCATGTGAGGTCTGGAGTCCCCTCCATCTCTGATGTGCTATGAAGCAGTGCATTCATAGGGCTGTTATAAGATAGCCAGCACCTATCCAAAGTGAAGACCGTCTTCTTCGAGTGAGTGTCTGCTCACCCTGGGGTACTAGGAACTCTTGCATCTGCACTTGGTCTCTTGCATGTGGCATGAGCTTCTCGCATGAGCTTCTACTCATAGTCTGGATTCTCTTGACAGCTTCTTGTTGTCATGGCTGGCTACACTCCACAATGAAAGTGCTAGGATTAGGAATCAAGAGGGCCTGGTAGTCAAGAGGCATTCAGTACCTATTTGCTGAATGATTGCCTAAGAATGGCTGTTGACTTTTTTTTTTTTTAATTTAAATCCAAGCTAGTTAACATAGAGTGTAATAATGATTTCAGGAATCAAATTTAGTGATTTTTCACTTACATATAACACCAAGTGCTCATCCCAACAAGTGGCCTCCTTAATGCCCATTGCCCATTTAGCCCACCCCCCACCCAACAGCCCTCCATCAACCCTCAGTTTGTTCTCTGTATTTAAAAATCTCTTATGGTTTATCTCCCTGTTTTTATATTATTTTTCTTCCCTTCCCTTCCCTTATGTACATCTGTGCTGCATATTAAATTCCAACTGTGAGTTACATATTAAATTCCACCTGTGTTGCATATTAAATTCCACCTGTGTTGCAAATTAAATTCCAGATATTTGTCTCTCTCTGACTGACTTATTTCACTTAGCATGATACACTCTAGTTCCATCCACGTTGTTGCAAATGGCAAGATTTCATTCTTTTTGATAGCTGAGTAATATTCCATTGTATATATATACTACATCTTTATCCATTCATTGGTCAATGGACATTTGGGCTCTTTCCATACTTTGGCTATTGTCGATAGTGCTGCCATAAACATTGGGATGTATGTGCCCCTTCGAATCAGCATGCCTGTATTCTTTGGATAAATACCTAGTAATGCAATTGTTGGGTCATAGCATAGTTCTATTTTTAATTTTTTGAGGAACCTCCATACTGTTTTCCAGAGTGGCTGCACCAGTTTGCATTCCCACCAGCATTGTAAAAGGGTTCCTCTTTCTCTGCATCCTCACCAACATTGGTTGTTTCCTGAGTTGTTAATTTTAGCCATTCTGACAGGTATGAGGTGGTATCTCATTGTGGTTTTGATTTGTATTTCCCTGATGATGAGTTATGGTGAGCATCTTTTCATGTGTCTGTTAGCCATCTGGAAGTCTTCTTTGGAAAAGTCTCTGTTCATGTGTTTTGCCTATTTCTTCCCTGTATTATTTGTTTTTTGGGTGTTGAGTTTGTTAAGTTCTTTTAGATTTTGGATAATACCCCTTTATCTGATATGTCATTTGCAAATACCTTCTCCCATTCCATCAGTTGCCTTTTAGTTTTGCTGATTGTTTCCTTTGCTGTACAGAAGATTTTTATCTTGATGAGGTCCCAGTAGTTCACTGTTGCCTCTGGAGACATGTGAAGTAAGAAGTTGCTGCAGCCAAGGTCAGAGAGGTTGTTGCCTGTTTTCTTCTTTAGGATTTTGATGGCTTCCTGTCTTATGTTTAGGTCTTTCATCCACTTTGAGTTTATTTTTGTGTGTGGTGTAAGAAAGTGGTCCAGGTTCACATGCCCTGGTGAGTAGGGCACATCTACTGTCCCAAAGTAAACACTATAATAAATAAGATGGGAATCAATTTATAGAGGCTTCCCTTCTTTCCCAATTTTTGGTGATGCCCTTTTCACTAGTTATAACTCGTTTTAATAAAATATATAGACTGTTCTTTGTCTACCCCTGCTCTTAGGTAGATTTTCAATTTGCTATTATTTTTGTTCTGTTCTGAATACAAAGAAGATATGCTCATTGCAAAATACTAGTAACATGTCAGAACATCACAGCTTAGCTTAAACAGAGAAAGTTTTACCCCTAAAGAAACCATTGTTGGTGCTTCAGCACATATTAATGCCTCCCTAACTTTCAGATTTGTTACCAACTTTCCTAGATTCCCAAAAATGTGCTTCCAAACCAAAGGTGGGTCAAAGCTATGTGCCACCAACAGTTGGCAAGGAGTTATGCTTGATCATTTTAATTGTAGTGATTAAGTTGTTTGCTCCTGTATATCACATACATTTCCTGTGTTTTGGGTTGAGTTTGAATGTGTGGGTCCCTGTGCTGAATACTGTGTCACAGGGATGATTCTAGGGCCATGTTTGTCTAAATGTGTTCCAGGGATCTGAGGTTTCACATTTAATTTGTGTGCTTGTTTAGAAAGCACTTACTTGGGCCCCACCCTAGCCCTACCATGTCAGATGCCTTGATTGTGGATGAATGACTTGTGTTACTGCTAACTTGAATGCCTTAATCCCTCTGTTCCCTTTCTATCTGGCCTCAGTTAATAGCTGGGTATGATAATGGCACAGACCAGTGGGACAGAAAGAAGCCTTGGTCCACAGGGAAAGTGCAGGCATTCTACATACATGAAGGCAAAGACCAGACCACGCTGTGCTCAAGGCATCTGTTTCTCTTTCCCAAATTGACCTGGTTAACTCCTCTTCTCCTTGTAACTCTGATCCCCAAAGTTGTCTCATCTACAAAGCCTGCCCCCAGATCTCCAGGCTAAGCTAACTGCACCCTCTTCAAAGCTCACACAAGAGCTTATGCCTCCTTGAAGGGATATCATGTTGAGATGATCTGTGTCTGTCTCTCCTCTGAGGCTCTGTGCTCCTTATGGAGGGGAGCCATGGTGCACAGTGCCTGGCTTGCAGCAGGCACAAAGTGACAGGAATGCATGGCTGGGTGAGTTAGCAAGGGTTCATAAGAGTGCTTAGTTTGTCCGCACATTCTGTGAAAGAAGGTGATCCTAGAAAGTGTGGTCCCCCTCCAAAATTATTTATCTGGTCTTGTTACAGTGAACCATTTCCAATTTCTCCACAAATCTTTGGAAACTACCTCATCAGTCTATGTCCAAGCCCTTTTGTTTTTCAGGATAGATGAAATCAGTTAATAGCTAGAAGCAAACAGCACGTCCACAGCCTTATAAACTCATCCATATTAACATAGCTCAAGTTAACAAACAGGCTTAATTAGCTCATGGACTTTGAAGTCTTCTAGCAGCCTTTTCTAGCCAACATTGGATAAAGAAATAATGGAAGGACAAGAAAGTACAGAAAAGAGGCAGGGGTGAAGCTAACTAAGCCCATTTCATAGTAGCTCAGTTATTAATATTTAAATAAAAAATCCATTCCTTGTCCAAATGACAAACCCATTAAGTCATGTTTTGACCTTAACAAGTTGTTCAGAAATAAATATGATTTCGTCAAGATTTTTAATGTACTTTTTATTAAATTTCATCCTAGAGGGTGTTTCTAAACCATCAACAGCTGGGTCTGCCCCCCCACCCCACCAAACCCCATTCTTTACTCCAGAGTTGGGGCCATTCTTGTTTCCCAGGCATCAGACCATTCGTCAGGCAATGGCTGTCTCAGGCCCCTTTCATCCACATGATTAATTCACTAGGGTTCACCAACCTTAAGATGTCCTTCCTTAGCTTGACCAGACAGATCCTTTAATGAGCATCCTTCCTTCCCCTTCTCAGTTCCTAAGGTTTTACCCTTCTCCTTCTCAGTTCAACAATGACATTCCTACAAAATGGACCTACAAGGGCCGTGAACACTGCTGGCCACTAAGTCCCCTTCATAGGTGAGAGAACTGGATCAAGTCTATGCATAGAAACTGGAGCAAGTAAATTTAGAATAAAAACGGTCATTTCTGATTCACATAGAGGGCTGCAAACTTATCTAACTTCTTTCCACAAGAGCAAAGCCTGGCAGGAAACATAAGAGGATTCAAAAAGACAGTTGTGACAAACCAATGAGTGACAGGACCATAAATGGATAGTGGCCAGGTTTTATGGAAAAAGAAATTAGGGCACAAAGCCGACAGGTGAGATGCACTGTCAAAGAGTAAGAGCCCAATTGTTAAAAAAAAAAAGCGAGAGAGAGACTATCCCAGAAAATTTGCAGTTCTGTAATATTGAAGTGGAGACATCTAGGGATATATAACCATTACATGCAATTGATTTTATATCATGTGTTTATGTTTTAGGTATTTAAAACTGTGATCCTATGTGGAATCAGATAATAAGCTATTTTTAACGACTTTTCAGAGTTTTCACATAATTGTAATAAGGACTGCTTATAGCATTGGTCATCATAAGGATGAAGCTTGGAGTTCTATGTAACATGCACATGATCCACTGAGGCCAATGACATAGGAAGTGGTTTAAGAGATAAAAAATGTCGGGGCGCCTGGGTGGCGCAGTCGGTTAAGCGTCCGACTTCAGCCAGGTCATGATCTCGCGGTCCGTGAGTTCGAGCCCCGCGTCAGGCTCTGGGCTGATGGCTCGGAGCCTGGAGCCTGTTTCCGATTCTGTGTCTCCCTCTCTCTCTGCCCCTCCCCCGTTCATGCTCTGTCTCTCTCTGTCCCAAAAATAAAAATAAACGTTGAAAAAAAATATTTAAAAAAAAAAATGTCATTGGCTCCAGGCAAGTGGCTTTGAGTCTAAGAGCGCTGTCTTTGACAGAAAACATGTAATCATTTGTTTATCTAACACTTGCTTATTAGAATATCACTGTGAGGCGTGCAGGGCATATAGTAGCAAACATAAAGACAACCAGATGCTATTAGAATGTATATAGAAGGGTGATTTGTCCCATTTCAAGATCTATGAAGGTTACCCAAATAAATGGAATTTGGGTTGAACTGTGTCTGAAGGGTGGAGTAGGCTGACCGGTAAGGAAAAGATATTCTAGGCAAAAGGAAGTAAATTTGCAAAGACTTCAGGGCTGGCAGAAGCAAGACACATTCCTTTAACAGTAAGAAGGCCAATTTGAGTAATAGTTCAAAATCAGAGGGGCCAACAGAGTCAGATCATAGGCCTACCAGACCATGTTAAGAATGTTGTCTCAAGCCTAAGAATGATGAGAAACCACTGGGAGATTTTAAGCAAGAGAGTGACATAACTTTACATTTTAAAACATGCTATATTCTATTAGCTAGTACTTGGAATTCATTTTTCTATAGAGTAACTTAATAGTAGTTCTGTGAAGCCGAAATAATGTTATTAGCACAATGTATCCTGCTAACCAGCCTATTGAAAAGCTGACCTTGGTTGCCAACTTGGTTTATAACTTGGTTTCTATTAAAAAAAAAAAAAAAAAAAGATTCCAAATTCCAGGCAACATATTTACAAATGACACTTTGGTGGGGAGGGCAGCCTATAATCTGTTTAGACTTGTGAAAAGGCTCCAACATGTTCCATATCAAAGGTTGTTAAGAAAGGTGAGTAACAGACATTTGGTTTTAAGATAGCAGAGTAAAGATCCTTCTGCCCCCTTCTTCTCTGAGAAATTACCCCTCCATAAAAAGAAAAATCAGAAGAAAAGGAAATGCAAGTGCTGTGGTAAAACTGAGAAGACTGTATCATGCTGAACAGTAACTATGAGGAAGGGCTACAGGATATAGATCAAGCATGTGGCCAGGTGCTGAGAGAAGACACTTGTGCCTGCAGACATCAAACAATGTCAGTAGAACAGCTTGTGAGATTGGTAGTGTAACCTCAGAGACAAAACCAATAGTCCTTTTGGCATCTGTGTCAGGAATAGAGTACATAGGGGGTGGGGCAGGGCAGTCCCCGGGTACAGTTTGGCACTACAGAGAAGCACTGAAGGAAGGACTGAATAAGAAACAAAGATACAGTCTGAGGCACCTGGGTGGCTCAGTCGGTTAAGTGTCCAACTTCAGCTCAGGTCATGATCTCGCAGTTTGTGAGTTCAAGCCCCACGTCAGTCTCTGTGTTGACAGCTCAGAGCCTGGAGCCTGCTTCAGATCCTGTGTCCCTCTCTCTCTCTCTGCCCCTCCCCTGCTTGCACTCTCTCATGCACACACTCTCTCTCAAAAATAAACGTTAAAAAATTAAAAAAAGAAAGAAAGAAGCAGTTTGTTTTAGGGCATCAGGGTAGCAGAGACATTGACCTTTTCCCTGGGTAAAATAATCAATGAACATACCCAACACTGCACCATAAATAGTTTTTACTGTGAATTTGGTAGAATTCCTGCTCACTTAGAGGATGGCCCTGCCTCACTTCCAATGAAACCTTCTATAAAAAGCTAATGCAAGTAAAACTCAGAGATTGGTAATAATACTTGTGTCAGAAGGAACTAGTATGGGTTCTACAGAAAGACAATACGAGAAATTAAGGAAAGGAATGGAGTAAAAGGCAAGTAAACACACACATGCATGCACACACACTGGTGGAAAGTACTACCACAGATAAAATGAAAAATGGGCCAAATATAGCATCAAAAACTTGAAAGAAAATTAGGTGGTTACCTCTTCATATCAAAACACAGGAAAATCAAGCAGGGGACGAAGCACAATCTTGCTTTCATGAGAAATGAAGTGGTTCCACAAAAGAAAACTGTCATAGAAATGAAAGAGCCACACCCGAAGCATTAAAAGGGTGAATGAACAGCTCTAAAAATATTAAATGGCCTCACTAACAGTGGGGAAAACAAAATGGAAATCAACAAAGCATTAAAAAGCATTAAAGACATAAGAGACTCTAAAAAACTGAGAACAGACTGAGGGTTGATGGGGGGTGGGAGGGAGGGGAGGGTGGGTGATGGGTATTGGGGAGGGCACCTGTTGGGATGAGCACTGGGCATTGCATCGAAACGAATTTGACAATAAATTTCATATTAAAAAAATAAAAATAAAAAACATTAAAGAGAAATAGTAAGCCTGGAAGGAGTTCCAATATACACATAATTAGGGGTGCCAAAGAAGAAAACTAAAGAAATACAATTGAAAAAAAATTCAAGGATAGAAAAGAAGAATATGCTCCAGAAATTAAAGGAGACTTACATCTAAAGAATGGAAGGTCACACTAAATTCTCAGAAAACATTATTCACAATATCCAAACAAATACATTTCATTGTGAAATTAATAGATTTACATTCTAAACAAGGAGTCATTTGTTGAAAAAGTGAACATATCAGGTGACCTATTTAAAAAAAAAAAGGTTTTCCATAGAAACATTAAAACTAGATGACAATAGGATAACATCTTTAGAAACTTCAGAGAAATAAAGTTTGGCTCTCAAATTCTGTAACTAGCCAAATTTCTATTTACATATAAATGCAAGAGACAGACATTATTGAAGACACCACAATTCCAGGAGCACAGTTCCCATTAACATTTCTTGTTAAATTATTAGAAGATAAACTTCAGCAAACAGATAAATGGATTCAGTGTTCTCTGCCTAGCCTTTTTTGCTGTAGCTTCTCCATTCAAAAAAAACCACAACTCTTGGAATTAAAATTACAGAAATGGAAATGTGGAAATTACCCAACTGACTTACATTATGACCAATATTGAAAATAAGGTATTCTCAAAATATCCTCCTATAGCAATTACCTATTTGTTGGAAAATCACAAGTGTGCTTTTACATGAGTAATTATGCTTTTGTAATTAAAGGAAATATTCAGGGACAAAAATGAAAAGAGAGCCAGGAACCAGAGTGATAAGTCAGTGGAAAGCACTGTTTGCCCTAGGTGAGTTTGTCAGTAGAAAGAACCCAGAGCCTAGATTTTAATAGCCATAGGGTGAGTTAGAAGTAAATCCCACTCTCAGTAAAGCTCATGCACTTGAAATAGTGTACCCTCAGTGACGAGCCAAATATAGAGGAAAAAAAAATATTTAAAGCATTTAAAGAAATGAAAGATGGGATAATGGATCAAAAAAGCACCAACTGTTGATGAGGCATATTATAAAAAGAATCAAATATAATTTAGATATGAAATTACAAACTCAATGGACATGTTAGGAAGGAAATGAGACATACATGAGAAGAGAAGTAATGACTTGGAAGATAGAAATAGCAAACTACCCAAAATGTACTCAGACGAAAAAGGCAAACAAGAAAGAGGCGTGAGGAGTCATGAGACCAGGATGAGAGAGTCCCACATACACGTTCTGTAAGTGGAGTTAGGGGGAGGGGGCGATATCAGAAGAGAGAGGGCTCAAGACATTTTAGAACGGATGAAAGACGATTCTCAGTTTCAGGAAGTCCAGGGAATCCTCAGCAGAATGATTTTTAAAAAACGATACAAGGATATCTAGACTTCCTATTGAAAATTGTAGAGCACTAAAACAGGGTTCAGAGAAGGCTGGAAAAAGTAGGTAGATGACCTTACCAAGAAATGACTAACCAACAGCAGCAATGGAAGCCAGAAAACAATGAAACCTCTGTGGAGTGCTGACAGAGGGAGAAAAAATTCGACCTTGAATTGCATACTTAATTGAAAATACAGGTGAGAGAAAGATACTCTGATAAACAAAGACCAAGAATTGGCCACCCATGAAATCTCACTATAGGAAAGTCAAGAGGTTGGAGTTCTGGAAAGGGAAAATCAATCCACCCTGGAAGAAAGGCCTAAAATGTAAGAGAGAAAGATGAGCAAAGAAATTGGTAAACAGAGTGGGCAATTTAAATAAACATTGACTTTATGAAAAATAATAATGCTCAATTTGGTGTGTACCTGTGCAGAAGATACAACAGAACTAAACTATTGGGCAATAATAGTATATAAAGTGGGAAGGAGTTGATGGACATTAAGTGTTTTAACATCCTTGAGTTATTTTGGAAGTGGGGTACTGATAATATTGAGACTTTAAATGAAATATGCATAACAAAACTTTAAAAGGTATAGATTAATTTCCAAAACAGTAGAGAGAAAATTGAATTTAAAGAGGGTTAAAAAACCATTTAGAAATTTCCAAACAAAGCAAAAATGTAAAATAAGATGAATTAATGCCAAATTTATTACTAACCATAACATATGTCAATGTACTCAACTCACCTAATAAGAGAGACATTGTCAGATTAAGTTGTTGAAAAAGGACACAAAAACTACATGCTGGAAAATGACATTGGTGCCTTAGTTTTTGACTATTCCCAAATTCCACCATATAAACAGACAAAGAAATTCAAAGAACAAAACAACAACCCATGGGTAATCTCTACAAAATACCTAGGTGACAAGCTATCCTCATGAATTACAAATTGTGAGTGAGGAGGGTCAAACCAGTGACAACTGGCTTGGCCAACATCGAGATATATTCCAATAAAATTTCTGGACTTTAAAAGAAAAATGAGAGACTCTTAAAAACTGAGAATAAACTGAGGGTTGATGGGGGGTGGGAGGGAGGGGAGAGTGGGTGATGGGTATTGAGGAGGGCACATTTTGGGATGAGCACTGGGTGTTATATGGAAACCAATTTGACAATAAATTTCATATATTGAAAAAAAAAAAGAAAAATGAATTCTTGTCCTTGCAGGCAACAACAACAACAACAAAAAGACTAAATCACTTACATAAAGGAAAGAGTATCAGGTTATTATCAGACTGACAGTTACAAAACCTGCATGGTGTCAGGACTGTGCGGGGAGCAGGAGAGGAAAGCGGTGAGTCATTGTATGAACTTCAGGATCAAAACCAACCAACAGATAACCACTGGAAAGCTTGAAAATCAAAATGAGAATAGTTGCTGAATACTGTGTGCAATAACAGATAAAAAACATAGGGTCAGCAGGAAAGCGTGAAGCATCTGGAACAGTCTGGACCCTGTGAACTCTCAAAAGTAGCTGACCAGAGCCCCCTCCCAGGAATAAAAAGTGGGATTAAAAAATCAAAATTGGGTACCGCAGAGACAATACTGACAGGAAATTGAAAGCCAGATAAAAGAAAGTGAGAAAAACAGAGTTGGGGCATCTCAGAAAGTCAACCAGCCTACCTTCTAACATGTTACAAAAACAGCACAAGAGAGCTCTGTGGAGTTAGAAACTAAATGTTCAACTGCATTCTCTTCTGCATGTTTAGGAAAACTAACTTCACATAAAAAAGAGGACAGAAAATGCTTGGATTCAAAACACATGCAAAGTTAGTATCATGAAACAGAATCACCAGCCTCCAGATAATAAAAGCATGCCAGAGAAATGTGGCTCCAAGTCACATGAAAATTATTATACACTATTTCAAAGAAGCTAAAGACACTAAGAAAATGATAGAAGATATGATGGAACTATAAAAATCAGAATTAGAGGGGCACCCGGGTGACTCAGTCGGTCAAGTGTCTGACTTTGGCTCAGGTCACGATCTCAGGTTTGTGGGTTCAAGCCACGCATCGGGCTCTGTGCTTACAGCTCGGAGCCTGCTTCAGATTCTGTGTCTCCTTCTCTCTCTGCCCCTCCCCTGATCATGCTCTGTCTCTCTTTTTCTCAAAAATAAGTATTAAAACAATTCTTAAAAATCAGAATTAGAAAAACCCAGAATGAGATCACAGGACTCAGAAAATAATTAGAAATTTAAGAAAAAGTATTTTAGAAATAAAGACTAAATGAGTAACTGAAGAGTAAATTAACACAACAGATCATGCCTAAAGAAAAACAGGTTAAAGGAAGAAACTTACAAAAGAGATAAATGGGTTGAAGAGAAAATGAGAAAGTTAGAAGACAGGATAAGATCATCATTGCTCTAGTAGAGTACCCAAAGAAGAAACCCAAAGCAAGGGTCCAAGTACCCAAAATTACAATTCAAGAAAAAACAGTTAAACAACAATTCAATAGAAACAACAAAAAATTACATACTGAAAGGGCCCACGTACTTAAGAAAATTGACTTGGAATGACCAACACTGAGACTTATTTTAGTAATTTGATTTTTACTTAAAAACAAAAAAATTTTGTGCTTCCAGGCAAAATGACTAAGTCATATGTAAAGGAAAGAAAATCAGGTTATTAGGACACTTTTTGACAGCAAAACTTTATGCCAGAAGAAAATGGAGCAACATATTTATATTTATGATACTCAAGAAAATGCAAGCCAATGAGCCAAGAACTTTATATACAGCCACACAGACTTTCAGCATAAAGATTACACACCAGTTGGTATCAACATGCAAGAAATAAGAAAATGTTCTCCTGGGTTCTTCCTGAAGAATCTTGTCAAGAAAAGCTTAACCAAGATGATTAGAGAGACAGCAACAAGAGGGCTGGTGGTGAACGTTAAATATTTTTAATGGAAAAAATATAACATTAAATGGCTGTGTCCTTTATGAATTCAGTACAATTATGAAGAATACAGAGATACAGGAAGAGGATCTGTGAGAAAATTTCACTATTTCAGTAATCAGTGCAGCTAGTAGTGGTATCACACTGTTATCTTGAGACTGTCAAACATACAATATGGAATAAAGCGCATGAGTGGTTATATGACACCCTAATTCTGTTTTACTTTTATCTTCTTAAGAACCAGGATTCTTGGAGAACAAAGGCAATACACATATAAGGTGGGAGAGATAAAGTAAAAACCTGTAGTCCTGACTTCAAATCAGAAATGTTATTATGGGGTGCCTGGGTGGCTCAGTCACTTAAGTATCTGACTTTGGCTTAGGTCATGATCTTGCAGTTTGTGAGTTCGAGCCCCATGTCGGGCTCTGTGCTGACAGCTCAGAGCCTGGATCCTGTTTCAGATTCTGTGTCTCCCTCTCTGTGCCCCTCCCCTTCTCGTGTGTGCGCGCGCGCTCTCTCTCTCTCTCTCTCTCTCAAAATACAGAAATACTAAAAAGATTTTTGATTACATTAAAAAAGCATTGTTATGAATCTAAGAGATATTTTATCTTGGTTTCATGTAAAATGGCCAGAATTTGTAATACAAGAAAGAATACTGTTAGTTGGAGTCAGAGGTAACAGAATGAATTGACTTACAGACTAGATAGAAAGATAGACAGACAGGTAGGTAGGTAGGTAGATAGATGATGGATAAATGATAGATACATACATAAATGATAGCAAGATTATAGTGATAAATGATAGATACATAGATAAATGATAGATGATAGATGATAAGATGATAGATGACAGATGATAGATAAGAAGCATGTATAGTTGTGTGTGTACACATGGGTTCCAAGCACTGTCTACCCGAGAAGACCTAAAAGCAGTGATAGATACCCCAGTAACACCGAACTCAGCTAACACTCAGATCTTGGCTTCTAAATACCATCCTCCCATAAAAGGAGCCAGGCCTCCTTAAACAAGTAGTTGATTTCAGAGCTAGAGTAGAGGAAATGAAAGATGAAACCACAAGTCTGTAGATCCAATGACCCAGTATTTTAACAAATAAATTGCACTGGCAAAAAAAAAAAAAAAAAGTAAGTGGGATGAAAAGGAACCTACAGACCAGAAAAAAACTTTAAGGCATATCTTCTAGAACAAGCAAACAATCAAAAAGGGGGGTGGGGGGCTAAACTGTAGTGTTTGAGGATGAACATTTGGGACATAAAACTATAGAGGGATTATCATAGGAGTCAGGATACTGGTTGTTTTTCAGGAAAAGAAAGAGGGTTTGTAACTGGGACAGGGCTTCTGAGGTGGCTGGAAAAGTTTTATTTGTTGACCTGAGACTTGATATCAAGGATATTTGCTTCATAAACATTTATTTTGCTCTATATTTGTTTTATTCAATTTTCTTTATTTGTACTACATTTTACAACAAAAATATTTATTCTGTTTGTTGAAGCTGCATGTGCTTTAAGAGACACATCCCAAACATAAGGATGCAAAGAGCCTGGAAGTAAAGAGATGAGAAAATGAACACATTATTTTTTGTTGTTGAAATAGAGTAAGACATAATGGGCAAAAACTATCCAAAAGACAGCCAGTGCAGCTATAGTAATATCAGACAAAAAAGACCTTACGGCAAAAAAAATTATTGAGAAAAAAAAAGGAAACTATGATGATGACAGGATAAATTCACTAGGCAGATATAATTCTAAACTTGTATGCACCAAATAAAGGAGGTTAAAACATATGCAAGAAGGCGGACTGTACTAGTGAGGAAAATGTCAAATGTGCCCTCATAGGAGAAGATTTTACACATGTCTCAGCAACTGATACATTAAGCATATAAACCATTAATGGGGATTTAAAAGATTTGAGTAGGAAAATAAGATCACCCAGAAATATAAAGAATCTTACATTTAGAAATGGGAAGATGTATTCTTGTCAAGCAGACTTTGAAAGCTCATAAAATTGATCAAATAAGGACTCAACAAATTTTAAAGCCTGAATACAAACCCACATAAAGACGTCTGTCTCTCTTTCTATCCAGTGGTCTCCTGAGATCCATTGGGAGAGACAGGGAGGAGAGAGAAGTCAACAAAATAATCCTGTATACTTGTAGCTACATAAATATTTTTTGGAATTCCAAATAATGATTCATGTATTAACAATGAAATTATATTAAATGAAGATATAGTCACCTACTATAAAACTATAAACATTAGTGTACAGGTTCTTGTGTAAACAGTGTTCATGCAGAAACTTGAATATGAATGAATGTTTATTACATCTTCACTTGTAACAACCAAACACTGGAAACATCCCAGGTGCCCTTCAGAGAGTGAACAGTTAAAACACATTGTGGTACTTGCACACCCTGGAATACTGCTCAGCAATAAAAGAAAATGAACTGTGGATACATACAGCAACCTAAAGGAATCCCCAGGGAGTCAGGCTGAGTGAAAAAACCCAATCCCAGAAGGTTACATACTGTATGATTCCGTTTGTATAATGTTCTTGAAACAATGAAGTTTCTGAAATGGTGAGCAGATTAGTGGCTGCTAGTATTAAGAAGGGGGGGGGGTGTCTTGATGACTCAGTCAGTTGAGCATTTGACACTTGATTTTGGCTCAAGTCATGATCCCAGGATTGTAGGATCGAGCCCCACATCTGGCTCTGTGCTGAGTGTGGAGCCTGCTTAAGATTCATTCATTCATTCATTCATTTCCCCCACTTCCCCTGCTTGCACTCTCTTTCTCTCTCTCAAAAAGTAAAAAAAAAAAAAAAAAATTTAAGTTTAAAAAAAAAAGGATGAGTGTGGATGGAAAGTAGGTGTCACGGTAGAAGGGCAACATGAGTGATTCTTGTGGTGACAGAAATGTCCTGGATTTGACAGTATCAATGTCAATAAACTGATTCTGATCTCCTATTGTAGTTGTGCAAGATGGTAAAATGGTGGGGGGAGGGGCACGGATAAAGGGTACATAGGGTCTTTCTGTAACTGTTGCTTAGAACTGCATATAAATCTATAATTATCTCAAAATTTTAAAAATTAATAGAAAATCCATTTTAAACTGCAGATGAAAGCATGTGAATATGGCAAAAGCAAGATTTATAGCCTTTAATCCTTATCTTCAAAAAGGCTGAAAATTAGTAAACTAGTCTTTCAAACTAATAAGTGAAAAAATAAACTATTAAATAAACGCAAAGTAAAAGAATGGAGCTAATAACACAGGAATAGAAATTAATAAAATAGAAAAATATACCATAAAGAAGATGAACAAAGTCAAAAGGAAAAGCAGGAAGACACACCACACACACACAGTGAAGGAAACAATGGTTAACCTGCAAATATGACAGAGTTTAAACAGAAGATAAATATCCTGGATAAATTAATGGAAAATGGTATGTCAGGACACACACAAAAACAAAAGCTTATGTTATGTACATGACCAGAGGTTATGTACATGACCAGAGGTAAATGTACCCATTATATACTGACAGATACTCCATTCATCTTGGAGGTATAACCCATTCTAAACTGAGTATGGCACTATTAACATAGCTTTCAGCTGCAAAGCGGATGTTGTTAGGGCTTCAAGGACAATGTGGCAAATACACCATCATTGTGGGCAATGTCAACGTATCCTCTCTCAGTTAGTGCTATCTTAATCAGAATAAAAGCATTATTAGTATGGATATTTGAGCAACACAATTACAAAGTACTCAGTAACTGGAAATGACATGGGTTTTTCAAGCATTCATAGGAATTTAATTAAAGTGACCATGTATTAGACATGAATCGGTTCTCAACACAATTTGTATCACACAGATACCACAAATACTGCGGTATTTAATTTGTGGATGGAGAAAAGAGAGCTAAACTTTTTTTTAAAAAAACCATTTATTTGGGATCTCAGAATTCCAATTCACACAGCATGGATTTGGGTAGCAACCCAAATTGTGTCCCACTGTGGAACAAAAATCAGGGGTTCTGAAAGAGAAAAGGGAATGCTTAAATATATTGTATACTAAGAATTTTGATTGGTGTTGGTGACAGAAAACTAATCTTGGCTAAACATAATCGGTCGCTACAGCCATCACTAAGCAAGTCTGTTAACCTTAGCAAATTGCAGGTGTTTTCTGCGGAGTCCTTGGATGATTGGGGTTTGGCCTAATGTAGAAGTTTGTGGTTCTATCCAGTGGGCATAAAGCCTACCTCCTTAATGGCCTCTCAGCCCCTTCTTAAAACCCCTAGACATAACTGACTCCGTTTTATTTCACTTCGCACAGATTATAAAATAATTAACATAAAATCAATAAAAAGATAATTTTATAAAAATCTACATGGGAATTTAATTCCTCCTAAGTTACTCAGGGTTCAAAGAAGAAATCACAGTAAGAATTGGAAAATATTTAGAACTGTATAATAATGAAAATACTCTATATCAAAATGCATGAAATGCAGTTAAAGCAATATTTGGAGAGAAATTTAGACAATACAGTGTTTATATTAGCAAAGACTTCAAGTTGAAATTTAATAGACTAAGCATCTGACTTCAAAGTTAGACTAAACAAAGACTATACAAAAGAAGTAGAGTAAAAGCAGAACTTAATTAAATGGAGTACAAATGTACAATAGAAAAGATCAACAAAGTGAAAGTTCCTTAATAAAAGCTGAAATAATTGACAAACCTCTGCCAAGATTAAGGGAGGAGAAGATAGTACAAATAACCCATATTAAAGAAGAAGGTAATAAATGTATCAGTGATATAAAAGATAATATCATTTTCAGGCAAATTAATCTGAAAGATTAGGTGAAATGAACACATCTTAGAAAAATATAAAAACTGACTAAAGAAAAAATAGAAAATCTAAACAGTCCTGAAAAATCTGAAATTAAAGAATTTGCTTGATAATCAGTAGCTAATATCCCCACAAAGAAAATGTCAGGTTCAAATGGTTTAATAAGCAAGCTTTACCAAACATCAAAGGAATAGGAAATTCTAATCTTAAATAAAATCTTACAGAGAAGAGGAATATTGGAAACTTCCCCTGATTGATTTTACATGGCAAATATAAATTTTGTGCCCATAGATAAGATCAGCATGAGACAGGAAATTATAGCTTAATTCTGTCACGAACATTCAGAAACCAAAAATTTATTAGCAAAAACTTGTTAGAGCCAACCATATACAAAATAACTTGATGACTAAGGTGAGTTCATTTTTCAGAATGGTAGCTTACTATTCTGAAATGGTAATTTATATCATGTGAATAAAATATTTAAATTAATTTGAGAGTTTACCACTGTTTCTATAAATAAGAAACATTACAACGTGAAGAACAGGTTGTATTCTGACTGGAATCCTTATGTACTGTAAGTGAATTGCTAAAACCACTTTGGAAAACAAAAATCACATGGCAAGATCTAACAAAGCTAAAGATATGCATAACCAGCAGTTCTACTCTTGGGAACAAATTAACAGAAATGAGAGCATAAGTACACAAAAAGACTTACTCAAAAACGTTCTTGGCAGCCATATCCCCTCAAACTGGAAGCTATTTAAATATCTACCAACATTAGGATGCATAAATTGTAGTCTGTTTACAAAATGTAAATCTATACAGCAAAGAGAATGAATAAACTATAACCACGCTTAACACAGATGCATCTTAAAAGCAGAATATGAGAGAAAAAAAGTTAGAAAAGAATACATTCTGTATGGTTCCATGAGTGTTAAAAGATGTAAAACTGGTTTACGGTAAAAAGAGGTCAGCATAGTGGTTACCTTTAAATGGGGCAGTCACTGGTTGGGGGATAGTTCTCATGTCATCATAATGTTTGGATTCTTAGCCTGGGTGCCGGCTACATGTATGTGCTCTTTGAAAGTTAATAAAGCTGTACTCCTTGGACTTGTGCACATTTCTGTATATTACACTTGAATAAAAATCTCCTAAAAATCAATTACATTTCTATACCCCAGCTGCAAACAGAAAATATATTTTTTAAAAATGATAAATACAATGAAAAAATACCTGTTTCAGATCGAATATTCATACGCTCTCCTTATGAAGAAAATTATAGCATTTCATTGAAAGTCATTGAACATGACCTAAATAAGTATATTATTGGATAAAAAGACTCAGTATGTTTAAGATGTTCGTTTTTCCCAAACTAATCTATAGATCCAGGGACAATTAAAATAAAAATCCTAATGTAGCTTGACAAGTGGATTGTCAAGTACATTGTCTGATATATAGATATGTGGATATAGATATATATATATATATATATAGATGTACCTGTATATGTATCTGGTGTGTGTGTGTGTGTGTGTGTGTGTGTGTGTGTGTGTTTGTGAGAGAGAGAGGCAGAAGAGAAGAGAGGAGGGTGTCCAAAGAAGTAAATTGCCCTCCTGATAATGAAGATATTCTATAAGTTATAAAAATGAAGAAAGTGTGATATTAATACAGAGATAGATAAATGGAAAAGGAGTGAAAGTCCGTAGATGGGGACATACACATAGGGAACTGGTTTCTAAATTCGTAGCAAACAATCCAATATATAGCAGTGAGATAATTGATTATCCACGTGGAAAAATTGATCTGGATACTATCTCTCACCATGCAGAGAATCAATTTCTGATGAATTAAGGATTCACATATCAAAAGGAAACTTTCACGTTTTAAGAAAAATGTGCAGAAAAATACGACTGTGGGTTAGGAAATGATTTCCTAAATATTATGCAAATAGTAATGTTGATAAATTCAAATATACTAAAACCTTGAATTTTTGTTCCCGAAAAGCAGCCCAAATGAATTTAAAAGATGAGCCACGCACCAGGAGAAAATATTTGCAACATACAAAGCCAACTACAAATGAGCCTCTGAAATATATAATGGATCTCAGTGAATTAATACAATTAAGGCATTTACAAAGAAAAGAAAGAGTGAACAAAGAGAAGACATTTTATAAATTGGGAATGACCGCGAAGAATTGATAAAGCACTCAATTCTGTTAACATCATGAAAATACATATTGAAAGTACCATGTGATGCGATTACACATCCTACATGTAAAAAAAATTCAAAAGTCTGACATTGTCAAACCTGAGCAGGGACGTGGAGCAGGAGTGATAGAGATGCTGGTACACCTGCTGGAGGGAGGTGGAAGTTGGTAAAACCACTTTCCATATGATTTGGCATTTTATTATCAAACTAAAGATGGATAGAGATCTCCTCCATCCTAGAAACTTCATCCTGAGCTGGCTGACCTAGACAGACTCTCATTCACATATGTCATGGACCATGCAAAGAATATTTTTAGCAAATATGTATGTAAAACCTACAAATTGGAAATGACCCAATGGCCCATCAGTAGTAAAATGAATAAATTGTGGTATTTACACTCCGTGGGATATTATATGGTGGTGAAAATGAACAGACAGTAGCTACAAATATCAAAATGGGTGAATTGCCAACACATTATTGAGAGAAAAATGCAGATTACAGTGAAAAGGGCATTTTCATCATGATGACTTCATTGGCATAAAGGTAAAAATAATCATTTTGCTTATTTATGTAGATAAACAGTCGAAAGATTAGCACAAAATTTACAATAATGTTTGCCTCTAGGAGTATAAAAGTATCAATTAGGGAAGGAAGGCAAAGAAGACTTCAGAGGCACTGATAATGTTCTGTTTCTTAAACTTTGGTTATGAGTGTCCTTTTTACTATTATTCTTAAAAAAAAAATTGTGTATATGGTGTATGTCCTGGCACCTGGAAATTTAAAAGAAATGGCAGTAATGAAAGAATCTTCTCACAGGTCTCTCAAGTAAAAGAAATCAATACTAAAATTACAAAATACCCAGAAAATGACAATGAAAACAGTGCACATCAGAACTGATAGGATACAGCTAATGTGGTACACTCATGGGCTTACTTTGTACACTTTGATGTTTTGTTGTTTTTTCAAGCCCAGTATATACTCTTTCATGTTTAATGTGTGTAAAAATTAAGGAGCTAACTCAAGAGATTAGAATTTTTCAACAAAATAAGCCAAAGGAAATAGAATAAAGAAAATAAAGTATCCAGAAATTAATAAAACAGGAAAAATAAATGGTTTCTTCAAGAGCCTAAGGAGTAATTGGGGCAGTGATTGAGCTTGTTCCTAGAAAACACTGAAGAATCAATGGAGGATGCAAGAAAAACACCATAGCAACAGCAACAATAACACAACAGCAAAATTAAAAGAATGGGATGGGGGTGCCCAGGTGGCTTGGTTGGTTGAGCATCCACCACTTGATCTTCATCACAATTTTACAGTTTGGGAGATCGAGCCCCATGTTGCACTCTGCGCTGACAGCACAGAGCCTGCTTAGGATTCTCTCTTCCTGTCTCTCTGCTCCTCCCCCACTCACGCATGCATGCACTCTCAAAATAACTAAAACAAACAAAAAAGAATGGGATAGATCTAAGTATCCTGACATATCCAGAATGAACCATAGGATGCACTGGTAATGAAAAAAAATCAAAATGCTGAATTATGTGTACAGTCATTTCCATTTGGGTTAAAAAATATGTGAAAATAGTTTCTCAGTTATATGTCATTAAATTAGACATATGCCATCATATGACCTGTAACCCAACTACGTATTTATCCTAGAGAAATGAAAAGTTATGTTGACACAAAAACATGTACATGGAAGTTTTTATCAGCTCTATTTGTAATTACCAAAAACTGATAACATCAACAGATTAATGGATAAACGAAATGTGACACACCCACATTGGAATATTGCTCAACAATAACATGGAACAAACTATTAATACAGTGGACGGGGAGTAAATCTGAAAGGCATTATGCTGACTGAAGAAGACAATCTCAGAGGGTTACAGTCATACAATCATATTGTATGATTCCAGTTATGTGATATTCCTGAAAAGACAACACTATGGTGATAGAGAAGAGACCAGTGGTTGCCAGGGGTTAAGAATGGGGGAGAGGATGGTAGAGACATTGAAACTATGAAGGGATGGTGTAAGTGAGTTTTGGGAGGATGGTGAAACTATTCTGGATCCTGATAGTGGTAGCAGATACACAAGATTGATATATCTATCTTAAAATTTATAGATCTGTAACCCACCAAAATAAACATTTTTGTATGATAAAGTGGTTACATGTATACATTTAGAGGCCTATGTACAGAATATCTCTGGAAGGTTGCACCCCCAGTGCTGAGACTAATCACTTCCTGGGAGAGAAACAGGACAGATGGCTCAGCTCAGGGAGAAGGGAGGAATAGAGCCTTTTCCTGTTTGCTCTTTGTACCTTGTAAAGTTTGTCTCATGTTCATCCATGATACTCAAACTTTGAATGGTCATGTAAATACTGTATAAAATTAAATTTTGTTCCAAATGGAAGACTGGAAGTTACTATGGAAAATGGAGGTGATTTTCTGTTATTGGTAGGACCTTGCCAAAGATTGAGAAAACAAGGGTCAGATCTGTGAAGGCACTAGGTAGACCTTGCTGAGACATTGGTCTCTAAAAATAAGCTCTATACCAGTGTCTGACCATTTTTGGTCTGACCACCAAAATCACAGCAGTAATCATCAAGTTAGAATTATCCAATCCTGATCTCCAAATATATTTTTGTAGTCCCGTGTTAAGGGACATAACTGGAATAATGGTTTCAGATTCTCAACTGAGAACTAACACATTTCACTCTGCAACTTTTAGACCATAATTATCATGTCAACAAAACTATGAACAATGAGCTGTCTATACAAAGAAATTGATGAAAGCCTTTAGTCCTCTCCGAATAAGACAAAAGTCTCTGTCCTGGTACCATTCAAACTTCTCTTGCCCTTCAGTGTTTAAGTCCGGCTTCCCATAGACTTGTTCCTGTTCTTGCCTCATGCTGGTCTCTGCTAGGATGATTCTGCTGTATCAAGACCTTTCTTATTATTTGTGGAGCGGGCAAGATCTTTATTAATGCTTTTGCTCAAGAATTATTTTAAATTCTGAATTTTTATCAGTGCTCCAGCTGAGGAATGGAAATGAATGGAGTAAAATGGCTTTCCCATGTGCCTGCAAGACCCACAGCTTTGTGACTTGCATTTGGAGGGATTTGTCTTCATTCTCTTGCCAGCTGCCCCTAGGTTCTGCCCCTTTGTCTTGATTTCTTGCCAAGGACCCTTTGTCTTGATTTCTTGCCAAGGAGATCATGGGGAAGGTTGTTGTACTTCATCCTTTTGGACTGGAAAAATAGCTTGCTTTTTGTGGATCTTTGCTCCTGTGTGTTCAACATAGCACTTCTTGCATAACCAGTAAGCACCTTCCCTCCTACTGTGTATGTCTCTTTGCTCTAAGTTCTTGTTTTTGTTTTGTTTTGTTGTTAACACTTTATGGGTGTGAATTCATGCATGTGGAAGCTAAAACTTCAGGTGAATTTTAAACTCAACAAAGTCTTAGGAATACATTTTAAGAGAAATGACCCAGATTACTCAAGAAGAATGTAGGCTACAAACTACCATTCTAAGTAGGGAAGGGCCCCAGGAATGCACCATCCTGCAGACTTGTGGCACCGTTATGGTCATATGAACCACGTAAAGGGATGAGTACTGGAAACAATGTGGTCCTACGCTTATGCAAGGAATGGTGTTCTTCCACACAGCACATGCCATATATGCCTTTAAGGTCCTTGTCTCTTGTGCATAGAAACAGACAACCTCCCTCCTCGTTTCTTCTCTGTGCCCAGCACTTTCCTGTGTGTTCACATTCTTAAATTCTTTTTTTTAAGGGCAACCCTGATTTATAGATGTGGCTCAGAAAATATGGTAACATGTCCTGCTACAGGTGGAGGGCCCTAGGACTGCTGTGTCAAGGTTAAAACTACCAAAACCCAGGAAGGAGTAGTCGGAAGCCACAGTGGGGACAGTATTGGTTATCCTTGAAGAGCCAATCGTAAATGGATGCTCAACACATTTGCTAAATAAATGAGAGCTGATAGTATTTTCCAGTCCCTTGGGTTAATGAAATAGTAGGACAGCCTCATTTTATAGAGGAACTAAGTTTCAGAGTGATTCACCTTCAGCAATATAATTAGAGTCAGATTGTTTTTTTAAAATATCCTGAACTATTTGGCGGAGTAAGATACAGTGAGTATAAATAAAGGTCTGTTCCGTATTGGGCACTGAGAAATGAATTTGTGTTACACCTTACACCAGAAGGCAGTTTGACTAGAAACATATATTAAGGCAAAGGATGTTAGGATAACATGTGAGAGGAAACAAGTTGAACATACAGTAGCCTGTGTCTGGCCCAAAAGCCAGGTCTGTTAAGTCAAAATGGGCTTAGGGGACCCATAACAGGAGCAGTAACAGCTGGCTTGTTTAGATCACAGACCCTGGAGACAAGTGTCTAGCTTCTAATTCCAGCTCTGCCACTTACTTGCTGTGGAACCATGGTCAGGTTGCTTAACTTCTCTGTTCCTTAGTGCACTCAACTATTTTATAATAGGGACGTTCAAAGTACTTATGTTGGTAAGGTTGCATTGAGGATTAAATGAGTTAATATTTTAAATCACTTAGAATACCTCCCAGTGCATAGTAAAGGCAGTTTAAGTGCTTGTTAATAAAACTTATAAAGCATCTTTGTGTTTCTTCACAGAGACTTTATGGGGAATACTTGTATGCCATTTTACAGATTGGGAAATTCAGCACAGTGTGGTCATGTGACCAACCCTCCCTCAAACTGCTGGGATGCAAACCCAGGAGGCTTGGCATGAAGCCGGGATCCACCCCCATTCCTGGCTATGTCTACAAGAATCTTTCTTTAGAACCCACGCCTGGAATACCCTTCCCTTTGCTTGGCAGGCACTCAAACAAAATAAGCAAAAAGGGTATTTTGATGTTCCACCTTAGTCTTGTATTTTGACATACCTTAAAGCCAAAATTAAAAAGGAAACCAAAAGATAATACACACACACACACACACACACACACACACACACACATACACGCACACACACAAGGGTAATTACTGATTTTATTAAAAACATCTATCACAGAACCACATAACCGTTGTTATTTTGGGCCTGGGAATACAATGCACGCTATTAAGCCATGTGATGATTAAAGATAAAAGCGTGATTAAATATGTTAATGAAAGTGCCAGGCTGTATCAAGATGCACGTCCCACGTTGGCCTTGGAGAGGTTGGGCTATCTTTTTGATCCCTGTGTGAACTTTCTCTTCATCTGGGTTTTTTTAGAGGATTAGTTATTTTATGCTAAAGAAAAAAAAAATCCTCTGGGTAATGAAATTCTATCTGAACACTGGGGCCTGGCTGACTACCCTGGCCTCCTGCCCCCTGGCTGCTCTGACAGCTCATTTTCATTCTTTTCTTAGTGGAATTGGATTCTCCTACCAATTTCCTCTACACTCAGGTCTGGAGGGAAGAGGACAAGAGGCAGCCAGGAGGGGACTAATATTTGTCTTGTCCAGGCATTGCATTGGTCACTTCCTGTATTGAGACACAGTTCTAATTTAGCTTATCTGTATCATTATCGCTATCTTGTTTTAACAGAGCTTGGGGATGTTAAATAATTTGGTGTGGTAATCATTAGTGGACTTCTCAAATATTTTTTGTTCTCCTTCTGGATATATGACATGATTACCCTTCTCTGCCATCTTGGATTAGGTGTATTTATGTGAGTGTAAGTGACACGTATCTCATTTTGCTGGAAGCTTAAAGAGTTCACCATGTGCTCTTTCTCTGTCACCCACTTCATCGGTTTGGACCCACATATAATTAGGATGAGCAGAGCTTACTTCTAACCCTGCTCATGAATATATACCAGGAATGAGAAATAAATATTTGTTGTTTTCATGCCACTAAGATTTGGGACTTGTTTTTACTACAACATAGCTTGGCCTGGGCCTACTTAATACACCCCAGTGTCTCAAGGTCTCACAACTTGGGTGGATCTGGGAGCTAGGATTTGAATGCAGTCTGTCTTCTTTCCTGTTTTTACTTAATTATTTTTTAACGTTTATTCATTTTGAGAGAGAGAGCATGAGTGGGGAAGGGACAGAGAGAGAGGGAGACACAGAACTTGAAGCGGGCTCCACACTCAGCACTGTCAACACAGAGCCCCACACAGAGCTCAAACTCACAAACCGCGAGATCATGACCTGAACCAGAGTTGGACACTCAACTGACTGAGCCACCCAGGCGCTCCCTGGTCTGTCATCTTTCAAAGACGTTTTTCTTTCTACTGCCCCAAACTCCTTTGACAGTTGTCAAAGCAGAGCTTGATGCGGAGCTCGAACCCACAAGCTGTGAGATCAGGACCTGAGCCGAAATCCAGTGTTTAACCAGCTGACCCACCTAGGCACCCCTGCCCCAAACTCTTTTAATGAGGCACAGCCCAATCCTAGGATCGAGGATGACAGTATCCCATACTACCCTCACCATAGGAAGTACAAGGAAGAGGCACACACATAGCCCCTGGTTAGAGTCCTTCCACGGACCCACTGAGGATCCCAGCAAAGGAAAATATAGGACTCAGAACCTCAAGGTCAGGTTAAAATGTATTGACTTGTTTTGTAACCTTACACTAAAATCATCTAATTTCAGTTTTCCACATATACATTGGGAATGATACCACCAAAGCATTAATATCCATGGCCTCTTTGGAGTCTGATACTAAAAGAGATCCTTGTTTTTTCTCAAGTCAGAGATTTCACAAGATACTGTACAATGTTTACTGCTTTGAGTAGTAAAACATTCCAGAAGTACCTGGAATTGAGCGGCAATAATCTGGGTCTTGGACAAAGAGTATAGGAAGGAAAAGAAGGTTAGGAGGAAAGGACTCTGAGAATAGATTCAATTGAAGGCATCGGTGTCTCCATAAGGAATTAAATCAATAAAGAAAGCCCAAAATATTAGCTGAGATTGTATATGACTAATGGGTCTGTGGGGCTATCTGTTTGCAAAATAGTGTGGATGGACAATAAGTCTTCCAGATGTGTTTCACAAACCAGTGGACTCATTTTATAAAATTGCAAAACATTATCAGTAAAATATTTCTGAGCACATTTTCTCATACATGCATATACTTACCAATCATGTACATGTACATTACTAGAGTAGCGTATTATGTACATTATATATACTTTCTGTGTACATTAAACACGTATTAAAGGGGAGATTTTATTTTATTTTTTTTCTAAGAAATTTTATTTTTTTTTAATATATGAAATTTATTGTCAAATTGGTTTCCATACAACACCCAGTGCTCATCCCAAAAGGTGCCCTCCTCAATACCCATCACCCACCCTCCCCTCCTTCCCACCCCCCATCAACCCTCAGTTTGTTCTCAGTTTTCAACAGTCTCCCATGCTTTGGCTCTCTCAAAGGGGAGATTTTAAAGGGATGAATAAACAGAAATGCATGATGTAATATGATCTTTCCACACCCTCCAACAGATGGTTGAGCATAGGTTGGGATATAGTGACCCACTACTGAGTCAGTAGCTTTGTATCTTTCAGCCTGGAAGTGACTTTGTTGCTACCAGTTACAGAACCCATGGGGAAGGAACATAGGGAAGCTTTTCAGTTGCTTATTTTGACTCAACCTTTCATTGAGCTGAATGTTTCACAAAGGACAGTGAACAAAGTAAAATATTCTTTAATCACATTCCAATGGAAAACAGTCAAAGGGCAAATATAACTCATATTCTTTTCTCTTTCCAATGTCACAGAGGGTTGTGAGCCATCTGTGTCCCTTGGAAACCAAGCAGAAAGTTGGGCACATCTTGTTGATATGCAGACAAGTGTTAATTTACATATTTAAAGCAATAGTTTCTGTTGCTCATATGAAATCCAGTCTCCACATAGGACCCTAAAAATCTGTCATCTCAGTAAATAACTAAAGAGTCGAGTGTTACATTGCTGTTTAAAATAATAAAGTAATGAACTCGACTAAACATATTTTTGAAACTTGAGAATCCCTTGATACAGACCAGCAGTATGCTTGGCGACCCAGTTGTTTGGATGTAAAATAAGGAGACAGGAAGAGAGGAATCACCTTCAGTAGGAACTTGAAGGTGACTTCCTTGATGGGGGTGAGGGGCAGTTGGTATTTGAATTTCATGAGATAGTATATTGCAAATACTCCCTGCCCAGCTTTCAGAATGTAGGACATGTTGAATGCATACTGTTTGAATGCATACATTTCAGAGACATGTCTGCATAATTTATTCCTGATGACTTGGAGAGTCTAGTAAAGTATTTGGAGGTTCAAAGCTAGACTTACAATAAAAAAAAATTAAAAACTCAATAAATTTGAAGGCAAAAAGGAAGAAAAAAGCATAGAAAAAGCAAGACAACATATGATAGTAAAATAATTTTTAATTGAACGGTATTCTCAACAAATGTAAATGGACTAAACTCTCTAGTTTAAACATAAAATTGTTTTATTTTATTAGAAAACAAAACCCAAATTATATAATTTTCAAAGAGACACACCTAAAAGATAAGGATACAGAGAGATTTAAAGTCAAATATGGGGAAAATATATCAGAAAAACAGTAATAGGAAAAATCTGGTTAAACCATATTAAAGAGATAAAATAGACTTAAAGTAAAATAATAAATTAGTACTGTATTAAAAAGAGAATTTGATGTACGTCTCAATTATGAAAGATACGTTTATTCTCTGAGTTCCAATGACTCTAAATTTCTATGCACCTAATAACATGATCTCAAAATGTGTAAAGTCAAATTTGACAAAAATACAAAGAGAAAATTTCAGATATATTAATGGGAGATATTTACCATTCATTCATTCAACAAATGTTTGCTGAGCATCTATTTTATTTCAGGATTCCTTCTAACTGCTGAGAATGAATATGTCTAAATTTCTGCTTTTTATGAAGTACACATTCTCCTGGATGGAAAAGATAATAAATATATTTAATATGTCAGCAGTTGATAAGTATTATAAGAAAAAAGTAAATGAGAGGGGACAGAAATAAGGGGACAGAAGATGGCAGAATAAGGGGGTTGTTGTATACATGGTGATGAAAATAGAACTTTTTCATAAGATAACCAGAATGAAGTGAGGGAGAAAGGGAGGTACCTAGATTGGATAAAAGCATTTCAAGTAGGGGAATCAACAAGTATAAAGGCTCTGAGGAGGAGTTCTTGAACTGTTCTAAGAACAACAAAGATGCTAGTGTGAACAGAGTGCATGAAAGAGTTCCTGGAGATGGTATCAGATCCACATCCTTCTATAACTGATAGACCAAGCAGGCAAATAATAAAGAAATAAAAGATTTGTGTGACATAATAAGACTGATCCAATTGAAAAATATAAAATGCTCATCTAAAAATTAGAGAATATACCTTCTTCTCTAGAACACATAATACAGTTATAAAAATTGATAATCAGCCAATAAAACAACAAAATCTTTGAGTCAGTATCACACAAATTACATCATCTGATCGCAGTGAAATTAAGCTAGTAGTAAAAAAAAAAATAATAAAAATTACATTTCTAAAAATCTCTACATTTGGAAATTTAAAAGCATTCCTACAGAATATATAGGTGGTAGAGGCGCAGGAAGATGGCGGCGTAGGAGGACGCTGGGCTCACCGCGCGTCCTGCTGATCACTTAGATTCCACCTACACCTGCCTAAATAACCCAGAAAACCGCCAGAGGATTAGCAGAACGGAGTCACCGGACCCAAGTGCAGACGAGAGGCCCACGGAAGAGGGTAGGAAGGGCGGCGAGGCGGTGCGCGCTCCACGGACTGGCGGGAGGGAGCCGGGGCGGAGGGGCGGCTCGCCGGCCAAGCAGAGCCCCTGAGTCTGGCTTGCAAAAGCGGAGGGGCCTGACGGACTGTGTTCCGACAGCAAGCGCGACTTAGCGTCTGGGAGGTCATAAGTTGACAGCTCTGCTCGGAAAGCGGGAAGGCTGGAGGACAAAGGGAGGGTGAGCTGCGGAGCCCCCGGACGACAGAGCTCAGTTTGGCGGGGAACAAAGGCGCTCGCCAGCGCCATCTCCCCCGCCCATCCCCCAGCCAAAATCCCAAAGGGAACCGGTTCCGGCCAGGGAAATTGCTCGCTCCGCGCAAACACCCAACTCTGTGCTTCTGCGGAGCCAAACCTCCGGCAGCGGATCTGACTCCCTCCGGCTGCCACAGGGCCCCTCCTGAAGTGGATCACCTAAGGAGAAGCGAGCTAAGCCGGCCCCCCCTCCCGCCGTGCACCTTGCCTTCCCACCCCAGCTAATACGCCAGATCCCCAGCATCACAAGCCTGGCAGTGTGCAAGTAGCCCAGACGGGCCACGCCACCCCACAGTGAATCCCACCCCTAGGAGAGGGGAAGAGAAGGCACACACCAGTCTGACTGTGGCCCCAGCGGTGGGCTGGGGGCAGACATCAGGACTGACTGCGGCCCCGCCCACCAACTCCAGTTATACACCACAGCACAGGGGAAGTGCCCTGCAGGTCCTCACCACACCAGGGACTATCCAAAATGACCAAGCGGAAGAATTCCCCTCAGAAGAATCTCCAGGAAATAACAACAGCTAATGAGCTGATCAAAAAGGATTTAAATAATATAACAGAAAGTGAATTTAGAATAATAGTCATAAAATTAATCGCTGGGCTGGAAAACAGTATACAGGACAGCAGAGAATCTCTTGCTACAGAGATCAAGGGACTAAGGAACAGTCACGAGGAGCTGAAAAACGCTTTAAAGGAAATGCAAAACAAAATGCAAACCACCACAGCTCGGATGGAAGAGGCAGAGGAGAGAATAGGTGAACTAGAAGATAAAGTTATGGAAAAAGAGGAAGCTGAGAAAAAGAGAGATAAAAAAATCCAGGAGTATGAGGGGAAAATTAGAGAACTAAGTGATACACTAAAAAGAAATAATATACGCATAATTGGTATTCCAGAGGAGGAAGAGAGAGGGAAAGGTGCTGAAGGGGTACTTGAAGAAATAATAGCTGAGAACTTCCCTGAACTGGGGAAGGAAAAAGGCATTGAAATCCAAGAGGCACAGAGAACTCCCTTCAGACGTAACTTGAATCGATCTTCTGCACGACATATCATAGTGAAACTGGCAAAATACAAGGATAAAGAGAAAATTCTGAAAGCAGCAAGGGGTAAACGTGCCCTCACATATAAAGGGAGACCTATAAGACTCGTGACTGATCTCTCTTTTGAAACTTGGCAGGCCAGAAAGAATTGGCACGAGATTTTCAGGGTGCTAGACAGCAAAAATATGCAGCCGAGAATCCTTTATCCAGCAAGTCTGTCATTTAGAATAGAAGGAGAGATAAAGGTCTTCCCAAACAAACAAAAACTGAAGGAATTTGTCACCACTAAACCAGCCCTACAAGAGATCCTAAGGGGGACCCTGTGAGACAAAGTCCCAGAGACATCACTACAAGCATAAAACATACAGACATCACAATGACTCTAAACCCGTATCTTTCTATAATAACACTGAATGTAAACGGATTAAATGCGCCAACCAAAAGACATAGGGTATCAGAATGGATAAAAAAACAAGACCCATCTATTTGCTGTCTACAAGAGACTCATTTTAGACCTGAGGACACCTTTAGATTCAGAGTGAGGGGATGGAGAACTATTTATCATGCTACTGGAAGCCAAAAGAAAGCTGGAGTAGCCATACTTATATCAGACAAACTAGACTTTAAATTAAAGGCTGTAACAAGAGATGAAGAAGGACATTATATAATAGTTACAGGGTCTATCCATCAGGAAGAGCTAACAATTATAAATGTCTATGCGCCAAATACCGGAGCCCCCAAGTATATAAAACAATTACTCATAAACAGAAGCAACCTTATTGATAAGAATGTGGTAATTGCAGGGGACTTTAACACCCCACTTACAGAAATGGATAGATCATCTAGACACACAGTCAATAAAGAAACAAGGGCCCTGAATGAGACATTGGATCAGATGGACTTGACAGATCTATTTAGAACTCTGCATCCCAAAGCAACAGAATATACTTTCTTCTCGAGTGCACATGGAACATTCTCCAAGATAGATCATATACTGGGTCACAAAACAGCCCTTCATAAGTTTACAAGAATTGAAATTATACCATGCATACTTTCAGACCACAATGCTATGAAGCTTGAAATCAACCACAGGAAAAAGTCTGGAAAACCTCCAAAAGCGTGGAGGTTAAAGAACACCCTACTAACGAATGAGTGGGTCAACCAGGCAATTAGAGAAGAACTCAAAAAATATATGGAAACAAACGAAAATGAAAATACAACAATCCAAATGCTTTGGGACGCAGCGAAGGCAGTCCTGAGAGGAAAATACATTGCAATCCAGGCCTATCTCAAGAAACAAGAAAAATCCCAAATACAAAATCTAACAGCACACCTAAAGGAACTAGAAGCAGAACAGCAAAGGCAGCCTAAACCCAGCAGAAGAAGAGAAATAATAAAGATCAGAGCAGAAATAAACAATATAGAATCTAAAAAAACTGTAGAGCAGATCAACGAAACCAAGAGTTGGTTTTTTGAAAAAATAAACAAAATTGACAAACCTCTAGCCAGGCTTCTCAAAAAGGAAAGGGAGATGACCCAAATAGATAAAATCATGAATGAAAATGGAATGATTACAACCAATCCCTCAGAGATACAAACAATTATCAGGGAATACTATGAAAAATTATATGCCAACAAATTGGACAACCTGGAAGAAATGGACACATTCCTGAACACCCACACTCTTCCAAAACTCAATCAGGAGGAAATAGAAAGCTTGAACAGACCCATAACCAGCGAAGAAATTGAATCGGTTATCAAAAATCTCCCAACAAATAAGAGTCCAGGACCAGATGGCTTCCCAGGGGAGTTCTACCAGACATTTAAAGCAGAGATAATACCTATCCTTCTCAAGCTATTCCAAGAAATAGAAAGGGAAGGAAAACTTCCAGACTCATTCTATGAAGCCAGTATTACTTTGATTCCTAAACCAGACAGAGACCCAGTAAAAAAAGAGAACTACAGGCCAATATCCCTGATGAATATGGATGCAAAAATTCTCAATAAGATACTAGCAAATCGAATTCAACAGCATATAAAAAGAATTATTCACCATGATCAAGTGGGATTCATTCCTGGGATGCAGGGCTGGTTCAACATTCGCAAATCAATCAACGTGATACATCACATTAACAAAAAAAAAGAGAAGAACCATATGATCCTGTCAATCGATGCAGAAAAGGCCTTTGACAAAATCCAGCACCCTTTCTTAATAAAAACCCTTGAGAAAGTCGGGATAGAAGGAACATACCTAAAGATCATAAAAGCCATTTATGAAAAGCCCACAGCTAACATCATCCTCAACGGGGAAAAACTGAGAGCTTTTTCCCTGAGATCAGGAACACGACAGGGATGCCCACTCTCACTGCTGTTGTTTAACATAGTGCTGGAAGTTCTAGCATCAGCAATCAGACAACAAAAGGAAATCAAAGGCATCAAAATTGGCAAAGATGAAGTCAAGCTTTCGCTTTTTGCAGATGACATGATATTATACATGGAAAATCCGATAGACTCCACCAAAAGTCTGCTAGAACTGATACATGAATTCAGCAAAGTTGCAGGATACAAAATCAATGTCCAGAAATCAGTTGCATTCTTATACACTAACAATGAAGCAACAGAAAGACAAATAAAGAAAATGATCCCATTCACAATTGCACCAAGAAGCATAAAATACCTAGGAATAAATCTAACCAAAGATGTAAAGGATCTGTATGCTGAAAACTATAGAAAGCTTATGAAGGTAATTGAAGAAGACTTAAAGAAATGGAAAGACATTCCCTGCTCATGGATTGGAAAAATAAATATTGTCAAAATGTCAATACTACCCAAAGCTATCTACACATTCAATGCAATCCCAATCAAAATTGCACCAGCATTCTTCTCGAAATTAGAACAAGCAATCCTAAAATTCATATGGAACCACAAAAGGCCCCGAATAGCCAAAGGAATTTTGAAGAAGAAGACCAAAGCAGGAGGCATCACAATCCCAGACTTTAGCCTCTACTACAAAGCTGTAATCATCAAGACAGCATGGTATTGGCACAAAAACAGACACACAGACCAATGGAATAGAATAGAAACCCCAGAACTAGACCCACAAACGTATGGCCAACTCATCTTTGACAAAGCAGGAAAGAACATCCAATGGAAAAAAGACAGCCTCTTTAACAAATGGTGCTGGGAGAACTGGACAGCAACATGCAGAAGGTTGAAACTAGACCACTTTCTCACACCATTTACAAAAATAAACTCAAAATGGATAAAGGACCTAAATGTGAGACAGGAAACCATCAGAACCTTAGAGGAGAAAGCAGGAAAAGATCTCTCTGACCTCAGCCGTAGCAATCTCTTACTCGACACATCCCCAAAGGCAAGGGAATTAAAAGCAAAAGTGAATTACTGGGACCTTATGAAGATAAAAAGCTTCTGCACAGCAAAGGAAACAACCAACAAAACTAAAAGGCAACCAACGGAATGGGAAAAGATATTTGCAAATGACATATCAGACAAAGGGCTAGTATCTAAAATCTATAAAGAGCTCACCAAACTCCACACCCGAAAAACAAATAACCCAGTGAAGAAATGGGCAGAAAACATGAATAGACACTTCTCTAAAGAAGACATCCAGATGGCCAACAGGCACATGAAAAGATGTTCAGCGTCGCTCCTTATCAGGGAAATACAAATCAAAACCACACTCAGGTATCACCTCACGCCAGTCAGAGTGGCCAAAATGAACAAATCAGGAGACTATAGATGCTGGAGAGGATGTGGAGAAACGGGAACCCTCTTGCACTGTTGGTGGGAATGCAAATTGGTGCAGCCGCTCTGGAAAGCAGTGTGGAGGTTCCTCAGAAAATTAAAAATAGACCTACCCTATGACCCAGCAATAGCACTGCTAGGAATTTATCCAAGGGATACAGGAGTACTGATGCATAGGGGCACTTGTACCCCAATGTTCATAGCAGCACTCTCAACAATAGCCAAATTATGGAAAGAGCCTAAATGTCCATCAACTGATGAATGGATAAAGAAATTGTGGTATATATACACAATGGAGTACTATGTGGCAATGAGAAAAAATGAAATATGGCCCTTTGTAGCAACGTGGATGGAACTGGAGAGTGTAATGCTAAGTGAAATAAGCCATACAGAGAAAGACAGATACCATATGGTTTCACTCTTATGTGGATCCTGAGAAACTTAACAGGAACCCATGGGGGAGGGGAAGGAAAAAAAAAAAAAAAAGAGGTTAGAGTGGGAGAGAGCCAAAGCATAAGAGACTGTTAAAAACTGAGAACAAACTGAGGGTTGATGGGGGGTGGGAGGGAGGGGAGGGTGGGTGATGGGTATTGAGGAGGGCACCTTTTGGGATGAGCACTGGGTGTTGTATGGAAACCAATTTGTCAATAAATTTCATAAAAAAAAAAAAAGAAGAAAAAAAAAGAATATATAGGTCAATGAAGATATAATAAAGGAAATTATGTAAACTACTTAGAATTAAAAGATAATGAAAATAATACAAATAAAACTTGTGGAATTTGGCTAAACTCATTGAGGGAAATTTATAGCTTTGAAGTGTATATAATAATAAATAATATCCAAAAATTTAATGACTTAAGCATCCATCTTAAAAGGGTAAGAAAAGGGCAATATATTAAAACTAAATCTAATAGAAAGTAAGAAATAATAAATATTAAAACAGGTAGTAAAAAAGAAACAAAAGCTACAACAAAGTATATCAACAAAGCTAAAACTCTTTTGATGTATATAAAAAATATACCAGCTTCCATCTTTTTTCCTTCAAGAAAAAAAGTTGGCATAAACAAACAATATTAGGAATAAAAGAGGATATCCAAAACTACAGCTGATACTAAAAATAAGAAAACACTTATATGATTGGCAATATCAAACAGCCTGAAGTGGCAAGTATTGGTAACTATTTAGAAGAACAGCAACTTTTTAAAAAATTTTTATTTGGGGAGGGGGTGCACATGTGTGGGAGAAGGGGTGCACATGTGTGGGGGAGGGGCAAAGAGAGAGAATCCCAAGCAGGCTCTGCACAAACAGTACAAATCTTCGCAAGGTTCAGTCTCACGAACCCTGAGATCATGATGTGAGCAAGCTTAAATCAAGAGTTGGGTGCTTACCCAACTGAGCCACCTGGGCACCCTACAACAGCAACTTTTTTTTTTTTTCAACATTTATTTATTTTTGGGACAGAGAGAGACAGAGCATGAACGGGGGAGGGGCAGAGAGAGAGGGGGACACAGAATCGGAAACAGGCTCCAGGCTCCGAGCCATCAGCCCAGAGTCTGACGCGGGGCTCGAACTCACAGACCGCGAGATCGTGACCCGGCTGAAGTCGGACGCTTAACCGACTGCGCCACCCAGGCGCCCCCAACAGCAACTTTTTTAACACTCCTGAGGAGAATGTCATTTGCCATTATCTATTAAATTAAAGATGTGCTATGAAACACATAGAGTCTGTAGAAGCTCTTACACACATATTCTCAGGAGATAAGTACATGAACTTTCTAAGCAGCTTTGTTCACAAGAGCCCAAGAGTTGGGCACTAACTTAAATGTATATGTCTGGAGAATTGATGAGTAAATTTTAGTTTCTACCCATTCATAGAATTTCATCTTCTAGGACAGTAAAAATGAGTGAACCAACACAAAGATGAGTTATCCAATATGGATGACTGTTACAAACATGATATTTGAGTGAAAAATGTAAGACAAAGAATAATACATACCCATATCCTTTTATATATACCACAAAAGCATGCAAAACCACGCAGTATCTGGTTTGTGTATACATGTGTATATCTATAAAAACTGAGAATAGTGGTCACCTCCCAGAGGCAAGAGGTAGAGGGAGGGGATACAATAGATTATATATATATTGATAATGTTCTCTTTCTTAATACATGTTGCATACATAGGGGTGAAGCTTATTTTTCTCCACATACACATTTTAAATGCTCTTTCTATAAATGATATATTTTTATTAAAATATTTGTGATGAAAAATACCATAAGTAACATTTTGTCAATAAGTGAAACTAAGACAAAGCATATAATTTCCTTGAAAAAGAAAATTTTCAAGACTGACCCAAGAAGAAATCAAATTTAAAAACTATTCAATCAGGGGTGCGTGAGTGGCCCAGTCAGTTAAGTTTCTGACTTTGGCTTGGGTCATGATCTCACAGTTCGTGGGCTCGAGTCCTGCATTGGGCTCTGTACTGACAGCTCAGAGCCTGGAGCCTGCTTCAGATTCTGTGTCTCCCTCTCTCTCTGCCCCTCCCCTGCTCATACTCTGTGTGTCTCTCTCTCAAGAAAAGAAAAATTAAGAAAAATGAAAAATATTCAGTCAGTAGTTTAACTCAGTCATTCAAGATACAATATAGTTAATATATATATGCGCTCGCGCACACACACACGCTCTCCCAGAGAATGGAAATTAAAGGAACATTCCCTATTTATTTCACAAGGCTAGGATACCTTGAGAACAGATCCACACTAGGACAAAAAAAAAAATCAAAGGGAAATTATAATGTAGTATTAACCTGTAAATGGGACTATATTCAGTGAGGAATGTTAAAAAGTAGGTGTATAAATTGGTACAGCCACTTTAAAAAATTGAAAGTATGCAGAAGGAAACAGCAAACTTTCTCTCTTAAGAACCAGGTAATATTTTAAATACTATAGGTCATACTATCTTTGTCACAACTATACAACTCTGCAGTTGCAAGAAAAGCCATAGACAGTACATTTAAAAAAAATGAATGTAGGGGCGCCTGGGTGGCGCAGTCGGTTAAGCGTCCGACTTCAGCCAGGTCACGATCTCGCGGTCCGTGAGTTCGAGCCCCGCGTCGGGCTCTGGGCTGATGGCTCAGAGCCTGGAGCCTGTTTCCAATGCTGTGTCTCCCTCTCTCTCTGCCCCTCCCCCGTTCATGCTCTGTATCTCTCTGTCCCAAAAATAAATAAACGTTGAAAAAAAAAATTAAAAAAAAAAATGAATGTAGCTGTGCTCCAGTAAAACTTCACAAAAGCAGGTGATAGGCTGAATTTGGCTTATGGGCTATAGTTTGCAGATCCTTGGTATATATAGAAGCTACATGTATACTACCCTGTGCTCCAGAAGTTCACTTCTAGGTATATTCCCAACAGAAATACATATATATGCTCACCAAAATATTTGTAAAGGAATGCTCTTAACAGCACTATTCTTTTTTTTTTTTTAATGTTTATTTTATTTTGAGGGGGGGGGGAGAGGGAGAGGGAGAGGGAGACGGAGACACAGAATTCAAAGCAGGCTCCAGGCTCTGAGCTATCAGCACAGAGCCTGACGTGGGGCTTGAACTCGTGAACTGTGAGATCCTGACCTGAGCTGAAGTCAGACGCTCAATTGGCTGAGCCACCCAGGTGCCCCATTCTTTTTTTTTTTTTTTTTTAATTTGTGTTTTAATACCAGTAGAGTTAACATACAGTGTTGTATTAGTTTCAGGTATACAATATGGTGATTCAGCAGTTACATAGTTTACTCAGTACTCATCCAAATAAGGGTACACTTAATCCCCTTCACCTGTTTCACACTCTCCACCCCCCCCTCCCCCCGACACCCACCTCCCCTTTGGTACCCATCAGTTTGTTCTCTATAGTTGAGACTCTATTTCTTGTTTTTTCTTTCTTTCTTTTTTTGTTTTGGTTCTTAAGTTTCACATATTAGTGAAATCATATGGTATTTGTTTTTTTTTTTTTACTTATTTCACTTAGCATTATACTCTCTAGCTTCATTCATGTTGTTGCACATGACAAGATTTCATTCTTTTTTATGGCTGAATAATATTCCATTGTACATATATGCCATATTTTCTTTATCCATTCATCATTGATGGACACCTGGGCTGCTTCCATAATTTGGTTATTGTAGATAATGCTACTATAAACATGGGATGCATGTATCCCTTTGAATTAGTATTCCTGTACTCTTTGAGTAAATTCTCAGTACTGTGATTACTGGATCATAGGGTAGTTGATATGTCATTTGCAAACATCATCTCCCATTCTGTATGTTGCCTTTTAGTTTTATTGTTTCTTTTGCTGTGCAGAAAGCTTTTTATTTTGGTGTAGTCCCAATAGTTTATTTTTGCTTTTATTTCCCTTGCCTCAGTAGACATATCTAGAAAAATGGTTACAGCTACTGTATGAGAAATTCCTGCCTGTGTTCTCTTCTGGAATTTTTATGGTTTCAGGTCTCACATTTAGGTCTTTAATCCACTTTAAGTTTTATTTATTTTTTGTGTATGGTATAAGAAACTGGTCTGGTTATGGGGCGCCTGGGTGACTCGGTTGGACATCTGACTTTAGCTCAGGACATGATCTCATGGCTAGTTAGTTCAAGCCCCACACACAGCTCTGCGCTGACAGCTCAGAGCCTAGAGCCTGCTTCGGATTCTGTGTCTCTTTCTCTGCCCCTCCCCCACTCATACTCGGTCTCTCTCAGAAGTAAACATTTTTTAAAAAAATTTAAAAAAGGAAAAAGAAAGTGGCCCAGTTTCATTCTTTTGCACGTTGTTGTCCAGTGTTCCCAACACCATTTATCGAAGTCTTTTTTCCCATTGCATATTCTTTCCTCCTTTGTCAAAGGTTAGTTTACCACCTAACTGTGGGATTTTATCTGGGTTTTTATTCTGCTCCATTGACATGTGTCTATTTTTGTGCCAGTACTATATAGTTTTGACTCTTATAGCTTTGTAATACAACTTGAATCTGAAATTGTGATGCCTCCAGCTTTGCTCTTTTTTTTTTTTTTTAAGATTGTTTGGCTGTCTGAGGTCTTTTATGGATCCATGCTAGTTTTAGTATTGTTTGTTATAGTGCTGTGAAAACTGTTGTTGTTTTGACAGGGATTGCATTAAATGTGTAGATTGCCTTGAGTAGTATGGACGTTTTAATAATATTTGTTCTTCCAATCCATGAGCAGGAAATATCTTTCTATTTCTGTCATCTTCAATTTCTGTCATCAGTGTTTTATAGTTTCAGAGTACAGGTCTCAGGTCTTTTACCTCCTTGGTTAAGTTTATTCCTAGGTATTTTATTATTTTTGGTGCAATTGTAAGTGGGGTTGTTTTCTTTTAAGTTTATTTATTTATTTTGAGAGAGAACGTACACATGAGCAAGGGAGGGGCAGAGAGAGGAGGAGAGAGAGAAAATCCAAGCAGGCTCCACCATGTCAGTGCAGAGCCCAATGTGGGGCTTGAACTCATGAACTGTGACCTGAGCCAAAATCCTGACCTGAGCCAAAATCAAGATCAGATGCTTAACCATCTGAGCCAGCCAGGTGGTGCCCCATTGGAGTTGCTTTCTTAATTTTTCTTTCTGCTGCTTCATTATTAGTATTTAGAAATACAACAGTACATTGTACATTGATTTTGTATCCTGTGACCTTAGTGAATTCATTTATTAGTTCTAATAGTTTTTTGGTGAAGTCTTTAGGCTTTTCTATATACTGTATCATGTCCCCTTCCTATAGCTTAAGGTTTTTTTTTTATTTCTTGCCAACTTGGATGACTGTTTTTTTTCTTGTCTGATTACTGTGGCTAGGATTTCTAGTGCTATGGTGAATAAAAGTGGTGACAGTGGACATCTTGTCTTGTTCCTGATCTTAGGGGAAAAATTCTGTTTTTCACCATTGTATATGATGTTAACATAACAACACTATTCTTATAGCTAACTACTTGGAAAAAACACAGTGCCTGTCAGCAATAGAATGAGTAAATTGTAGAATAGTCATACAGTAAAATATTATATAGCAATGAGAACAAATGAAATGATGTTACATGTACACACTATGGTAGAATCTCACAAATGTAAGGATGAGAAAAATAGACACACAAGTACATATTTATGATCCTGTCCATATAAAAGTTCAAAGACAAACACTGTCTAATATATTACCAGTTAGGATATTGGATATCCTTGGGCGGGGGGATAAGTGATTGGGAGGGAGCATAGTGGGGCTTCCAAAGTGCTAGCAATGTTTTGGTTTGTAAGTGTTGGTGTTGATTACATGGAAACACTTGTTTGGTAGAAATTTACCAAGAGGCTTATTTTTTTAATGTATTTTCCTGCATGTATATATCAGTTAAAAGTTTAAATTTAAAAAGTAAGAAAGAGTATATAGGTGAAATCAAAGTTAGATTCATTGAGAAAATGTCAGGACTATCTCACATTGGGAAATATGTTAATGTAATTACCACATTAATCAACCCAAATAGAAGACTCAAAGCTGAATAGATGCATTAAGTCATTTGCTAGAATTAAAAACCCACTGATAATAAACTAAAAAAAAATCTCATAAATCTATGAATAGAAATTAACTTTCTTAATCTGATAAGGGGCATCTCCAAAAATCAGACAACAAGCATCAGAATAAATGATGAAATTTATAAATGTTACCTTTAATACCAGGAAAAACTGAGGAACAAATGCACCAATGCTGTTTCTATTTAGCATGGTGTTAGAGGCAGCCAGTATGGTCAGGGAATTCTTTTTAAAGAAAAAAAAGTATAATTACTGGAAAGGAAGGGAAAAAAAATTGCCACTCGCATGTACCATGATTGTCTAGAGAGAATAAATATTACAGTATAAATTCACAGGTCTGTAATTGTAGCAAATTATAAATAATAAAGTGTTACATCAATGTTGTTAGATATCAGACCAGTATAAAAGTCATTTACTAAAATGATAGAAGCTGCAAAAGGAGACATATGTAATACCAGTAGTATAGGGTGGGGTTTTTTTTTTTTTTTTTTTTTAGCAATAATATAGTTTTTATTTTTTTAATGTTCATTTTTTTTTAACGTTTTTATTTTTGAGAAACAGGGAGAGAGAGAGAGTGAGAGCACATGCACGCATGGGGGAGCGGCATAGAGAGGGAGGGAGACCCAGAATCTGAAGCAGGCTCCAGGCTCTGAGCTGTCAGCATGGAGCCTGACGCAGGGCTCGAACTCCTGAATCGCGGGATCATGACCTGAGCCGAAGTGGGACACTTAACCGACTGAGCCACCCAGGCGCCCCAATGTTTATTCATTTTTAAGAGAGAGAGCATGAGTGAGAGAGGGACAGAAAGGGGAGGGAGGACAGAAGATTGGAAGTGGGCTCCAAGCTGACAGCGCAAGCACGATGCGGGGCTCTACCTCTGGAACCAGGAGATCATGACCTGAGCTAAAGTCAGACAGTCGTCTGACTGAGCCACCTGGGTGCCCCAATCATAGAGTCTTTAAGCCTGCAAATCGGTGCTCTGGAATTCTTAGATGCATACGTGTGGAAAGGAAACATGAGTGGCTGCGTGGGGTGTCTAAGGTGCCAGGATTTGGGGTGTATATTGTATTTCAGCTTACACTGCTCCACGTGTGGTAAATCCTTCATTCTACAATTCCTTTGGGAGCTGAGCTCCTCCTTCCTTACTGGAGCACTGTGACTGACAGCCAAGCTGAAAGAGGCTCAGCCCCTATTTATCAGAAGACCCTTTGTGAATGGTCTCCGTGTCTCCTGACAGCTGCCAGGGAATGGTTTTCTTCTCCCTTCTCCTTGTTGATTCGTCGGGCAGAAGGGGCAGGATGGCTCATGCAAGGATGTGCAAAATGAGGAGAGAAGGCGTAGGCTCCGTGCTTCCCCTTGCCTGTTCCTGCTCGTCCTTTCAGGAGCTGAGTCTCTGCCCTGAAACAGGAAATCAGAATGTGCAGATGCCAAAGGCATGGCCCTGTGACCTAGCAAACGGAGGCAATAGGTCTCGGTTCCCTGTGAAAGTGCTAGACCTGCTACACACTTACCCAATGACATAGAACAACTTGAACCAAGAAAACAGGACGTGGAGAATGTAGCATTTACTTATATTTTCTGGATTATCTTTTGCTTTTGAATTTGGATAGATCACGTTGCTGAGTGTCACTGCCCTCATCTCCAGGAGAGTAAGTTCACCCTTTGATCTTTAAAGATCTTTCCTGCTCTGACAGTTTATGAATCTAACACTCAGGATCCTCAGAATCCCTTGGGGAAGACAGGAGATGGACAGAAATATTTAGAGCGTTAGTTAGGATGACAAAGCCAGGTATCCATTGAGAGGTCCGACACTCTCGGGAGATCAGAAGAGGAAGATCCACTCCTGTCTGAGGAAACAGGAGGTTTGTAGGAAGAGACGATACTACATTTAACCTATTTTTTTTTTCTATTTTCTAATTTTTCTAATTAGAGAAGCAATTTTTGCTCATTATAGGAAATTTAGAAATCACAGAAGGTTGAAAGCAAGGAAAAACATTTATTCCACATATCCATCCTGCCAGCCAGCCATCCAACGATTTGACTACCTATTATGTGCAGACTGTCTTTCTAGGCACCGGAGAGATTGCAGAAAAACAAATACGCAAAGTTCTTTTTCTTGTGCAATTCGTTTTTCAGGCCAGGGTGAGTGAAGTCAGGGAAGTAAAGAATCCCATAAATTCCATGAGATAATTTCTGCAGGTGACAAGTGCCAGGAAAGTAAAGGTGGTTGTGGTGGCGACGTGGTTGTTGGGGAGGGGGTTGGGTTGTGGTCGTGGGAGGCCTTTTTGATGAGACCTCACTCATGAACCCACCGCTCAGCATTAGCCACTAATTCCTGGTGGGTTTCCTTTCTCTGCATATTTCCTTTCGTGGATGCTTTTTGCTCACCCACCACTCCTCACACCCCCCGCCTTTTGAAAAGATGCTTCTTCGTAGCCCCCACTTCATTACTCTTTATAACTGGGACCTCCCCATGCATTGTCATAACGTGTGCAGTGAGAAAACTTGTTTCCCTAATTTTGAAAGAGATCAATAAAAACAAATTAAAACCGAGGATTAGAGGTGCCTTTTTGCCACATTATTTTTCTGAGAACAAAAGATGTAGTGATCTCATCGTTATGTCTCCAGAGGTCTCTAACCATAATATAAAGCCATTTAGTGCAGCTTAACATGGTAATAACTCACTGCTTTTCTGCCCTTACTCCGGGGGACCACAGGGAGGGAGAAAAAGCAGGTACATAAAGGGGTAGGGATGAGTGAGAAAAGCCCACATCTCCTCATTAGAAGAAACTATAAATTCTATCTGGCTTGGCAGTCCATTTTAAGATGGGACTTTTCTGGGAGAAAGCAGGAGAGGATCAGCACCATAGGGGGACTGTGTGCCTCCCTAGAAAATGGGGAAATGAGATGGGGGGGGGGCGGTGAAGAGGAGGAAAGAAGCTAATGTTTGAAGACCAGGTGCTGCCTTTAGGAGTGTTTGCACCTTGGGAGAATCAGGAAAGGCTGCCCTGCTTTTGATTCCAAGCAATTGAAAGGGATAATCCCGTTGAGTAAGAGAGTCTTCCTCCAGGAGTCCCCGAGTTAACCAGAGGACTGTTGGATAGATGAGTTCAGGAAGCACACTACTTGTCTCTCTCAAGACTCTTGTGGGCTACATGAAACATTGTATATAAAACCTCCAGTTCAGTGAGAAAGACCAGGGTCTAGCATTGCAATTAGAAACATAGGCCCCAGGGGCACCTGGGAGTCTCAGTAGGGCTTATGTTGACTTGGGCTTAGGTCGTGATCTTGGAGTTCGTGAGTTCGAGCCCCGCATCTGGCCCTGTGCTGACAGCTTGGAGCCTGGAGCCTGCTTCAGCCTGTGTCACCCTCTCTCTCTGCCCCTCCCCTGCTTGTGCTCTGTCTCCCTCTCCCCCTCTCCCTCCCTCCCTTCCCCCCTTCTCTCTCTCAAAAATAAACATTAAATTTTTTTTTTAATTAAGAACAAACAAACAAACAAAAAAGAAAAACATAGGCCCTGGAGTCAACACCACTGATTTCATATCCTAGCTGAGAACCCTCTCTGAGCACTTGTCTCCTCATCTGTAACATTAGCATTTTAATACCTACCTTATGGGGCAGCTGTGAGGATGAAATGAGATGATTCAGATACAGTGCTTAGTACAGAACCTAGAGCTTACATGGCAACCCTAAAAATTCTCCTAACCTCTTCCTTTTGCAAATGAGCCAACCAAGTCCTAGAGTAGAGTCACTAAAAGCATAGACTTAGTTGACAAATCTGCATTTAAATGTCAGCTCTGCCATTTTGCTGGGTACATGATGTGGTTACTGCTTCTAGGCTCTCGGTGCTTTCCTCTATACAAGGGGACATTGAGACTTGTAACTGTGAGAAGTAAATGTGATTTAAGCCAAGTGCTTTGTCAAGTGCCTGATATGCAGAATTTAAAACTTTATGGGAAATGGATGAGCATTCACAAATTATGGTTGTCATGGTGGCCGTGACCATCATTCTGGGTGGAAGCTAGTGAATTACCAAATTAGGAGATTCATCTATTTAAGCAGAATAGTATTGGGGCTCCTGGGTGGCTCAGTCAGTTAAGTGTCCGACTTCAGCTCAGGTCCAGATCTCATGGTTTGTGAGTTCGAGCCCCGCATCAGGCTCTGTGCTGAGAGCTTAGAGCCTGGAGCCTACTTTGGATTTTGTGTCTCCCTCTCTCTCTGCCACTCCCCTGCTCATGGTCTGTCTGTCTGTCTCTCTCCCTCCTAAAAATAAACAAACATTAAAAAAAATTTAAGCAGAATGGCATCAAGTAGGCTAAAAGCAGAGATGGTGAAGATCTGAAAAATATAATTGATAAACTCCAAGCTTATTGGCAAATTAATATTAAGTAATTTTAATATGTAGAACTGTGCACCCAAAAACAGAAAACACATTTTTGAGTGCATGCAAAATAATTGTAAAAATAGATTGTATTAGGTCATAAAAGAAGCCCAGTTAAATTCTAAAGAATCTGTATCAATACAGACTATGTCCCCCTCCTGTTCTATAATAAAATCCAACATAATAACTAAAGAACAGCTTTTAAAACCATGTGAGTTTGACAACTAAGTAACATATTACTAAATAGTATGGGTTAAAAGGGAAATCGTGAAGAATCATGAAGTGAATAATAACGAAAGCAGGGCGTGTCTCTGTTCTAGAACAGAGCTAAAACAACACTTTTTTTAAATGTTTGTTTATTTTTGAGAGAGAGAGAGAGACAGTGTGTGAGCAGGGGAGGGGCAGAGAGAAAGGGAGACACAGAATCCAAAACAGGCTCCAGGCTCTGAGCTGTGAGCCCAGAGCCCAACACGGGGCTCGAACCCACGAACACTGAGATCATGACCTGAGCTGAAGTCCAACGCTCAACTGACTGAGCCACCCAGGCACCCAGACCTAAAACAACACTTAATAGAAAGTCTGGAGCTTTCAATTCATTTGCTGGAAAACCAAAGTTAAAAACAAATGAGCTGGATATACAGATGGCAAAAAAAAAAAAAAAAAATCCATGAAAAGATGTTCAGCATCATTAGCCACGAGGGAAATGCAAATGAAAACCATGAGACATCACCGCACACCTTTCCGAATGGCTCATCTGAACAGTAGTGAGAGCACCAAAGGCTGGTGAGAAGGTGAAGAAGCCGGATCTCTCCTACGTGACTCGTGGGAATATGAAACCGTCTACCTGCTGTAGAAAATACTTTGTCCGTTTGTAAAACTACAGATGAGCTTACCGTATGATCTGGCAGTTGCACTCATGGGCATTTATCCCAGAGAAGTGAAAACGTATCGGCACAGAAATTTGCCCGTGAATGCCCATAGCAGATTTGTTCCTAATAACCCCAAATTGGAAACTACCCACATGTCCTTCAGTGGGTGAATAATTAAGCAAACCATGGGCCACCCAGACCACGAAATACCATCTGACAACAAAGAACAAACTATTGAGAGAGGTGACAAATGGGATGTAGTCAAGGGAATTATACTGAGTGAAAAAGGAAATCACAAAATGTTACATACTGGATAGTTTCATTGATCCACCAGTCTTGAAATCGTAAACTGGTAGAAACACATTGGTGGCTGCCGGGGGTTTCGGGCGGTGGGGAGGAGAAGGCGATCTGTCGAGAAAGGGGTAGCAGGAGGGAGCCTTATGCTGGAACAGTTCCGTACCTTAATTGCAGTGGTTTTTACATGAAGCCACACACTTGATAAAATGGCATAAAATCACACACATTCACGGATGAGTGCATTTACAAGTCTGAATAAACTCTGGATTTTGCCAACATCCATTTCCTATTTACGATATTGTACTAGAGTCACATGAGTTGTTAATTTAGGAGTGGCGAGATGAAGAGTACATAGGACTTTCCAGGCATTTCTTTGCAAGTTCTTGTGAGTCTACAATTATTTTAAATGTTAAAAAATGAGCTAAACATTCAACTTAATACCAGGAAAAAAAAAGAAGAAGGAAATTGATAAAATAAGGATCAATATTAATTGAATGGAGAGGAGTTTAAAAGAATGGATGATGATTCTTTGAAAAGAATACTAAAAAAACAAAGCAGACCAATAAGAAACATGCGATAAACACAAATATTTTTCTAGAAAAAGAATATAATGAACTATGTGCGATTAAATTTGAAACTTTACATTGTGTAGATAAAATTAGAGAAAGACATAAAAGGACAAAATTCGCATGAGGCAAAAGAGGACGTTGATATCGACCAATAAGATGAAAGAAAATGGAATGCTCGTCAAGGCCTTCCTCCTCAAAAAAGCCAGGCCTGCATGGTTAAAGAGTGAGTTCTACCAGACCTTTAAAGAATAATTTGTGCTGTTTATTTTTGAAGATAAAATAATGTGTGGCTCCTTTTGTGAAGTTACTGGACTCTGGGCACCAAAATAAGATAAGAATATAAGTAAAGAAAAATATCGGCTCATTTCCTATATAAATATATAGAAATTGTCTCCCAACACATATTAGCTAATGAACCCAAGACTGTTTTACAGAAATAATAATCAGATTCATATGGGGCTTATCCCAGGAGTGAACTTTTCCCAATATTAGTGTAATTTACTACATTAATATACTAAAGGATAAAAATCACATGATGGTTTCGCTCTGTGAGACACAGAATTTAATAAAGTTGCTACCAATTTGTGATGATTTTGTTTAAACTGAGCAAAGTAGGAAAGGGAGACATTTTTAAACTGCCAGAGTTTACAAGCCCAAATCCTACAGCAAACATTATATTTAATATGGTGCAGTCCTTTCCAGATCAGGAAGACAAAAATGTCCACTATCACAGCTGCTATTTAACATAATGCTGGAGTTGTTGGCCCACAGTTTAAGGAAAGAAAAAGAAATAAGACATGTAAGGATTGTAAAGGAAGGAATAAAACTCATGATTTGTAGTTGATATGGTAATCCTCCCAGAAATCAGTGTGTGTGTGTGTGTGTGTGTGTGTGTGTGTGTTTGTGTGTGTGTGTACAGTGAGAAATAAGAGATTTCACCAAGGTTGCTAGATAGATGATCAACTTACAAAAATTTATAGCAAGACTCCATACCAGCATTAATGAATTAGAAAATCTAATTTGAAGCAGTTGTAATACAAATTATCAAATATTTAGGATTTAGCCCAAGAACTACAAAAATCTCAATGGAGAAAAATTGAAAACTAATAAAAGACCTGAAAGAAGATCTGAATAAATGGAGAAACAGTCCATGCTCATGGATGGGATGATACTATTACACAAATGGAATTTCTTCCCAAATTTGCCCATAAATTTAACGCAGTGTCAATAAAAATAACCTGTTGGATTTTTAAGGGACTTGATAAACTTTCTGTAAAATGTGTATAGAGGAATAAAAATCCACAGCAGTCAGCACTGAGGTATTAAAAGAGAGGACTTGCCCTATCAGGTATAAATACATGGTATATACTCTAAAGCCATTTTGTGAAAACACTGTGGTATCCGAGCTATAACAGGCACATGGGCCGATAAAACACAAGTGTGAGCTCAGGAATCAACCCGTGTGTGTACAGCAACTTCAGGTCTGATAAAGGCAGCGCTACAGATCAACTGAACAGACTATTTGGTAAATGCTTCGGAGAAGAATTTTTTCACTATGTGGCGGAAAATGAAACTGAATCTCAACCTAATACCTCACACCAAGATAGTGGAGCCCAGAAGACCAAAGATGTCCGTGCGAGAGAGAAATCTATAAAGTTAGAAGATTGAAGAACACTTTGTAACCCAGCTTTGCGCAAGGACTTCTCCAGATCCTGACTTTCCCTGGGAAGGGAGTGGAGGACAGGGAGACCCGTGCTGCCTGCCCCCCAGCAGCCAAGCAGAGTCCCAGCCCATGCAGCAGCTGGGCGGTGCCTGAAAACCATGCTGGGTGAAGTACCACACACTGAGCTAACACAGTACCATGTATCTAAATGAAAGCGGCACAGGCAACCGTATACGTTTTCTAAGAAGACAAAGTAAGCACATTAGACTGGCTGTGGTAGAGGAGTGGGGAATGGGGAGGAAAGGGAATAAGGAAACAAAGTCAGGATAGGCTGGCTAGGTGTGCTCAAGTAACAACCCAAAATTCTCAGTGGCTTAACTCCAAACAGAAGTGCATGCCCCTCTCTCGGGCTCCCCCTTCCTCAATTAGCGGACGCAGCAAGATGAACGACGCCAGTCGAACGAAAAAAAGAAAAATCAGCAAGCAGCGGGGGGAAAAACAAAGAACATAAAACAAACCGAGCGCCGAGGAGGACACCCAAAGACAAAAGAAAACGTCCTGATACGAGCACGCTAGGAAATGATCCCTCTTTCCCTCTCCCTCCCCTTCTCCCTCTCCCCTTCTCCCTCTCCCCTTCTCTCCCTCCCCTTCTCCCCCCTCCCCTTCTCCCCCCTCCCCCTCTCTTTCTCCTCTTCTCCCTCTCCCTCCCCCTCTGACCATGGGGATGACCAGAGGGTGACTCCTCCCTCAAGATTTCAGGATCCCAGGTTGAAAGAGGCTTCACTGCAATAGGTGCTTTGATGTAGGAGAAAGTGAGACAGACCAATCACACGTGGGGTTTAAGGATACCCCAAAGGGGCGCCTGGGTGGCTCAGTCGGTTAAGCGTCCGACTTCAGCTCAGGTCATGATCTCGCGGTCTGTGAGTTCGAGCCCCACGTCGGGCTCTGTGCTGACCGCTCAGAGCCTGGAGCCTGTTTTAGATTCTGTGTCTCCCTCTCTCTCTGACCCTCCCCGTTCATGCTCTGTCTCTCTCTGTCTCAAAAATAAATAAACGTTAAAAAAAATTTTTTTTAAAGAAAGGATACTCTGAAAGTGACATTTTCTTCTCACGTATCCCTGGGCAAAGTAAGTCCTGTGGACACACCTAACTTGAAAGAAACTGAAAAGTGTAACCTGTCTGTATGCCTGGGATGTGGGAGATATGGTAGATGCTGTGTCCTTCATTTGGGAGAAAATTTTTAAATAAAATTATTTAAAATTTTTGTTGATTTCAGTGCATCAAAAATAAAGAGTTTTTATTTATCACAGATCACCATGAACAGAATTAACAGGGGAAAAAACCCAAAATATAAAAAGTCCTCCAAATGAGTATATAATTGAGCAAAGGATATGAAAGGGAGTTTACAAAGGTGAAAACTAAGGCTAATGACTATATGAAGAAATGACCAAGCCCATTAGTATTAGAGAAATGCAAATTAAAATAGTAATGGAAAAAATACTTGGTACCCCTCATATTGGCAAACTTTCTTTTTTTTTTTTTTTAACTGGATAAGGCTAAATGTTGCCATGGATGTGAGTCCACAGGAACCTTTCCACACAGCTAAATTTGGAGTAGCTATTCTGGAAGCAATGGGAGGGCTTTGTTGAATTAAGTTTACATATACCCTATAAGTCAGTGCTCCTGTTCCTAAGAATGTATTCCCTGAAGAAATGTAAACAGATCTGGAAGGGGATATGTCTGAGGATATCTGCTGTAGCATAGTCTCTGATCAGGATGAATTCGAAACCAACTGTGTGTCCGTCAGTGAGGAGTAAATGGATAGACTATGAAGCATGGGCACAGTGTATGGTTGGGACCAACAGACACAGCCACGCGAACGGGTCTGAAGCAGTGTACTGAGTGATGCAAAGGTACAGATAGAACATGTTCCAGCATACATAACTGTTGTGCACGCGTATATAGCATTACATGCATTTTGTAAGAGTTCATTCAAGCAAAGGAACATGTGAAACCTGCAGTGTGTGCTTATGGAGAAAGGCACGGAGAGTGAGGAGTGTGGAGAGCAAAATATAAAAATGAGCAGAACAGTAGTTGAGGGTTGTATTTCTTATTGCCGCTTTAACAAATCAACACAGAGTCAATTGCTTAAACCAACACGTATTTATTATTCCAGAGGTCAGAAGTCTGAACTAGGTCTAGAAGCACCTGGGTGGCTCAGTCACTTAAGCAGCTGATGCTTGGTTTGGGCTCAGGTCATGATCTCAGGGTTCATGAGTTTGAGCTCTGCATCGGGCTCTGCACGGAGCCTGCTTGGGATTCTCTCTGTCTCTGTCTCTGTCTCTCTCCCTGTCTCCTTCTGCCCCTCCCTGGCGCGCGCGCGCTCTCTCTCTCTCTCTCTCTCTGTCTCTCTCTCTCTCTCAAAATAAATGAATAAAAAAATATTTAAATTAGCTCTGTAGGTCTGTGTTCCTTCTGTAGTTTTTGGAGGAGAAGCTGCTCCCTTTCCTTTTCTGATTTCTAGAGGCTTTCTGCATTCCTTGCCTTGTGAACCCTTCCTCTGTTTTCAAAGGCAGCAAGATAGCATTACCCGTCCTCCTCTCTGACCTGCTTCTCTCTTATATGTACCCTTGTGAGTTCATGGAGGCCACTCAGAAAATCCATGATAACCTTCCTTAATTTCAAAATCCTTAATTTAATTGCATCCACAACTGTTTCCTTTGCCATGAAAAATAATATATTCCCAGGTTCCAGGTATTAGGATATGGACATCTTTGGGGAGAAGGGAATTATCTTGCCTGTCACAGCAGTTTGGGCTTGGTGCAGAGGAGAGCAGGGTGTGTGGAGGGCTGTGCTCTGAACCAACACTGGGGAGGTGAGGGCAGGAGTGACTCAACTGGCCAGAGTAGTTAGATCAGAAAGTTCATATTGAGATTGAGAAGAACTTCAGATGAAGTCCCTGTGAGACTTCTGCCCCTCTTTCCCAGGGACACAGCATATAATAGCCCAAAACCAGGTAGAGCAGGCAAGTACCCACCCCTTGTGGTCTCAGCAGAATCGTCTGGCTGCCCTGAGACCTGACTCAAAATTAGACTGTCCTCCCATCAGGGGACCAAGCCTGTGTGATGTGAACAAGTGCTGACTGGTCCTCATGTGAATCGGAACATAAACTGATACTGATCTGTGATATTGGGTTATCATTTCCCCCCACCCCCACTTTCCTATTGTAGGAGGCCTGGCACACTGTTCTTGGGCTTGCCCACGTGACTTGCTTTGGCCAATATAGAATTAGTGGATGTGACATGAGGGAGGCCTTACCAGCTCTTGCATGGCCTGTCTTGGCTCTGATGCATCCATCAGGGAAACAACATACCCTGAGCAGCTGCTGTCGCTTCATCTTGGGCCCTAGAATAAACCCACAGGAGGCAGATCTGAGCACAAGGCACAGCCTGGAGCCAAGCCGCCTGGCTGAGCCCAGCCTGGATCAAACAGGCAGATGCATGAGGTCATGGATAAATGCTTGTTGTCAGCCAGTGACTCTGGGGGCCATTTGTTACACAGCAATACCCTATTAACATATGAGCACTATAATTTTTTTCCAACCGCAGATGACTCCTAAGAGGTAGGTGTCCTGAGTTCCACTTTACATATTATAAAACCAGGTTCAGAAAGGGTTCAAATTATTTGTTCGAAGTCACACAGTTTGTAAACAAATTGTGGTGGTCAGGAGAGAGAAAGTGTGAAACATCAGGCACGTGAGCAAAGCTCTTTGCAGTTGGAGGAGAGATGTGAAGTGGAGAGGGGCTGGTGACCGGTGACCCTGCCCATCACATTTTGCAGAGGGCAGCCTTGAAGGGTAAGTCAAAGTTGAAAGTCAAGGGGAGGGATAGTGACCTCCTCACAGTTCTGATGGGAAGGATAATCCTTTGCTGGCTGTGTGAGAGCCTGTGCTTGGAGTGTGGTTTACAGTGTCATGGCCATGGGCCACCTCTGTTACAGCGGTCAGCCAGGAAATACGGACTATGCCCGGTAGGCCAGCATCTTTGCCGAGAGGTGCTCTCAGTGAGTGGGGGTGCTCCACCAGTGAGGGAGTCAGGCAGCCAGCCAGGTAAATGGGTCTTCCAGCTACTGCCCCGTCGTGCTCCCTCTTCTACTAGGGTTTTCTTTGTGGTGCTTTGCTCCAAAGTGATTGGAATAGACAGCTTTTGCTTTGTCGTATGCCCTTTCTCAATGCCTACGTAAGTCCCAAATGAGACCCGACAGAGAATGAACCTCCTTCAACTGACAGTGGTTTTTGTTTGAAAATTTTCCTTCAATTTAATTCTCCTCTTGTACATTTCAAAGAATAAAGCCTTGGACATCATAAAAAAAGCTTGGTAGGCATTTCTGGGCCTGCTGACACAGCAGGCCTCTTCAAGGCCCAGCAGCCCTGAGTAGTGTCTATAGATTAATGCTATTCCGTAGGAGATCAAGAATGTCCTGGGGTGGGGGTTTCTCAGCTGGGAGCAGCCTTGGCTTTTTGAAAAGTCCCAAATCTGAATAGAAAAAGTCAACCTGTCCAACTGCAAAGAAAGGTGGTAGTTCTGGGAGAGAGGGACTAACAGTGCATTCAGGAGATACTGCTTTTGTTGATTTGTTTTACCTATCCTAGAAACAATTTGATTTACATGTATCAGCATCACGCGATGGCATATTAGCTGCAGGGAAGACTGTTTCCTAATTCCAGTGCCCATTTCATTCATAGCCGCGCTGCTCGCCAAGGAGAAAAGGAGACGTGTAGTGTTCAGAATGTTGAATGCCTCACCTGGACCCAGCACTCAGTGGCTTTTGACCCTCAGAGAATGCTTCAGATTTCCATCTTTCTCCAGCTTTTCCTATTATTTGCTCCCTTATTTTTTTTAAATTTTATTTATTTATTTTTGTAAATAGACCAGGTAGACTTGCCATGAATTCAGTGTGAACTGAAGTGAAGCCCAGAAGACATTATAGGCTCACTGTCTCCTCCCTCCCACCCTGAAACTCTTTTCCTCTCTGGAAACCAAAACCATGTAATTTAGAAATTGCTTCTCTCTTTCCAACCCGATTTCCTCTGCCACAAAAGTAATTTTTAAACATTCTGAAGCTTTTATTTTCAGGCTGCAATCATGTGCCTGTGTCCATTTAATTCTTCCTGGTGCCTGAGCACCTGAGCGGTCACGGTGCAGCACCCTGCCCCCAGGTTTACCCAGCAGTCCAGGTGGCTGCATCTGGATGGGGCCCCAAGGGACGGCCGGGCTCTGGGCCACTGCTGGGAAGTACAGTGCCACCAGCTAGGACATCAGGTTGTGGTCAGGCGGTACCCAGGCAGAATGGAGCACTGGGGGAGATGGGATGAGGACATGGAATGTTCATGAAGTCTAGGCAGTAGGCCCTGCATCTATCAAGGCCTAGTTAGCACATAAATCACACCGCTGATTTTTAACAGAGAGGACTGCTTGTAAGGAATTGTTCTCTCTCATGGTTCTCAAACTGCGCCGAGGGCAGCCTGGGACACCACAGTGAACTCAGAAAGGTATCACATGAGGACATTTAGATTTTAATCTTTTTTATGGGGGGGGTTAAAATATATCAAATTTATTTACACCCACAAGTGCATAATGATGCTTTAAAATTTTAAACTAATTGGTCACTATTGGAAGATGTTAGAGAACTCAATTTACTCTTTTTATTTTTAAAATGTATTTTTAATTTTTTTTCATTTTTATTTTATTTCTTTGAATTCGAGTTAATTAACATATAGTATAGAATTGGTTTCAGGAGTAGAGTTTAGTGAGTCATCACTTACATCTAACAACACCCAGTGCTCATCCCAACAAGTGCCCTCCTTAATGCCCATCACCCATCTAGCCCATGCACCCACCCATCACCCCTCTAGCAACCTTCAGTTTCTTCGCGGTATTTAAGAGTCTCTTATGGTTTGCCTCCCTCTCTGTTTTTATCTTACTTTTCTTTCCATTCCCCTATGTTCACCTGTTTTGTTTCTTCCACATATGAGTGAAATCATGATATTTATCTTTCTCTGACTGACTTATTTCACATGAAACACAGCATCGTTTGTCTGACACTGCACAAACTATTAAGCAGAGGTGGTCCAAAGTTTCAGCATTAGACTGAGCTACACTCCTTTTGATGCTGTTGTATCTTTGCAAAGCTCGGCTTCCAGTAGCTGGTATGATGAGAAGCAAGTATTGCACAAGTCACCCTGGAGCAGGAAACAAGAGTGGCTTGTTCGGTGTTCAACAGATGCATGCATCCCATTAGTAAGTAATTGTGGTTATTTAAGAGTGACATTACAATATTTTTTGTCTTTTGATTTGTGTGTACTGTTTTCTCAAACTGCTATTAAGTTAGGATATAAATACTTAGGAAGTTGCATGGACGAATAAATAAAACTGTGAGGTGTTTCTTTGGTGAGGAGCTCTTTGAAAAATTGTCAAAACTGCAAGAGCACTGTGAACCGAGCAGGTTTAGAAACCTCTGGTTAACTGTATATGAAGAAGTGGCCAGAACACTGAAAAGGTACAAAGGGAACATGAAGGTATTATACCAGTGTAGGAGCAGTGGTGGGCAGTAGGCACTGCTAGGCTGGACAGAACCAAGAGAATGGGCTGGAATCATAACCATCTAAAAGACGGGAAGACAGAGCATTTTTTGGCACGTGCTGGCATCTCTGAGGTATTGCTGTGAGGCTGGCTCTTTAATTGCTGGAGAAGCTGTAAACCACACCTAACCCCTGCAGCACACTTCACTCCCAGGAGGGTGGGGGTGGGGTGAAGGAGCCAGCCTGCTCTCCCTTCCCCAGCCTCACCGTCTCCCTCTGTCGCCCCCTATGGGCTGGGACTAGCATGCAGCCAAATGGGGGAGCAGAGATCCTATCCCCAGCAGCACCAAACAGTATAGGAGTGCTGGGAGCAAGGGACACTCGCTCAGGACACAGCCCAGTGTTCTGGGGTTGCAGCTGCCATGCTCACTCTGGGCCTGAGGTCCTCCTGGAAGCTCCGGTTCCCCATCCATGCCCCAAGCTGCTTAGCTGTAGGACTGACAGCATAGGGCCTTTGGAGGAGCCCTCGTCTCACCCTGTTTTCCATCCTGGTCTCGTTCACTGGGTCTTTCCGTGGGAGGACATGAAGCAGCACCCCTCATCCACCTGTGGGTGAGATAAGCGTTTGAGAGCAAGTTTTCCCAGAACAGTGAGGCCTGGACAATCCGTGGAAGCTGGGAGAACAGTAGGAGTAGAGAGAGGAGGGAGGAGTGACAACCTTCAGTCACCCATCAGCTCTTTAGAACCCTGCTTCCCTGACTGCCATTTTCACCAGGCTGCCCCTCCTCCGTTCCCTTTAAAACACTTAACTACGGTGTGCACTTTTGTCAGCCCACACGTCTGACTGCCCGTGTGGTCGTATCCGTCTGTCTCTCCTAGTGATCTTAAGCTCAGGAGAGGCAGGGACTGTGTCTATTTTTGTCACGGCTGTGTGCCACCCCATAGGTGCTCCATAAGTGTTGTAAGCTAAATTGTGTCTACAAAGACTTGAGTGTAAATGGAGAGATCAAGGAGTGGCTAGCGGGACCCGAAATCAAAGTCACGTGTTAGGCACAAGTCTTCCTGCACCCCCCAGTCTCCCTTCCCCACTTGCTTTTCCTCTAGAGCGCTTACTGCTAGCTGACATTCTGTAAAATTTTATGATGATCTCACATGTTATATAACCACCCCCTCACTCCCCCGCACTAGAACATAATCCCCTTAAGGGCAGAGAGGATTTTTGTCTGTTTAGCTCACTCTTACATCATGTACAATGCCTTGTACATGGTAGGAGCTCAGAAATGTTTATTAAAAGAATGAGTTTGCCCATTGCTTTACTTTTGGCAAAGAATACTCCTATCACGCTGTTACAGCTGCCTCAGTTGTTATTCTCACTTCTTAGGAATGGTATGAGGGACTGTTACAATGCTTAACATCTAGACTGGCCTAACTCGTCACTGTGTAGGGGTGTGCATGTGTGCGGGATGGCGGGGGGGGGGGATCACTGTTCTCATCCTCATGACCGTTTTCTCCTTTGTTCTTGTCTCCTGAACTTTAAATGTGCTGTCTCCTTTGCCTGGGGTTTAATCTTCTCTCTCTGTAGCCCCCCTCCCCCATCCCCCCGTACCTTGAACCTTTACCTGGTTAAATTGTCTTCCTCATTTGCCCAAGGCTCCCTCTTTCAAGACAACCTTCTTGGCTTCTAGACTGTACGTTACATTGTTGGTGATTTAGTCTCAAATATCTAACAGTGGAATGTTGTGGGTGAGTTCTGCGTTAAGCTATAGTTACAAGTCAAACCCGGGGCTTTCAGCCTTCCAGTCAGCGGGCCATGGAAGGTCTGCTGGTTTCCCTGTCAAGAAGCTGCTACTTCAGAGACCATGCTACATGGCCCAGGTGTTTCTGATACCATAGCTTGATCATCAACCCTCATTTTGTTAATGAGCCTATGAAATGTCAGAAATTGCTCGTTGTGGTTAAAATCAGAGACCTGTTGCCTAGCTTAATAATATTATGAGTGGACTCTAATTGCTGAAATTGAAGGTATTCAAAATATGTGAGTTGGCCAAAATATTTTTAAAGCTCTTTCCAGACATACATAATGAAGAAGCACCCAGTAAGACTTCTAGCCTTTAACCTTAGGGATGATTGATTCCTAACCAGTCCTAGTTACCCATTGGATCAGGAGGATTCCGGGTTTCCTAATGTGACTGTAATGGTAATTGATTTTGCCCCTGGAACAGAAGCAGGCAAACTAGAGCTCTGGTGTTGGCTGTTTTTGCAAATAAACTTTTATTGAAACAGCCACACCCATGTGTATGCGTATGGTCTGTCTGCCTGAAAAATGTTTGCCAACTTCTGCAAGGACAGATTTCTGAGACTTCGTTGCACTTTACAGAATAGATGGTTTGACCTGTTCTGTGTCTGCTTGCTAATAAACATTTGTGTAATAAGTGGTCATTGACATAGTAGAATTTGGCCTGAGGCTTGCTTTTATTACAACCTAATAATGCAGTTGCGGGGGGAATCATTAACCTTCACTCACCTCACATTTCTTTGGTGGCTTCTGGTGTCTATAAGAAAGGATGTAAGGGTTGTGCACGAATCATGATTAAATAGGCTCAGATGAGTTTCCAGTATGAGTCTGTGTCTTTCTGCCTTGTGCTACCTGGAAAGCAGCACTTCCCCTGCAAGAAGGTGATCCAAGAGGCGCCTGGGTGGCTCAGTCGCTCAAGTGTCCACCTCTTGGTTTTGTCTCAGGTCATGATCTCAAGGTCAGGGCATTGAACCCCACGTTGGGGTCTGTGCTGGGCATGGAAACTGCTTAAAGTCCCCCCCCCCGCCCTTTCTCTCTCTCAAAAAAAGGGTGCTTCAGTCTTCATCATTCCATTCCTCACACTTGGGTCTGCATCTCCTTTTAGAGCATGAGTCTCATGGGAAAGTACCTGTCTTACTCTCATGCATCCCTCACACCTGTCCCATCGCAAAGGTTCCATATGTGTTGCAGAAATAAGGAATAGATACAGCAGCATCTGCACATGCATTAATGGGAGCTTGGCAGCTCCAAACCACAGTTGGTCAAAAGCATGAAGCCATGGGAACTAGGCCAGTAACCTACAGAACTCCTATCTCCATGTCTCCTCTACCTGCCTCCCTTCTGGCGGTGGGAGCTGCCTTTGAGGGAATACAGCCGTGTCAAGTACCATCCAAGAGTTTGGTGGAGGCTGTCTCCTTAGTTCCCCTTCTCTGAAAGGCAGAGTATCACCCATGTTTTACGCATGAAAAACTGCAGCATGGATGCAGATGAGACAGTGATTTGCTTTAGGTCCAGGTGTTAGCAGAGCCAGTGTTGTTTTCATTATGCCGTAGTCTCCAGTGCTCGAGTAGTTTTTCATTAATTAATGAGCCAGTGAACACATAAATGAATTACCTTCTTTATTTCATCGCTACAAGAGGATAGCAACTGAATCACCTTCTCACTGGTAACCTATTCCAGTGGTGCAGGATTCTATTTATCAGGATAGGTAGGACCCAGTGACCCTCGATTGTGAGGGCACCAGCGTTCTCCAGTGAAGCCTCTGGCTTCCTGTCCTTGCCTCCTTTTGCAAGATGTCTGTGGTAATAAGTCAACAAATTCTTGTCCACCAAACATCAGCAATAAATTAAAGGAAGTGGTGAAAAGTAAGCAAGAGAGTGGGTTTGGATAATGCCGGAAGGAAGATGGATTTTAATTTTGTTCCTTTTACCTTTTTCTCCCTCTGTGTATCATTTCCATGCAGAAATTGCAAATTAATGGTCACATCGAAATATCTGTCAACGTATTACTGCTCTTCCAGCATCAAATTATGCCAGCAATAATGTTTCCAGCTGCCTAGGACTTCGTTGCAATTTAATTTGAAAGGAACTCGAATTGCATCTCCAAATGGATAAAAAATTAATTTTACATACAAGCTATCCACCTCCACATTTTCAGCCCCATGCCCCAAATTATCTCAATGTAGGTTCAACTTTGAACGGTACATATGTTACAGCCAACTCCACAGGCTAAGATGAATACATAGAAAATTCATGATTTGGAAATCTGCTTTGCTGCTCTTTTTTTAATAAGATGTTCTGCCTTGATTAAGGTCATTAGGAGAGTCTACAGCTATTGCCTTTGACAGCAGGAGTGGAAGCCAGGCCCGCCTAGAACAAAAAAAAGCCTGAAATTCTGTCTTACCCGCATGACCACCCTTCGCAAGTGGAGTGTAAAGAGAGCCCTGATTCACCCCTTCACCTCTTCCCTGCTCCCCACCCCCCCCCCCCGCAGTGTGGAGGTCTTCAGTCATCACTTCCTCTGTGTATTTACTCATTCCTTAATTTATTTATTAAGCAGCCGTGTGTCCCAGTTATGAAAATGAAGAGATCTCGGGGCTCACAAGTTAGCAGATGAGGTGAACATGAACCAAAGCTATAAATGACTCACCTGCTGTTTGATAAGGGCTATGGAGGACATGTGCTAATATGCTAAAGGAAACATGATGGGAGTATTCATTGTGCCTGGGCCAGGAGGGCTTTTGGAGGAAGTTACAAGGAAAGGCTAGTACTGGAGCTGGGCCTTGAGTGTATTGGCTAGGGATTTGCCAGTGGCCCCCCACGCAGAGGGAAGAGCATGGGCAAGAGCAGGGAGGGATGAGAGGATTCAGGATGTGGTACTCGCCTTTCCCAGCACAATGTAGGGAGTGAGCAGTGGGAAGTGAGGAGAGGAATTTGGAGGTGGGAGGGTACAGGTTGCAGCTCGGGCTCAGGTATTAGGGAGAAAATGATACTTGAAGAAATAGAACTTGAGTAAGATCTAACGTGCAAACGGGGAGAAGTGATCAGAGGTCAGGAGGACCAGCGTGCCTTCCAGAGGCAGCTGCAGGAGTGAGAAAGCTTCTGTAGGCATGAGTCAGTCAGTCACACACAGACTCACGCACACACATACACCCCGGCCCTAACCTATGCAAGAACACAAATGAGTCTGGAGCAAGAACAAATAGAACCTTGTGGTCCTCTTCCTCCCCTTTCCTCTTACTCTGTCCCTCCCCCAAAGAGCCTCATGCACCATGGATGGAGACTTTATTCCTCATGTCCAAATTCTGCCCACTACCCTCCCCCAAACAGCCATTCTTTGGTTACCCCTTGGGCCTAGGGATGCACACACACGGGATATGGTCTGATTGTGGAAAGGCGGAACCAGGAGGTTCCCGCAGGTCCTGGAAGTGAGTTTGGGGCAGGGAATTCTGGGTTCCTGGAGCCTGGTCCAAAATAGGAAGCACAGGCACCAGGTGGATGCTTTGACCCCCTGACTCCTGCGCCGGGGGAGGGCACATGTCGAAGACGGCCAGCGTGGCCTCCTTAATGCACAGGGTTCAGGACAGGGCTCCTGTTGCCAGGTCTAAAAGCAGAGAGACAGAGTACCCAGAGGCCAAGCCACTTTGATTTTTCATCAGAGGAAGATGTCCCAGCTTCCCAGACAAACCACATTCTCTCCCCACTATTTGTCTTCCCATAGGCCTGGAAGCTGTTACTTAAGAAGGTCATATGGGTGTGGTTTTTGGTGGCAGAAACCCTAGGCCTCTACGCTTGGACATATTTACACGGGGAATGTAAATTCAACAAAGCAATCTCCACTGCACACACAAGGCTTTCTCAGCAATTTCCAACTTATTTGCACCGAATTGAGTGTAAACCCAAGACTCTCCCTGCTACAGGCAATTATCAGAGCAGAAGCTGGGTTTGGAGGCTGAGGTTTGGCGGGGGAGGGGTTGGATTGAAGACATGAATGCTTCTATCATACATTTTGAAAACTAGTTTTCCTTGTGTCGGATTTCAGGACATTGTTTTGCTTGAATGCAAAAATAAACATGTCCACCTTAAAGACTCAGGGACGTCGCAGAGGGGATGAAACTGGGACCGTGGAGTCAGTTCCCAAGAACTGGGTCCGAGTTCAGTTCCCAAGAAGAGGTCACCATCTGTTCATCTCAGTTTAATAAACATGAACTGGCCCCTCGACAGCCCCTCTACCATGTGTTGGGGTTACTGGACAAACAGAATGTGGTCCCTGGCAGCCTGGGAGGAGTGACAGATAAATGAACAAGCAGTTCCTAGAAAACATGGCAAATGCTGAGTGGGCTGGACACCTGTGCGAAGTGCTGTACGAGCCCAGAGCTGGGGACTTGGCTGTGTGGCCCTGGGTAAGGCACATCCCTTCGTTGACCTGGATTTTCTATGCCAGAGAGTTGCAGGTACCTAGCCCAGAGTTACTATATGATCAGGAGCCACTGTCTTTCCCTTTCTAGAATGGTAGTTCTTGAACTTACAAAACTCTTTCACCCACACGTCTGTCAGAGGTCTTCTTGCCTTGCGCACAGGAGCTGAGCTTTCCTTGAGATTTGTAATTTCTGTGCTCTGGGGACCTCAGGGTACCAGTAACACATGTGGCCATATTTCCCAAGTCCCCTCTGTCTCTGCTCCCTGTGTTTGTTCCCAAGTGGTGTTTCATTGGACCAAGGGAGGCATGGAGATCTCAGCCCTTTCTGTGGATTTTGAGGACCTTGTTGAGCTAGGAGTCACACGGGGAACTGTCACACTGGGCTCCAGGTGTCATTCTGCCGTCTTGTTTGCCCACATCCTTTCCTGTTCAATGCCAGCAACAAGTGGAGTCATTTTTCTCTTCCTCTGAAGGCTGAGCCCAGCTGATCCCACGGCCCTGGGAATCCAGCTTCTGCTTCAAATACACTTCTTAAGGCATTTCTCCAAGAAAGGCCATTTTCTCTAAGAGGAATGCCCACTGTTAGACAGAGGCAATTTTCTCTCTCCCTTTACAGCTCATTTTATACTCATTAACGGCCCTCTGAGATTCGCGCAATAATTTCCACTTTATAGAAGAGGAAACGGAGGCTCAGAGATGAAGTACCCTTGCCCAAGGTCACACAGCTAGTGAGCACCAGAGTCTGGCTTCATGCTGTGCTCTACCCGCTCTGCTGTTCCCCGCGGCCTGTCTGGTGACAGTGGCATGTGCTTCAGAGGAGGCAAGTGACTTTCCCAGCGCCCTGACCTTCCCGCTCTGGAGGGAGTCTCTGCTGTGTGGCAGGCTCGCACCATCCCTTGCCCTCTTCGAAAAGGCGCCTCTGCCGGCTCCTTCCTTTAAGAGGAGCAGAAAGGTGCTTTGAGCGCCTACCTGCACAGGTGAGCTGTGGGGAGGATTCTGGAGAAGCTGGAGAGCAGAGGTGCAAAGACAGGCCAGTGGGCAACTCAGCTCTGAGTGTGATGGAGTCCCGCCCCACCCTCTCCAGTGGGTCCCCGGCTCCTGAGGGCCCAGCATTTCTGCCTTACAGTTCTTGGCCTCCTCCCAGCATCCTCCCCGGGTCCCTGCTGACTGCGGGGTGCCCACGTTGATGCCTTTCCCTGGTCTCAGTGCCCCGTGGTATCCCGGTGCAGCACACGTGGAGGCACTTCAAACCTCAGCTGTGCACTCGCTATGCGGCTTTTCAGTCATTTCCACTCACGGAGCTTGTTTTCCTCGCAGACGAGACTAGAGATGCTTTCCTCACTGATGGCCATGGGGTCTACAGAATGCAGCGTCCATTGGCCTGAGACTCCCTGGGGCCCTCCCAAGTGCGTCTCTGGGCGGGGCTTGGGCTGCAGGGGCCAGCAGACCTCGCTGCTCTCACGGGGCTTACCTTCTAGTGGGCAGGGCCAACTTTTAAAAAGCTGCCACAGTGGAAAACGATGAGTATGGAAGGTAACAGTTAATAGGAGGAGAAAGACACAGGCACTGTACTCTGCCCAGGGACTCAGCAAGGACGTCTTCACAGAGGAGGCAAAGTGAACAGGGAGCGAAAGCAGGAGAGACTGTTGCCCAACTCCAGCAGGGAGGGGAAGACGACCCTCAGAGCCAGAGAGGTGGGAGAGGCAGGGTCCATTTCCCTTGGGGGCCCACAAAGCACCTGTGCTCTCTTTCCAGACCCTCCTGGTCGTGCACGTCTTCTGACTTTGCACACTAGGCATGTGGTCAGATAGACACAAGTTCATAACCCCACGTTGCCACTTGCTGGTCTTGTTGCTGCTCTGCACACATTCCTTAGACCTCTCTGGCCTCAGTTTATTCCACTGTAAAGTGGGGCTAGCAGTCAGCCCCTCCCTTCCAGAGTCACAAGATGATGCAGGTGATAGAACCCAGCACCATGGCTGCTGGCCATCAAGTAGGTGTTTTGTTTGTATTGTCTCATTTGTGCTGCAGGGGCACACTGGAGATTCCAAAAAATATTTAATGTGGGCTGTGGTACATTTAAAGTTGTTTAACGAAATGGACGAGTCTTGGATTTAAAAGGGTCTTAAATATCCCTGTACTCGTTCTAAGATGAGGTGAGAGAGCTGTGAGAGCGATTACCTGACTGGGGTGTGGCATCCGTTTTGAAGGCACACCCAGAGGAGGAGTGTCATGGGGTCCTAAGCAGGGTTGGGGGGCTTCCCTGCCAGGAGAGTTCCAGGATCTGGACTTGCAGAAAGGCTCCGGCTGAGCCAGGCTGGTGGGAATGCACAGACCTCCCCAGCAAGTAGCTTTTGGCTCACCCTGTGCCTGTACATTGGTTCTGACGCCATCAGGACTTGTTAAACCAGGCGACCAAACCAGATCATAACTGCCCCCCCGCACTATGGGGACCACGCTTTCACCTTCTATTCTGTGTGGTGTCAGCACAATGGACCCTCAGCAACAGCTTGTTCAGTGTCACATTTTCAAAGTCACCCGTTTGCTTTTGGAATGCTGGCTCTCTTTTACACAAAGGACCTGTGAACATGAATAATTGGGCTGCATGAGTGACCGTGAACTCCTCAGTCTTTCCAGAGCCAGGCTGCTCACTGTCCCCAGCAGTGCGTGAGCAGGTCCGGACCGGTTTTCCCGGCTCCCTGACATTTCTGGGCATCCTTTTTAAAAGAAGACTGCTTTGAAGTATGTTCCTTGGCAAGGCTCTGATACAAGTCACAGGACATTTTCCCCACAGGGACAGATCCAGGAAATCAGCTTTCATTGAGTCCTGCCTTCTTTCTTACTGCTACATTGGCACAGGGGCAACCTTACCCCTAAATGCTCTGAGAGGACCGGAGGGATGATAGAATCCATCATTTTTGGAGAAGGATGCTGCCCAGCACTACCACGTAGAAGACTTTCAGAGTAGAGACAGCATACGCATCCTTATTATTTTTTCTTTTCCCACTGTTCCTATCGCTGCAAAAGAAAAACCACCATATTTTGAGTGGTTATTAAGTTCCAGGTACAATTCTAACTGCTCTGCAAGCAACATTTCATTTAGCCCCCCGCTAGCCACCAGCAAGGGTGGCTACTTGTTACTATCACCATTTTATAAATGAAATAAAAAATGGACCCAAAGAAATTACAGAATTTGGTCAAGTCCTAAAGTAGTGTGGAGGGAAGATACTGAATAAATCTCTAGTCTGTGCTTAACTACTTCCAGCTAAGATATTCAACACAAGAACTTATGGGGATGCTCATCACAAAAGAAGTTATGTTTCTGTTGTAAGAAATGCCTAAGCGTTATAGAATGAGCTGCACATGTGGGGATTTTTTTAAGTGTTTCATTTGTTATAAACCATTTTTTACAAAAATGCCTGCATGAAGTGTAAACGGAATATTTGTAATAAAATATGACAGCGAATGTTATATATGGGGGTCTGGGACCATATGGGGAAGGATGGCGTGGGACACAGCATTAGTGTGTGAAGTCATGACCGTATTTGCTTGCAGAATGATGTCTCTGGAGGGGCCTGTTTGGAAAGAAGTAGAGAGGAGAGAAAGGAGGTCGAGGGCTGTCATAGGAGCCTAGGAAATAATGAGTTGTGTTGTCAGTTGGAAAGAGGGGAAATGGCAAGAAGTCAGCGGTACCTGTGACCATGTGGACAGATTGAGTGCTGCGTGCCGAGCATGTGGCTGAATCTCCAGCCTGTACATCTCAGTGCAGTTAACCGGAGAGAGGGGACTGATTTCCCAAGGGGAGAGGATGTGGCTGGATTAAATGTAAGGCAGATCAGAACTCCAGCAACCGTCTAAATTAGTGCATCCCTGGAGCGTTGTGTGTGCCGTTGATGGTACCCAGGTTGGTTTTCGGGAGTACCCTGATGAACCTTCAAGAATGTAACAATTTTGTGGTGTTTTTTATTTTTGACGGTTAACGATTCTGTATGGCAAGTGTTATCTTTTAGATGCATGCATTTAAGTAAGAAAAAAAGAGTTTGACAGAAAAATGTTAATTAAACTGCACGCTCTGTGGCAAAAATCATGCAGGCAGTGGCTGGGATAAGTTTGGAGGGCTATTCCCCCGTTTGAGCACGACACCCACTGCCCGCTTCCTGACACTCTCAAAGCCCTTGTGTCTTGCACGCGTGTCTTGCAGACCCTGTGCACGGCCCGCAGAACGTGGAGATTGTGGACATCCGCGCCCGGCAGCTGACCCTGCAGTGGGAACCCTTTGGCTACGCGGTGACCCGCTGTCACAGCTACAACCTCACGGTGCAGTACCAGTACGTGTTCAACCAGCAGCAGTATGAGGCTGAAGAGGTCATCCAGACCTCGTCCCACTATACCCTGCGAGGCCTGCGCCCCTTCATGACCATCCGGCTGCGGCTCCTGCTGTCCAACCCCGAGGGCCGGGTGGAGAGTGAGGAGCTGGTGGTGCAAACAGAGGAGGACGGTGAGTGAGGGCGGCTGCCTCCTTGGGAGCGGGGTGTGCAGAACCTGTCACGGGGCCACGCCTATCAGTGATGAGGTACTTGTTTTCCTGTTCGTTTTCCCTTTAATTTCCTCCTCTATGTCTGCCTCTTCTCCAAGGTCTTCCATGAAGACCCACATAGGCTGTGCATTGCACAACTCCAGGGGGTGCTGTTTCCATAGACACAGCTGTGCACTCAGCTTTGACCCTTCAGCACCCCCATCCCTCTTCTCACTTTACGGCACCTTCTAGGTCCAGTGTTTAACCACACCGGTGCCTCCAGAGAGGCATTGTTGAGTTGTATTAAGTGCGTTGAATCTGGGAGTCAGACAACTCTAGAATCTCCAAGAGTTACAAAAAATAATAATAATAATGCATATAAGTTACTTAGCACACACATTGGATGCACCCAGACCCAAGTACTCACCCGGATATCCTACAGGCATCACAAATTCAAAGTATCCGAAAATGAACCAATCTCCCCTTCTGTATTGATTTCTCACTCTATGTTCCTCATCTCAGTGAACTACATCCAGGAAGTAAAAATAAAGACCCGAAGTCAGCCTGGGAGCCTCCATTTCACCCCCCATCACTCCCCCCCCCCCCCCCCCCCACACACAAGGTTCTAATGAATCTGTGTGATTTCTCTCCCCACATGCCTCTTACCTCAAGACTCCAGGAACACAGAGCCACGTGTAACTCCTAGAACACAGCACTTTTCCCACCCTCTGTCATTCCGTCCTGTCCTGTCCCATCCCTCCATGTCTGTGGGACAGGCTCTGTTCATCTTCAACATGCTCCTTCCTCCAGGAAGCTTTCCCTGACTGCCCCAAGCTGACTTGGGTGTTCCTTCCCTGACCGCCCCCCCCTGCATTTTGCATGTAACTCCACTGCAACAGTTACCTTACTTAGGGGAGTACAGAACTTGCTGCTTCTAGGACTTCTCTAAAAAGCACTTTTCAACAGCTGTGTTTCAGTTTCCCTTCCAGCCAAGCTGTCTCTGGCCTTGTGGGACATCTTTAGTTAGTTCCTTGGAATCACACTTGGTAGAGCTTTAAGCCACATCCAACAAAGGGGACTGTGACCTCGTCTGCAGGGCAGGTCATGCATCACTCTTGCCCCTGATCAGGGAAGGGAGCAGCCAGCATGGTTGGGGCTGGGATGCAGAGGGACGACTGGGAAGGAAATCTCAGGAAGTGTTGGCAGTCTTCACATGCAGACAGAAGGCCATGGGCACAAAGATGGTACAAAGGGGTCAGAAGGAGTGGGATCAGAGCCCTGTCATTGTCAGCCACATGAGGCAGGTACCTCCACTTGACCCAGGTGGGCCTCAGGACCTCTAGGCAGAGCCTCTTGCATGCAGTCCCACTTGGCACTCTTGTTTCACATAAGCAAGGCCAAGGACCCAGAGTGGTGGCCCCTGCTGGGGTCCAGACTCACATCCTCAGCTGCAGTGTCCCCTAAAGACACAGAGGAAACTGCCAGCCTCTGCACATCTTGTTCCCCAATTCTCCTTTCCCCAAGTCCCATCTTACAACTGGACATCTTACACAGTCCACCTACTTGCAAACCCTTTGTGACCCCCCTTTTAAACTCATCATCGCAACGACTCTTTGCAACTCCAGCAGACTGCTTTTCTGGGTAGTAGCTGCAGCGGAGACCCAGCCTCTGTCGCCTTGCCCCCACCTTCCTGCCTTGCATTGAACCTCAGTCCACTGTGGACCCAGTCTCCCCTGGACCAACCTTGTCCGATGACCTGAGTGTATGCTTCCTGTGAACCCCTTCTCATGCAACCCCCAGTGGAGGGGTGGGCGTCTCCTCTGGGCTTCTGTCTGCAGCTCAGGATCTGCGGCCCTGGGTTGGGCTCCAGGTGAAGCTGCCGGCCCTTTCCTGGATGGCTCTGTTGTTTCAGAAACGCACAGCCCCTCCTCCAGCAGGTACAAGGATGAGCTGCAACAGAAGGTGAGCTCTGGAGGACCACCCCTGGGACGAGCTGCTTACCCTCTCAGTGCCTTGGTTTCCTCACCTGTCAGATGGAGATAGAAGTAGTGGCCACCTGATGGCTTTTTATGCTCATTGAAAGGAGTGGTACATAAAGAAACTGGAATAATGTTCAGCAGATTGTAGGTTTCCAATGAATGTGGCTGCCACATTTGGATTAAGTCACAGAAAAAAAAAATATGTCTGACAAAAGATCCCAAAGCACAAGCAACCTAGAGACCATTAATCTGCCCTAGGAATCCTCTCTAGAACTCTCGACACGCACTCCCAGTTGGTTGGTGAAAGTATGACCTAGGCTCTCAAGGAGTGGTGATCTGGTCAGTGCCTGATCTGAAAAGCAGAACCAGGGCAGGAAGGGAGGTTCAGGAGCAAGTTGTTGTTAAGGAGGAGCCACCACCGTTGAAACTCAGCTTGAAAATTCAAGACTCAACCTGGATGAGAGGGTTTGGCCCAGGAGCAGCTCAGGGTATGTTTTCCAGGATGCTCTTCATGCCTCAGGCTGCTTTTGGAGGATTACCTACATCTACAACAGGAAATCCCAAGTCCCATCTTTAAGCCATGCCTCAGCCTCTCCCTTTCTCCTTCCTGTCACCAGGGGTGGGGGAAAATATCACAAAGCCTTTATCAAAATAACTCGAGAGCAGCAATGCTTTGAAATTAAACTTTAATTAAGCACCATTAATAAAACATCAATTCCTGTTCTACAGAGACGTGTGGACATTATCATATTAAAAACACCAACACCCAAGACTCGGTCCTCAGTCTTAGAGCCATCCTGAGGCCCCACCTCAGGAACCACTGTGCTGAAGGAAGACCTCAGAAGATAGTAGGCCCCTCTATGTGCCAGAATCAGGTTCCCTTCCTCCTCAGGAGGAAAGAAGCACCCTTTCCGTTGCTGGGAGCTCATTCACCTCAAGGACAAACCGGATAGATCATGGCTCTGGTTGATTAAGTGAAACCCCTCTCACAGAGGCAAAGAGCAGCGTCTCGGATTGAGCTGACTGGATTCGTGCTGCTTTGGTCTGTGCTTCAAAATTGTCTTCCGGGGAATTTGCAGAATTTGTAATTTCAGCCCCCCAGTGCCTTTGAGGGCCTATGAAGTGATCCGCGGCTGTGAAAGAAGCCGTGGCTGCAGAGCCCTGTTGCATCAGTTAGGAAGTAGGTAGGAGACCAAATGGGTTCTTTACTTTCCCTGTTTCCACAGATGACTCAGGTAAAACCGTGACTCGCTTGTTTAATGCTTGCTTCTCTGCCTTTCCCCAGACCGTAGTTGCAATTATGAAATGGAATATATGAGGCCTTTAAAGATAAAATCGGTTTGATGATGGCCTCACTTTGGTTACCATTTATTGAGTACCTACCCTGTGCTAGGCACTAATAGGTGTATTGTGCGTGGTGACTTATACCTGAGATTTTATTTTGCAGTGTTTCAAGGCTATAGAAAAATTAAGAGTAGGACAAAGAAGACCTGTGAACCCTTTGCCTAGATCTAGTATTTGTTAACACTGTGCTACATTTTCTTATTCATATGTATGTATGGTATGTTTGACATGGAGATATCACACATAAAAATACATAATATTTTTAAGTATTTAAAAGTAAATTGCAGGGGCGTCTGGGTGGCTCAGCTGGTTGAGCGTCCGACTTCAGCTTAGGTCATGATCTCATGGTTCGTGGGTTCAAACCCCTCATTGAGCTCACTGCCGTCAGTACAGAGCCTGCTTTGGATCCTCTGTCTTCTCTCTCTCTCTCTCTCTCTCTCTCTCTCTCTCTCTCTACCTCCCCTGCTCATGAACTCTCAAAAATAAGTACATTTAAGTAATAATAAAAATTAAAAAATAAAAGTAAATTGCGAAGTCCCAACATCTGATCTCTCAACTGTTTGAGAGCATACGTTACCTAAGGGTAAGGACATTCTCCTACATAGCCACAACACTATAGGACATCTTAGAAATTTAGCATTAATTTAAAAATAACCAAGTAAACAAATAATCCATATTCACATTTCCAATAATGCTAAGCATGATTTTATGTGACAAAGTCAGAAAATGAGACATTTTTGGCAAAAATGCCCCATGAGTTGGTGATGCATACTTTTCACTGTATCATATCAAGACTTACATAATGTCAGACAGCCCCTGACATGCTGCATTTGCTCACATACATAGGTCCCTCTACTCTAAGTGTGGTCCTTGTTCCTTTGTAAATCAGCCAATCTGTGTAGTGGCCCTGTGAGGTCTGTTGACTACCCAGTTCCCCACACACTTTTCACCCAGCGGTCTTAGCCTCCCTGACAATCCTCGCCTGAATCAGTTACTACATTAGTATTTCCAAAAGAGTGAATTTTAAATCTGTCCTTCCCTCTACATGTATTAATTAGCATTCTTCTTTATAGAAGGGTTTTCTCTCCCCATCTCCCTCCCCATTTTTAGTATCCCTACTGACTCAGAGATCCCCCCCCCCATTTTTTTTTTGACTCTGTATTATAAAGTCCAGCACTACTTATAATTCTCTTTGGTGCTCACGTTATCTCATCTGTGGCTAGTGGGAGTCCCTTCAGATTGGCTCCTAGGTTCTTTTGACATGTTCTCATTAGTCTTCCTTGCTTCTGGCATAACAAAATATTCTAGACCACCCTTGTAATATCTCTGCCCCAGACCTGAAGTCAACCACTTATCTAAGGATTTCTGGTTGCTTTCAGTGGGGAGTGGTATTTTGGCACTAAGATATACATCTTAGCTGTGATCGATGGGGTGTTACCGCCTCTAGACTTTTCAAGTAGGTAGAACTGAGGAATATAATTTATCTGTTTTAAATCACAAAGTCATACTGATTCATATCACCTCAGGATTCATTCCTCTGTGTTCACCCTCATTCTATACAGATCTCTCCTTCCTCCCACTGTGAGAACTCTGGTTCCCAACATCCACACATTTCTCCATTTACTTCTTGCTACAATACATATAAAACAGTTTCAGAAGTACGATACCAATCCCCCTAAAAACAAGAAAGCAACTTTATTAGGTTAAAGATTTTCTTTTCAGCTTTTCTCTCCTTCAGCAGCCAAAATGCAGTGTTTAAAGGCTTCGTCTTTTCTCTTTGTGGTTATATTATCAATTTGAGGCCCATTTAGGCTCATTTGTTTCCATTTTAAGGCTCGCTTCTCCCCATCCTTTTTATTTAATTTTATTTTTTAAAGTCAAAATAGTCACGTGGTTCAAAAGTCAAAACTGCAGAAGTGTATGCTCAGAGATATTGCCACTATCTCTCTTTCACACTGTTCATGTCCACACCCCCAAGGCCACCATTTTTATTCATTTCAGATATAGTTTTCTTAATAGTTCATTTTGCACAAAAGGTAAAAATTATTCCTCTTATTTTTATATAAAAGATAGCAAAACAGATGCGCTCCACATCATGTGGCTTTGTTCACTTAGTATACTCTGGAAATCACTCCATATTTGTTTGTACAGATTTGTGTTATCCTTTTTGATGGCTGTAGGAGACTCTTTTATGTGCATATGACATGGTTTGTTCAAGCAGCATCCTATGGACACTTAGGTTATTCCCATTACTTGCTATGAAAAGTAATACTACAGCAAATAGCCTTGCACTTACTTTGGTATCTGTGGAGTTGTATTTTCATGGTAAATTCCTGCACGTGGGTTTGCTGGAGTCAAAGGTAAAAAAACACGCAGTTTTGTTAGATGTTGATGGATACTCCTCCTCAGAAGTTGTATTATTTTACATTTTCGCTAGCAATGTAGATGCATTTCTCTTAACGCCAAATGTGAGAAAGCAAGCAAACAGTATTATTTCTCCTACTTTGCAGTAAGGAATTGTAGGCTCCCATATAATTTATAATAAGTGTATAAAATATAGTTGATTATAATTAATATGTACATACTATATTAATATAATCTATATATAATATGATTAATCACATATAATACATATATTATTTCATATAATATGGTAAATGTACTTGCATTATAGGAAAGACTGACATGTCTTGGGAATGAGTGCCTGCATTTTGTGTGCATTTGTAGACATCTTATTATCTCATTCCTCAGGTCATCGGAAACTAGAAGGACGCTGTATGTTGCTAGGGACAGGTGCATGTATAGTAACAACATGCAGCACATGAAATCGAGAAGAGGGAAGTGACAAAAGGATAAAAGGCAATAACAGCAAGGCAATAAATAACAGTCCAGAGTCATTTAGTGGAAGGGTGTAAAGCTATGCACATCTTAGCAAGTCTGAACACATCGTTTAATTAGAGCTCAGTACATTTTAGAGTTTTACAAAGATGGCCTTGAGATAGTATAAAAGGTAAGGAGAAATGCAATTGTGGTTTTTGAATGCTCGTGTTGACCTAGGTGTTGTGCTGATATCCTTCATTCCTACAGTGAGTTGCCGAATCCTTTGATGAAGGTGTTTATTGATATGATCATGGTTCAGGGAGTTCAAGGAACCTGTCTGAAGTTGCCACACAACAAGTGGCAGAACAAATAAATGCATCCCAAAATCTTACCCATAATTTTTTCTCTGACCATCTATTAGATAATCCTGTAACCTAACCAAAACCTCCCCAACACTCTCTGTGCTTAATTTTTTTCTGTGCCATTCATCATCATCTGAAATACTGTGTGTGTTCACATATGTGTACACACACACACACACACACACACATACACACACACGTTTGTTGCCTGCCAAACAGCTAGTAAGTTGCTCATTGACTGTCTGGTGAGTGAATGAATATTTGACATCAAAGTCCATGCCTCTTCCCCATATCACAGGATCTTGTTTATATACACTGTTTAAGAAGGAGAGGATATATGTGATGTATTTTATCTGTATTCAAAACCAACTCATAGTGGCTTGCTAGAGCTAATCATTAGCCTCTGTCTCCACCTCCTAGTTCTGTGATATCATATTCATTGCTCCAAATTGGTCATGGTGGGGAATGTACACCATGGATATTGGCAGACCTGTTGGTGTTTTTGTTTTTCTTGGAAAGTTGGTTGTGAAACATTTATTAACATACCACTGTATAGTTCCATTAAAAAGATATATTTGACAACATGTAAACATTTACCCAGAAAAAAATATCTTTCCTTCACCAAGACTAGGAAATCTGTCTTGTCTCCATCAGATGCACTTAACAGATTCTGGTGGCCTTCAAACCATTTTCAGATTATTTTGATTTTTCTTAAGTTCTGAGTCTCTTTATGAACCAATTAACCAACAAATATGGCACCTGGAATGGAGAGCCCCGCCCCCCCCAAAACAAATAAAAGACCTAGATAAGGTAAACAGGACAGGAAACCTCTGTTGACTCTTCAGGGCTCGGAGCTCTTATATGATTTGTTTACACGGCTACCCACAGAGTTCACAATTATCAGCCCCACTTTCCAGATAGAAAAATGGGGAGAAGAAAGGAGAAGAGGAGAGGAGGGTATAAAACTTTCCTTGATTACACTCTGTCCCCCTTTATCTTGAAATGAAAATTTCCTTTAAATTACCACCTGACTTTTAGGCACAAGAAAACATCTGGTTTAATTACAGTGAATTTACATGAACTTACTGACAAGAAGCACAGTTAAAATTAGCAATTTTAGTGTGTTTTTTTTTAAGGGAATGAAATTATAAAGTAATTAACCTTTGTTGTAGAACTCTGTCAGAAGGATGGAAAGTTCTTTGCTGTTAGATACAAGAAGAAATGAAATTGTGGGAAGGGAATATGTGGACTCATTAAAGAATTATAAAGAAAAAAGAAGACTAAAGTAACACAGAATTAGAAGATAAGGCGGAAAAAGAATCTTTCTCCAAGAAGTCTTTTCATGATGAGAGAGAGTGGTGGGAGCGGGAGGGGAGACCCAGCTGAATCCAAAGAAAGTAAGTCCGCTTCATTGGAAGGACATCGTGACCTGTGGAGCAATGGTGTGGTGTGGCAAAAAAAAAAAAAAACAACTTTAGTGTGGGGCTGAGATGACCTGGCTTTGCTACTCACAGGCAGTGAGATTGCCTTTCAGCAGTTCTGAACCCACATCTACCGGAATAAGGAAAAAAGGGCTGATTCAGAAAATACTTTCCAGCCAGAAGGATCCGGGCTACATCCAGGCTCTGTTCACTACTTTGTTACCCAGCTCTGCTTAAATTACTTTCATATTGGGCACTGCAGTGTCCCTGTCCGTGGATTGGGGGTGGTAATACCATCAATCCCTTTAGGATGTTCTACATGAAGGTCTGTATGTAAAGCACCGAACTTACTTTCTGCCGAGAGTACAGACTCGGTGGTGTGTGGCCAATATCAGACATGGCAGGCCGATTTTTAATCAAGGGAGTTAACTAGAAGAAAACCAAAGAGGGGATCTTTGCAAAATTTCTGTTACTCATGGGCAGGGGGCCGTTTTAGAATCACCTATATTCCCTCTATAACCTCCATCTCAGATTTCTCACTCTGACAGTAGAGATGAATATGTGTACACCAGTGTTCCAGTAAAATTTTGCTTATAAAACAAGCAGCTGGTTGCATTTGGCTATAGCCATAGTTTGTTGACCCTTGATCCCCACTGATTCCCCCTGTTTTCTCTATTATCTTGACTTTACAATCCAACGACACACTGATTTCCCCCATCGGTATCTCTGGTACCTCTCCTCTGCCCTCCAGAGTCATTTAGCAACTGCCTGTTCAGCCTGTCCAGCTGGATTGCTAATCGGTCTCTGGAATTAAACACGTCTAGAGCTGACCCCCTGATCATCCCTCATCCACCCCCAAACTCATTCTTCCCACAGTCTTCTTCATCTCAGTTAATGGCAACTGCCTTTTATTAGTGGCTTGAGTCAAAAGCTTTGATTGTTCACTTTTATCACACCCGAGGCCCTAAATACCTTTCAGCCTGGATTCTCTATGGTCGGCACCCCTTTGCTTTGTGCAAAGCAGCAGCCCTGCTTACTCCCCACATCCCATATATCAGCACGTTCTCTTGGCTCATCCTTCAGTAAATAGCATGAACTTGACCATTGCTTACAGTCTCTACTGCTAGCTCTGTGTTCCAAGCCACTGTGATCTCCAACTTGGACTATTGCAATAGTCCTTCAATGATCTTTCAGCTTCCCCTCTAGCCCCTACACTCTTTTCTCAGCTTAGCAGACAGAACGGTCTTGTTAAACCAACAGGCAAATCATATCCTCACCCCTCTGCTCAGAACCCTCCATCGGTTTCTCACATCACTGAGATTAAAAGTCCACGTCCTTGCAGTGGCTCACAGGGCCCCACGTGGCCACAACTTCTACTTCTGGCCGCCTCTCAGACCCCATCTCCTTCTACCTCGGCCTTACTACACAGATCCAGTCATTGTTCTCAAATATGCCAGCTGCGTCCCCCCCTCAGCACCTTTGTAGGTGCTGTTTCTTCTCAGAATGATCTTCCCCTAAACAAACAGGGCTGCTTCCTTCACCTGTTTCAAGTCAACATCTCTTTTCAGGGAGATCCTGCTTGACTATTCGATGAACAACTGGAAGCCTCCTGCACCACACTCTGTCCCTCTTCTCTGCTTCACGTATCTCGTTAGCATTTATCATTTAACATACTACATATTTCACTATACACTTTAGTATCTGGCTTCTCTCACTAGAATGCACACTGAGGAGTCTGGGTTTTTTTGTTGTTTTTTGTTTTGTTTTTTTTCTGTTTTCTGGGTATTTTCAAGCACCTAGAACAGTGCCAGGTAGAGAATAGCCATGCAATAAATAAGTTATTGGATGAATGAATCCCGAGTCCTCAGGGACAAGATAGATTTTAAAATTACCATAGAAATCAGAAGGTGCTTGTCGAAAGCTATTTAATATACTCAGTAAGTTATAGGAAGATACGGCTTTTATGACTAGCTGTGTAACACCATTCGGGAAGAATGGAGGCAAAAACACCAAGGAAAATAGTAATAATCCTGATTCTGCAGAAAAGCAAATTGGTGTTCTCCAGGATGTGAGGGACCAGGGGAGGAGCAAACACAGAGTAATACTACCTTTGTGCCAGCCACTTTGCTCAGCACTTTACCTGTGTGAATATTTTCAAGTGCCACAACACCCATGAAGCAGGTACTATTTTATCCCTACTTTAAAGTAAGGAAACTGAGCCGCAAAGAGGTTAAGCAACTTGCCCCAGGTTACACAGCCAGAAATGGTAAGAACAGGACACAAACTGGGGCAGTCTGGCTCAGCCTACGGCCTTCGCCATGATGCGATGCTGCTTTTTGGGTCTACAGGACGAAAGTGAGAGTTTCCATTAAAGGTGGTGGTCTGATTCTTAAACTACCTTCCCAAAGAAATGGAGAAGAACACCTTTATTTTCTTTTTTTTTTACAGTTGGTAAACTTTATTATTATTATTTTTTCAATATATGAAGTTTATTGTCAAATTGGCTTCCATACAACACCCAGTGCTCATCCCAAAAGGTGCCCTCCTCAATACCCATCACCCACCCTCCCCTCCCTCCCACCCCCCATCAACCCTCAGTTTGTTCTCAGTTTTTAACAGTCTCTTATGCTTTGGCTCTCTCCCACTCTAACCTTTTTTTCTTTTTTTTTCCTTCCCCTCCCCCATGGGTTTCTGTTAAGTTTCTCAGGATCCACATAAGAGTGAAAACATATGGTATCTGTCTTTCTCTGTATGGCTTATTTCACTTAGCATAACACTCTCCAGTTCCATCTACGTTGCTACAAAGGGCCATATTTCATTCTTTCTCATTGCCACGTAGTACTCCATTGTGTATATAAACCACAATTTCTTTATCCATTCATCAGTTGATGGACATTTAGGCTCTTTCCATAATTTGGCTATTGTTGAAAGTGTTGCTATAAACATTGGGGTACAAGTGCCCCTATGCATCAGTACTCCTGTATCCCTTGAGTAAATTCCTAGCAGTGCTATTGCTGGGTCATAGGGTAGGTCTATTTTTAATTTTCTGAGGAACCTCCACACTGCTTTCCAGAGCGGCTGCATCAATTTGCATTCCCACCAACAGTGCAAGAGGGTTCCCGTTTCTCCACATCCTCTCCAGCATCTATAGTCTCCTGATTTGTTCATTTTGGCCACTCTGACTGGCATGAGGTGATATCTGAGTGTGGTGTTGATTTGTATTTCCCTGATGAGGAGCGACATTGAGCATCTTTTCATGTGCCTGTTGGCCATCCGGATGTCTTCTTTAGAGAAGTGTCTATTCATGTTTTCTGCCCATTTCTTCACTGGGTTATTTGTTTTTCAGGTGTGGAGTTTGGTGAGCTCTTTATAGATTTTGGATACTAGCCCTTTGTCCAATATGTCATTTGCAAATATTTTTTCCCATTCCGTTGGTTTCCTTTTAGTTTTGTTGGTTGTTTCCTTTGCTGTGCCCAAGCTTTTTATCTTCATAAGGTCCCAGTAGTTCATTTTTGCTTTTAATTCCCTTGCCTTTGGGGATGTGTCAAGTAAGAAATTGCTACGGCTGGTCAGAGAGGTCTTTTCCTACTTTCTCCTCTAGGGTTTTGATGGTTTCCTGTCTCACATTCAGGTCCTTTATCCATTTTGAGTTTATTTTTGTGAATGGTGTGAGAAAGCGGTCTAGTTTCAATCTTCTGCATGTTGCTGTCCAGTTCTCCCAGCACCATTTGTTAAAGAGACTGTCTTTTTTCCATTGGATGTTCTTTCCTGCTTTGTCAAAGATTAGTTGGCCATACGTTTGTGGGTCCATTTCTGGGTTCTCTATTCTGTTCCATTGGTCTATGTGTCTGTTTTTGTGCCAATACCATGCTGTCTTGATGATTACAGCTTTGTAGTAGAGGCTAAAGTCTGGGATTGTGATGCCTCCTGCTTTGGTCTTCTTCAAAATTACTTTGGCTATTCGGGGCCTTTTGTGGTTCCATATGAATTTTAGGATTGCTTGTTCTAGTTTCAAGAAGAATGCTGGTGCAATTTTGATTGGAATTGCATTGAATGTGTAGATAGCTTTGGGTAGTATTGACATTTTGACAATATTTATTCTTCCAATCCATGAGCATGGAATGTTTTTCCATTTCTTATATCTTCTTCAATTTCCTTGATAAGCTTTCTATAGTTTTCAGCATACAGATCTTTTACATCTTTGGTTAGATTTATTCCTAGGTATTTTATACTTCTTGGTGCAATTGTGAATGGGATCAGTTTCTTTATTTGTCTTTCTGTTGGAGAAGAACACCTTTAAACCTGCCCTGAGAACTAGAAGATGATGCCATACCCACGTTGGAAGGAAGGAATGAACGCACTGTTGGAAGAAGCGGGTGTAAATAGGGAAAAGATGACTGAGCTGTAACCATCGAAAGAAACCCCTTCCTCACCCTTGGGGGCCCAAGGGGATAGACTTACAGGTCCAACCTACATTAATATCCTCAAACTCTGGCTGACCAGGCTGAAGGCAAGGCTGAGCTATGGAGCTGGTGGATGGAGTGAGGGATTGGAGAGCAGGAGATGGCCTCTTCATATGCCAGTCTACACTGCAGAGAATGAGAGCTCTCACTCCAAGCCTGCATGTGGTGAATAAGGAAAAGAGGGGGATTTAATGAAAGGCTAGCTTTGGGAAGAGATGCTCCAGTTCAAGGAAGGGGCAGTGTCCTAGATGACTTAAAGCTGCCTTTAAAAATACCAAAAAAGTTCTCTCTCTCTCTCTCTCTCTCTCTCTCTCTGAAAAGATGTTCTATGGCCTGGTTATTTTCCTTCTCAAACCTTCCCCTTCCCACCTTCAACCAGGTAGACCTCCTAGCTAGCCAAATGATAGATGGATGTATCTAAATTCTTCCCTTTCCCTCCAGGTTAGAAATATTTAAAACCAGTACTCATATAATCACTAGCAGAACACATTTTTTTTTTAATTTTTTTTTTAACATTTACTTAGTTTTGAGACAGAGACAGAGCATGAACAGGGGAGGGTCAGAGAAAGAGGGAGACACAGAATCTGAAACAGGCTCCAGGCTCTAAGCTGTCAGGACAGAGCCCGACATGGGACTCAAACTCACGGACTGCGAGATCATGACCTGAGCCGAGGTAGGACGCTTAACCAACTGAGCCACTCAGACACCCCACTAGCAGAACATATCTTGACCCACCAAACCAAACCATCTCAATCCACCTCTTGTAAGGTTGCATAAAGAAAGATTATTGGACAGATGCTTTCATTCTTATTAAAAGGGACTGATCTGATAATTCAAAGCAAATATCCCCTGAGAATTATGGCAAGAAGCAAGATTTAAAAACAGAATAAAACACTAATCCACATTCTCGCCAGAATGTATAAATAAATGCTGGGCTAGAACATGCACATGGAATTGAATCAATCATGTAAAGAGGTTAGGTCTCCCAGACTGATTTTTGTAAAAGAGTTTAATACTACTTACTATATTTAGTATTTTAATTTAATAATAAACCGTATAGTGCTTAGGGATACATGTTTAAGAAATAAAAATTATAATGAAAAACAAGATTCATTATTGTTATGAAGTTAAGAAGGTTACCTATTGAGGGTATGAAATTGATTATTAGTAAGTTAATGAGGTGAATATTTGTTTTATACATTTGTATAGTGGCTGTTTCACAAAAGGATAAAATGAGGATACTAAATATAAATACCCTTTTATACTGATAAATTTTACCATTTGTGGGATATGGAAAAATTCTTAACAAAATATGAACTTCAAATTTTGACTCAAGACACACACAAAACTTATATAATTTTACAGCAAATGGAGAAATAGAATCAATAGTTTAAACTTTTCCAGCAAAGAAAACACCAGTACCGAATGGTCTTGCAATTGCAATCAAATACTCAAGGCACCGGTATCTCCAATCTTATATATACACTTTCAAAGAGCAAAAAAAAAGAAGTAACACTTTCCTCTTCTTTTTCTTGATACTAGTGTAACCTTGGTATCTAAACCACACAAGCTTATGAGAAAAAGGAAAATTAAGTGCACATAACCCCAAACAGAATATTAGCAAACGATCCATTGCTGTATACGACTAGGAAAATATTAGTTTTATTTTAAGAAATCAATATTGGTTCAACATTTGTAGATCCATTAATGTAATTCATTACATTAACTAAGAGGTACAAAAAATGTGTCATTACTATAATAGATACAGAAAAGCATCAGTTAAAGCTCAGCAGGATATAAAAAGGAAATATCCTTGTATACCAGGAACGAAAAGGATCTTCTTACCCTGATAAAGGGAAACTAAGAAACCTACAAACACCATACTTGAGGATAAAATAATAAAACCATTCTCTTTAATGTTGGAAAGCACACAAATACTTACCAGTCTCTCCATTAAGTATTACATTGATGGCTCCGGCTGAAGACAAGAAAATTAAATAGAGTTAAAATATTGTAAAAGAACAAAACTATTATCGACTGCAATGCTATGATTATTTATATAGATAACCCAAAGAAATTTGTACACAAATTATTAGAATTAAGAGAATGTAACATGTTTGACAAAGAAGTTGACATTAGAAAGTCAATTGCATTTCTATTTACCCAATAAGTATGTGGTATGCTTTTAAAGATACTACTTATAATAGCAATAAAAATACAGGGTGTTTAGGAATAAACCTAATGTAAGATTTCAAGACATGGAGTATATATAAATGTATAAAGAACTGGGAAGATATCAAAGAAGACCTAAATGAGAGAGATGGCATGTTCATAGATGCCATAAACCCATTATCAAGACATGACCTAGAAAGACATAATTTATTTCCCAGTTGATTATAATTCATGAAATTCCACTACAGAAATAAGACATTTTTCAAAAATGTACAAGGTCATCCTAAAATGTGTATGGCAGAGAAAAGCCAAGATTGACTAAGACAGTCCTGAACATGAAGTACAAAGTTGCAGGCCTTGCTCTACTAGGTATCAAGATACACAAATCTTTGCTTAATTGAGAAGATGTGGTATTGATACAGGTATAGTCTAAGAGAACAGCTGAACAAAACAGAACTTATATCTATGTGAAAATTTGATGGAAGGCAAAGGGAGTATGGCAGATCAGTTGAGTAAAAAAAAAAATTTTTCTTTTTCATTAAGTCATGGTAGAATAGGGAGAAGAATTGAAATTGGATCCCTGCCTCACACTATACATGAAAACGCAATTACAAAGAGTTGAAGACATTTTACAAAAGGCCTAACTTTAAAATTATTTGAGGATAATTTAAAAAAATATTGCTATGACCTAAGAGAAAGTATTTCTTAAAGAAGATTTCTTTTGTTAGAGTTTATTTTTTTTGTTCGGGTTTACCTGGCCTTAGGATAATGATTCAAATGCAGTGTGTTCAGGACACACTGGTAACGAAGAGAGGAAGGGAAGGGAAGGGAAGGAAGCCAGTATTGGTGTGTTATCAAGAAAAGTACCTTGTAAGTTCTTTATAGATTTTGGATACTAACCCTTTATCCAGTATGTCATTTGCAAATATCTTTTCCCATTCTGTCGATTGCCTTTTAGTTTTGTTGATTGTTTCCTTTGCAGTGCAGAAGCTTTTTATCTTGATGATGTCCCAGTAGTTCATTTTTGCTTTTAATTTCCTTGCCTTTGGAGATGTGTCGAGCAAGAAATTGCTGCGGTTGAGGCCAAAAAGGCTGTTGCCTTCTTTCTCCTCTAAAGTTTTGATGGTTTCCTGTCTCACATTTAGGTCTTTCATCCATTTTGAGTTTATTTTTGTGTATGGTGTAAGAAAGTGATCTAGTTTCATTCTGCATGTTGCTGTCCAGTTCTCCCAGCACCATTTGTTGAAGAGACTGTCTTTTTTCCATTGGATGCTCTTTCCTGCTTTGTTAAAGATTAGTTGGCCACTCAACACCTGAAAAACAAATAATCCAGTGAAGAGATGGACAGAAGACATGAATAGACACTTTTCCAAAGAAGAAATTCAGATGGCCAAGCAACACATGAAAAGATGCTCAACGTGACTCATTATCAGGAAAATACAAATCAAAGCCACACTGAGAAACCACCTCACATCGGTCAGAGTGGATAAAATGAACAAATCAGGACACTACAGATGCTGGTGAGGATGTGGAGAAATGGAAACACTCTTGCACTGTTGGTGGGAATCCAAACTGGTGTAGCCACTCTGGAAGACAGTGTGGAGGTTCCTCAAAAAATTGAAAATAGGACTACCCTACGACTCAGCAATAGCACTACTAGGAATTTACCCAAGGAATACAGGAGTGCTGATGCATGTAGCCCAGTGTTTATAGCAGCACTTTCAACAATAGCCAAATTATGGAAAGAGTCTAAATGTCCATCAACTAATGAATGGATAAAGAAGATGTGGTTTTATATGCAATGGAATACTACTTGTCAATGAGAAAGAATGAAATCCTGCCATTTGCAGCAACGTGGATGGAACTGGAAGGTATTGCGCTGAGTGAAATAAGTCAGTTAGAGAAAGACAGATATCATATGTTTTCACTCATATGTGGATCTTGAGAAACTTAACAGAAGACCATGGGGGAAGGGATGGGGGAAAAAGTAGTTACAAACAGGGGGGGGGGGCAAACCACAAGAGACCTTAAATACAGAGAACAAACTGAAGGTGGATGGGGGCAGAGAGTGAGAGGGAAAATGGGTGATGGGCATTGAGGAGGGCACTTGTTGGGATGAGCACTGGGTGTCATATGTAAACCAATTTGACAATAAATTATATTAAAAAATAAACTTAAAAATTACCTTGTGAATAACTGGGTTTTAGAATAGTGCCATTCCAAGTGTGGTCCAGGGACCAGCAGTGAATTAGAAACTCTTCCTGGTCCATGACAAGATAATTACAGAAATAGAGGTTAAGTATTTTAAAAGGAGAGCCTTCCATTTTTCTGTTTTTAAATTTTACCTTTACTTTTTAATTTTGCTATTCTTTTGTGGTTTTGTATTTTATGGTAATATTGGTCCACCGTGGGTTGGAAACAACTACGACAACACAATAATAATCACTTTCATTGGAGGTAGTTTGGAAAGTATTAATAGAATATGTCTCAGAGTTAATCCAGTCAAGTAGTGAGGACACTACGATATTCATCTATGAATTTCGTATCTTCCATTGCTTGAAGATTGTTTCAGGGGCATTAACTCTCTGAGAGTTCTCGCTTGCCCTATGTGGAGACAAGTTTGCTTTCACAGCCTTCAAGTAGAGTAACAAACATTTTGCAGTAAGCATTCCTGTGTGGGTGTGGCACCAACAGCATCTAAGTCTGTCTGTTTTTCCCAGCTTTACTGAGGTATATTTGATAAGTAAAATTGTGTATATTCAAGATGTACAACAGCATGTATATATGTACACATTGTGAAATTGCTACAAATAAGTTACTAAGTCTGTCTTTCTCTTCTTCAGAAAAGGTCTGATAAAATTGACTACATTAAAACTAAGAACTAATTTTTATCCAAGGGTAACATAAAGAGAAATGGAAAACAGACAAACCAAGAGAGGATTTTTATAACACATGTATCCAATAAAAGGATCAGTAACAAGAATATACAAAGAACCTCTACAAATCAATAAGAAAAGGACAGTAATGGTCAATAAGCATTAAATGTGCTCAGCCTCTTTAGTAAATAGCTAAAAGCAAATAAATCCTCAATGAAGTATTATTTCATGTTTGCTAGATGGTCTAGAATTTTTAAATCTGGCAGTACTAAGTGTTTGTAAGGATTTAGAGAAGGAGGGCCTTTCAAAACATTGCTGGAGAGAATATAAATCACTGCTGCCACTTTGGAAAACAATTTGACTTCACTCAGTAAAGCTGAAGACATTTATACCCTTAGCCTATCTATCCTACTCCTGGGTATACCTGAGTGAACTCTTACAAATGTTCAACTGAACATACAAAAATATTCATAGGCACTATGTCATAAGATAGCTCTTCTGAGAAAAAGCCCTATCATCCATCTACAGGACATCTCACCATCTACAGAATGACAAAATAAATAAGACTATATTCATAAGATGAATGAAATACAACTACCTGTATCAACTGATATGAATATCAAAACAATATTGAGTGACAAATGCAAATCATTTAATACAAAGACTTACTTTCATATGTATGTCATGAAGCCGGAGGAAGCAAAATGATATCTTGGGATAGATGCATATATTTATAACTCCAAATAAAAATAGAATGATTAGCATAAAACCTGGCTAGTACCTGACTGGGTGTTTTTTGTTTGTTTGTTTGTTTGGATATTTTTTGTTTTGTTTTTGTTTTGATGGGGAGAGAGAAGTCAGCAGTATGGAAAACACAGGGTACTTCAGTGATGCAGTGATGTTTTGTTTCTTAGAGGGGATAGTTGGTACATGTGTGTTCATTTCGTAATTATTTTATAAACCATTCATTCATTACCTGTACTTTTGTCTGTGATAGATTTCATAAGAGATACTTTTTAATAGAGTCAAAAATAATATGACGAAAAGCAATGAAGTCCTAGAAATGTAATGTGTAAGGAATTTTAAAATCATATTTCTGACTAAGGGACATAAAAAGAAGCATTAATAAATGACGATTTGTACAGCATTACTGATGGGAGGGCTCATTATAAAGAGGTGTCATTTGTCCCTCAGAGAAGTGAAGAATACAACTGGAATAAAAATTCTGATGGAACATTTTTGAAGTTTTTTAAACTTTTTCTAGTGTTCTGGAAAAACAACAGGGTAGTGAAAGCCCAGAAAACCTCGCAAAAGAAGAATAGTAAAAGAAAGGGACTTGTTCTGTCAACTATTAAAACATGTTACATGAACACAACAGAGAGATATTGTCAGAATAAGAGGCTGTGACTCGGAAATAGAGTGGGGAGCCGCTCAGCATGTGCCAGGATATAAAATAATTGAACATGCTAGGAAAGTGATATTTTAAATCACTGGGGAAAGTTCTGACTGGTCAACTAATTGTTCTAAGAAAACCGTACAGAACTACAGTGAGATTTCTATTTCGTGCAATATATAAAATACATTCCAGACGGATCAACAAATTAGGTTCAAAAAGAAAATGGGAAGAAATCAAGCAGAAGACAATACACATGACTCTTGTTCTGATCCGGGGTGAGAACGGGAATTTGCTCTAAACTGGAAATACCTGAATGCCAGCTGCTTGATACTCACAGTCTTAACCTCCCCTGGATAGACCCTTGCTAAGAGTAGCATCTCCATTTCTCCGTTCAGCTCACTTTGCAGCTCCTAAATCTTCTCCCAATCCCTGACTGTTGGTAGATGGTTTCATCCTCACTTCTCAAGAAAATGGAGCCATGAGGACACCTCAGCTCTCCATTCCAAAGCAGCTGCACATTTTCCCATCTTGTCTTCTCTCACGAGGGGAAAGGTGCTTCCTCTCCACCCACCCCCATTGCTGCCTTTCAGGACTGGACCCCACCGCTTACTTCAATTTTGGATTTTTCCCGGTTGCCTGTGATCCTGCCAAAACCTCTCCAGCCTTTGGAAGGGGGCGCTGCTGTGCTCCTTTTCCCATCCCCGCTCTTGCTGCATCAGTCCTCTGGAGGCCAAAATCACTGGCTTGTCTGGGCAGGGTCTCTCACCTTCTGCGCTCTCCTCTACCCATGGCAGGAGGGCTGTGAGGCCAGCATTCCCCTCTAGATTACTCTTGCTTAGGTCACAGGTAACCTTGAAGACACTAAGTTCAGTGGGCAAATTTAAGTTTGTAGTTTCCTTGACTACTCAGTCATCTCTGTCACTGTGAACCTGACCCTTCTGGATCCCCCTTTGGCTGCTCCCCTGACAGCCCACCTTCCTGGTTTGCCTCTTGCCTCTCTGAACGTAGCCTCCTAGTTTCTCAGTTTCTTTGTTTCCTCCTGATTGTTAACATGGTAGTTTTCCTCTTGGCTTAGTCCTGGACCTGTTTTGTTGGTTCCCTTATACACAGTTGCTTAATCTTGTATATCCAGCTGCTACTCAACGTTGCCATTTGGGTGCTCTGCACACACCTCAAATGAAACATCGCAAAACTCACCAGCTCCCTTTCCTAAACTAGCCCTCCTGTAAGACTCTCTTTCTGTGAACAGCACTGTGACCCACTCCGGGTGTCTAAAACAGACAAGCTGGGGTCTATCCTTGACACATTGCTTCCATGTTTCACCCTTAACCATCAACCAAATCACATTTGCTCAGCAGCTGCAAATCTCCTGCACCATCAGCTTCTTTTCTATACCACATTACCATCCTTTCTCCCCAGGAGGGCCTTGCTCCTTCCACTGTGGCCCTCACAGAGCCAACCCACCACACTCCCAACAGCTAACCCCCCCCCACTTTTGTCCTAGGAACTTCTAATCCACCAACTTTTATTTTCCTCTTCATATCCTGACTTGCTAGACTAGATTTCTCTGCTTGTAATTCTCCCAGTACTTTGTGCCCTTACCTCAAAGTCCTGATGTTTGTGGCAAGGATGAATAGATAGGGAAAGCAATCAGAGATCTGATGATTTAGAAGCTTCTACTTACCTAAAAGATTCAAGAAGCAAATGAAAAACTGACAAAAATATTTGTAACTCATGCAAAAAGAAGCTTATATCCTTAAAAACAGATTGTAATTACAAACCCATAAGACAATGATGGACAAAAATGAAGAGCCATAGAGGAAAATGAGAGCAGGTTATAAAGAGCGTGTTCATAAAAGAGTCAATGCAAATGGCCAATTAAACTGAAAAAAAAAAAAAACCTACATTCTCCAGTTTTCTAAAAAGGATACACACACATACACTTAATTTTTTAAATAGTGTTGGCATGGATTGGGAATAGTCGTGTTCTTCTTTTGGGGGAACCCAGAATGGTACAAACTCTGTGGAATGCAATCTGGCAATATGTGTCAAAAGCCTTAAAAATGAAATAGTTCAACCACTTTGGCCCAATAGATTAATTTCTAAGAATGTATCTTAGGGAGATCTGCAGAGTTTCATGAAAATACTTATTTATAAGAATTTTCATTGCAGTGTTACCTATAAAAAATTCAAACCAACTTTTTTTGTTTTTGACAAAGCACTCACACACCTACATGTGTGTGCATGCACATGTGGTAAAGGGGCAAAGGGAGAGGGAGAGAGAATCTTAAACACATTCCACGTCCAACTTGGAGCCTGACTCAGAGCTCGATCCTATGACCCTGGGATCATGACCTGAGCTGAAATACAGAGTTGGATGCTGAACTGACTGAGTCACCCCTGTACCCCTCAGACCAAGTTTAATACCCAATAATGTGACTCTAATGGGGCATTAAAATGCATAGCCCCAGAGAACATTTAAGGATTTTTAAACCCGTGATTTGTTTAGTGATAAAAGAAGGTCATAGCACAATATGCATGGTAGGAGTTTAATTTTTAAAAATAACATATGTATTTGCATAGGCATAAAAATACGGGAAAAATATCTCCAGATATGGGGATTATGAGTGATTTTGTTCCTTCTTTTTTTTACCCTTTTTGTATATTCTTAATATTCAACAAATTCTGTGTATCGTGTCCGTAATGAGAAAAACTAAATATATTTTAATTTAACAATAGGGAACTGATTGCAACATATGGCCAAGGCTATATCGAGAGAGGCGTACCATGATGATTAAGAGTATATGCTTTGAAGCTCATAGACAGGTGTTCAGTTCCCTCTTTACAACTTAAGAGCCGGATGACCTTGAGCAAGTTATTTAATTCTCTTAGCCTCAGTTCCCTTATCAGCACAACGGAGATAATACATCCTGGGCAGAGCTGTTTTGTGGCTTAAATGAAATAATGTATGTAAAATTCTGATCAAAGAGTAAGTGCTTAGTAAAAGTACCTGCTTTTATAATGCCAAAATATAAATAGATCCAGTAATGATTTACATGAATTCATGATTCCCTGGGGGGTTATAACTGGAAGTTTGGAGAATCATTTATTTTGTGGCTCAGCATCTTCTGGACCATCGTAATGATGCTGGAATCCAGCAGGAAGGTGCTGGCAGGAACACTGAGCTGGGTTCAAAAGCCTCCCAGGAAAGGTTTTGCTCATTTGGGCAAAATGCTGGCATTGGTCATCGATTCACCTGCTTGGCCAACCAACAAATGATTATTAAGCATCTACCATGTGCCAGGCATCAGAGACTCAGCAGTGAGACAAACTAGCTGCCTTCTGGGAGTGAAACAGACTTTTCTAATTGGTGTGGTTTCAAGACACATAGATCCTGTTGGGTTCAGCAATTCGGAAACTGAGGAATAGTTGGAGACTCTTTGGTAGGTCCAGGAAGATGGTAGTGATGCTCACTTTGCATTCCTCGGTTACCAATCCTAAGGCAAGAGTCTAATTCTAGAATCCTACCTGATGGCAGGGCTGGGGCCTCTTGATGTCCTCCCTACACTGCTCAGGTTTAATTCAAACACAGACTTGCTTAGTCTGCAGATAAAAAGCCATTTGGTCACCTGGGGGAGGGGGAATAGCAAACCATGGCCCAGGAGTCAACTCCAGCCTAGTGTCTTTTTCTTTCAAATAAAGTTTTATGGGAACACAGCCATGCCCATTTGTATATGGTTTGTCTGTGGCTGTTTTGTGCTACAAGCACAAAGCTGAGCTATTACAGCAGGTACTGTAAGGTCCACAAAGCCTAAAGTGTCATCTGACCCTTTACAGGAAAGCTTGGCCAACTGCTGTTCTAATTCAGTGGGTCTGGAGAAATGAGATGGTAGGTGCCATCAAGTTCCTTTTCCCTTCTGTAGTTCCAGGAGCTGTTCCCCTAGAATCTATCCAAGGAGGGCCCTTTGAGGAGAAGATCTACATCCAGTGGAAACCTCCCAATGAGACCAACGGGGTCATCACACTGTATGAGGTAAGAAGACCCCTTTGCTATACCTCTTGGTTTGGCTTCATTCAATTGACTTCAGCCTGAAGTTGGAAAATTTCTACTGGGTGCAGGGCTCCAGTGAGGACATGAAGGTGAGTAAGACACATCTTACCCAAAGGTTTCAGACAATACAGTGAGAAGACAACACAAGGTCATACAGATGAGCAGCTTGACAGCCCCAGTGACCCAGAAGACTGGACACACCACACATTGAAGTGATTATTTATCTCTTTAGAAAGGAGTAGGCACTCAGGGAGGCAGACTGTCCCAGCAGAGCCCAGAAGACCCAGGCCTAGCACACAGTAGTTATAGTTCACTTCATGTGGAAAACCACAACACCCAGATGATGCTCATCCTACACCTGTTAGTTTCTGGGCTTCCAGAAAAAAAATCCCGAAGTCATTCTCTGCCCTGGGGGTGCATGATTCTTAACTTTTAATGTTGCTCTTTGGCCACAGCATATTTTATTGTTACTCAGGTGATGGTATCAGAAGCTCCCCTCCCAGCATTAGCAGGGCCTTATCCTATCAGAGATATGACATCATATCAGAGATGGAGCAGAACCTCCTCAGACAGTAAGGTACCCATCAAGCCAACACAATGTGGCTTCCTGAAAACTTTCAACCTTAGAACAAACTGTACAGAAGTCTATTGCAAAACAAAAACAGTGAAACTTCAGCAAGGCTGATATAGCTGAACTCAAGTACTGAGATGTGGTCAAGGTTGACTATCCTCCCACCCTGAATCTTCTGAGATGCTGGGAGACTGTGGTACGGGCTGCAGTAGAGACCACAGCAGTGCAGAAGGAAGGATATGGAAGCCAAAGCTGCAGTGATGGAGCCCTGCATGCCAGGGTCTCGCGTGATGAAGTCCCACATGCCAGAGTCTCATATGATGGAGCCCAGCATCCCAGTAGCCCTTCTGTGGTATTGCATGATGGCCCCCAGCATCCCAGTAGCACTGCTGTGGTGTCTCATGACCGTTTTCAGGGTCTTCCTCTCTCCAGGCCTGCTGCTCCCCTCTAAGATGAGGGTGGTAATGGCTGCATTAGGGTTCCTGTAGAGGGTTTGAGGTGGGAAAGGTTACAAGCATCCCCAGGCTGAAATGCAGTGCAGCCCCTGAGAGCTCATGCAGAAAGGTACTGAGAGGTATTGAGGTATTGAGAGTGAGCTGTGAAAGAATATCCCCACGTAAGGGAGGGAAATCAAAGAGTATTGGTGATGGAGAAATATTTAGGATGAATTGAATGGACACAGAAGCTCTCTAGAGAGACCTGGAAGGACCTCAGAGCTCTCTGAGGAAGGAGAAAACCATCCATCATGTACAAGGTGTAACACCTTCAGAAAATGCCTTCACTCAGCAAATCCCAGCTTCCTCAAAAGAAGAGCTGTATCATATTCCATTTTGGGCCCACATGGTTGGGAGAAGCTTCCTTCCTGCGGGAAGCTGCTAGGGGCGGGGAGGTACCATATCGACCTTGCCCAGGACATGTTCAGAAGTGCCTCGTTGCGGGGGAGAGAGGGACCAAAAACTCAGCTGAAACAAAGCCTCGTCAGTTCAGAGCTACCTGCCATTCTTTGTGAAGTGGAAGCTGCCATCGCGTGCACACACACACACACACACACACACACACACACACGCTCACTTGGTGCTGTTATGTAAATGGCTCTCTATGCCAGATGTTCAAGATTTTTGGAATTCACAGGCCAGTAACATTTCAAAAGGCTTGGAGGACCAACATCCAGTTCTTTACCATTTTTTATTAACATCGTTTCATAAAAGACATAACTTCAAAAATACAGAAAGGACATAATTTCAGAATAAAAGGCAGTCCTTCAAATTGAATAAATTTAGCTTTATGAATAACTCATGAGTCTCCTTATTTTTTCTTTTTGCCTTGAATTGAGGACAACTTTGTCCTGAAAAGGCCCTATAGTCTTTTTACCCAGCTGCACTTGGAAACCACTGGGCTGGGCCATGTTGCAGGGGACGTCATATCCCTGCACGGACCAATTTCTTGCTTGGGAAGTATCCTGCCTCCTCTGATGTGTGCATGGAATGGGCTAGGAAACCCGCTCATGCTGTTGTGTGAGAAGAAGAGACGATGGGGTGGAGAGAGCGCAAGGGAGCGGTCCCAGCTGTGAGTGATACACCCTGTTCAAGCAGCAGCTCCATGAAGTTGAGGTCTCAGCATATGAGACCTCTGGAGCTCTGGGCTCGATGGTGGGCACAGATCAGTACAGGGCACCCTTCTCAGTTGTGTGTGAGTCCTGTACCTTGTCGATTTCCAAAGACCAGTCACCGGGGATGCTGGCATTTCTGTGATGGGCTCTCCTGGACACAGCTCTGGAGAGACACCTTCAGTTGGCTTCTCAGCTGCTTCCTGTGCTGTGATTACAGAGAGCGAGAGATGGAAGGCTGCAGCTATCTGACTTTTCCGTGAGCTCTGGAGGTCACCTTTTGGGAATATGCTAAATATCTTAGATGATGCGATGAAGGGAGCCAAGGAGTTCATGGGCTGAGGTCATTGTATTTTGAGCATAAACGTGGCTGTGACCATGTGCATCAGAGGCTAGTGGGACCTCCGAAGGTAAGAATGTTGGCTTTTGAGGTCAGACAGCTTCATTCTGAACTCTAGCTCTGCCATTGTAACCGTGGGTACAGCAAGGAGCTTCTCATTTATATTCATTTGTACACATACATATATGTTCAATGCTGTGTTTGGCATTTAGAAATAGCATCAATGAATGTTAGCTCTCACAGTACATAAAAATGAAGAAATTGAAACCCAGAGAGTTGAGGTGTGAAGACCAAGGTCATAGCTGAGATGGCAGATTCGTGGGTCTTGAGTTCAAGTGCCGACGCCTTGCCCCTTACTCAGTGTGGTTGGTGGACCGGCAGCATTGGCATAACCTGGGAGCTGGTGAGAAATGCAGCTTTCAGGCCCCAGCAGACCACCTTGGTCAGAGTCTCCTGGTAACAAGATTTTCTGGGTGATTCACGTGGGCGTGAGAGTTTGAGAAGCACTGCTCTAGACCACACTACTCTTGAGAATATTTCAGCAATTGATGAGCGAGTATGTCCTCCTGAGCAGAGAGAGACAGGGAGGCCCTTCCACGCTGGGTTCAACCCATTCCCATCCCAGATAGTAAGCAGGAGACCTTGCTTTCCAAGACATTTATAACAGAGTATGTGTTTATGAGGCAATTTCCAAATTTAATTAGATGAAACCAATTTGATTTTTAAAATTAGGTTCTGGTTGTAATTTCTAGAGAGGAACCCATAAATTATAACTCACCCTCCTCTGGTCTCAAAAAGTGTATTTTGTGACAAAGGAAAATAGGATAACACAAATAGAAGAGAAGTCTAGGATTCTCTGTATGTTCCTGTATACAACCTTGGACTTGACAAAGTCAAAAGCCAAAAAAGGAGCAGTGGGTGCAGTAAAGGAGGGTTATGGCTATGTAAACACTGGAAATATTATTCAGTGTAGCAGGTTCAAGTAAGTTTAAATAATTAAATTTCTTTTCCCATGAGTCTGAGTCACAACCTCTGGGTCTATCCTTGGACAGTTCTGCGCCCCAAATCTGAGTGGCTTTGATTATGTCTCATTCCGTCTCTGGGCTTAAGTCCCCTCTTATAATACGAAGGTGTCAGATTATTCTGGGCTTCAATGGGTAAGAATCAAGAGAAAAATAAATCTATGTCAAACCCACAAAATCAAAGGTTTATACCTCATTTTGGAGTTTCTCTCCAATATGAAACTGCCTATGACTGGAGTCTTTGAACATAATGCAGTGATGACACTTGAAGGAAAAATAGCTAGTGGAAAGGCCCTGGGGTAGGAATGACTTTGGGATGTTTAACAAATAGGAAGAAGGTCAGAGTGACTGAAGCTTCATGAGCAGGGGGATCATGATGATGAGAGCATATGGAAAGTGTGTGGGCAGGGTCGGGTTGTGCAGGGCTCCTAGAGTTCGTGCTTTATCCTGAGAGAAATAGAAAGCCCTGGGAGGATTTTAAGCAGAGGACTAAAAGAATCAGATTTACATTCTTTACAAAAGCAACTGGATTTTGCGTGACTAGTGGGCTGTAGGTACACAGGCATCTTGGATACATCTGGAAAATGTGCCAGAGGCAAGGACATTTCCATCACCTATGATTTTTCAATGAGGACTCAGCTAGCCAGGTGGAAGATCGGAATGCTTTGTCACATCTGCCTCTCTGCTGCTGCCAACCTGGACTTTGACACCTTTCTTTCAGTCGGGAATTCACGTCTTGATGGGCTCCCTGAAGCCATGGACCTTGAGACCCTGTGCCTCCCCCAAGGAATGGGAGTCTAGCCCTTACCCTAATGCTATTCCAGGGCTATGGCACAGCCTGTTTTTCCAGCAGTCATGACCTGTCTCCCTGCCTGCTAAGTGGGGGCTCCCAGTGGTCATTGGAGCCCACTGAAGCCAGCCTCCCCTTCACTGTGGCAGGAGGTATTAGGATGAATTAGACCATGGCCTCACATGTTTGGGGATTTGTACTGTAGTGGGATGTACAGAGTATGCGTCTGTGATCAGTTTCCTAACAGAGTGACAGTGCCCAGAGTTGAGTAATGTCAAAGGCCTCACATCTACAAACCAGCAGATCAATATCAGACATGCAGAATCTCGGGCCCCAGCCCAGACCCACTAAATCACAGTCAGTGTTTGAACAAGATCGCTAGATGATTGGTGCCCATGTTAACATATGAGAACCATTGTTCTAAGAGACACTTTACAAGTTCACAGCCTAGACCCAGGAAGCTCTCCTTGGGAGGAAGAACATGGCCACTGAATGAACTGAGTAATATTCCTGCTCACATGGGACCTGAGGGCTGAATATTTTCACCAGGAATGTGGAGATCAAGCCATTCCCATAGCCTCTTCCAGAGCCCTGCTTGGGTCTGACCAAGATATCAGGGTTCCCAAGTCCAGGGCCTGGACATGAGGGTTAATGTGGCCTCTCCCACTGTCACTGAACTCTCGTGAACAACACAGCTCACCCACAACAGACCATCACAGCTGCAGACAGGGACTTACAGCCAGAACGGGGTCATGGAGGAAACAATCCAGCCAGTTGTTTAAAAGCTCCTCAATAAAATCATTCAGAGACAAGCTGTTCAGAGTTCATGAAAAACAGTAATCAATACGTGTTTCAATTCTATTAATTGTTCTCGTCTCTGTCCAAAAATAAAAACTGCAGTGTGGGAATTGGGCCAGAAGATGTTACACTAGCAACTGGGTTAACGAAGTGTGAAAATATTTAAAATTCAGACACGTGAAGCTTCCCAGTAAGAGCAGTCAGAATCACCAAGTTTCTAATTACAGTGTATAAATCTGAGAAGCTTAAAGAGAACGAGAGGACCCTAATGAGGCAGGAATGGGTGTCTTGATTATGCTAGAGTTGATTGACGTTTATCTTGCAAGCTATTCTAGGCGCCTGGCGTTCAGAGTTAAATAAAACACAGACTTCGCCCCAATAAAACAAGGCGGCATTCCCATGCGGGAGCTCCTTTAAATGGTACAATAGGCCAGAGGGTCGTCAATATTTTTCCAGCATACAGATGGTTGGATTTGATCTGAGCAAAAAGCACGGGCCCCAGAAATCCACATTCCATCAGAGCACATTTCAGGAAGGCTGAGACTGGGGAAGTGTTCAGGCAATCGGAGTGGGTGCACGTGGATGGGGAGAGGGGGCCAGACGCTTGCATGAGCTCCTGAGTGGGCTCTCAGAGGGGGAGGCCCGTAGGAGGCTCAGTTTGGATGTGCCGGCACACCTTCTTCTGTCCTTTGGCTTGGCCACAATGACCTTTTAGGGTTCACTCTCCCCAGACAGTCCAGTGGCTCTGGTCCACAGAGAGGCAGTAGGGTGATGGAATGTGGTCCTGATGGGCAGGAGGTGGTATAGGAGGAAGTGACTAACACAGCCCAAAGCAAGAATTTGCATAATTCAGGCTGGAGCTACGTTAATTAGGATACACAATTTGCATAATGCAGGCGTTTATTGGGTATAACTTGAGCCAGGCTCTAACTGGGAAAAAAAAACTCTTGTTTCTTTTGAATTGTTTAAGCCAGAAATGTGGGAATCATTCATTCTTCCCCACCTGCCACACATCCGATGCTCTAGAAAGTGTGATGGCTTCTCCTGTCAAAACAGACACAGGTTAGGGCACGTGGCCCCATCTCCACCAACACCCTGCTCTGAGCACTCATCTGATGCCTGGAACATTTCAGGACCTCCCTACCCACACTCTCACTATTCCACTGTATTCCACTGCCACACAGAACATCTCAACAGGTAAATCCAACTGCGTACCTTTCTTGCCTTGGCTTCGTCTTAACTTTGGGACCCTGAATAGTCTGGCCCCTGCCTGCCTGCCTGCCTGCCTGTAACTTCATCTCCTGCCCCTGTCTCCATTGCTTTCTGTGTACCAGCCCCTCTAGCCTTCTAGCATTTTCTCAAACCCACCCAGTTCTCTGTGGCTCATGTGGCTTTGTGGATGTCATTTCTTCTGCCTGTAGCATGTGTCACTTTATAGTTCTCATGACTATCTCCTTCCTATTATTCACCTGTAAGAGGCTTTTCCCCTCCACCATCCACTTTATCCAGGAGCCTGCTTGTTTCTTTCATACCATTTTCACAATCTGAACTTAAGTTGTTTGTGCTTTATCATCACCCATGGGACTTGGAGGCTCATAAGGGCATGGGCCCTGTGATGGTTATTTAATGTGTCAACTTGGCTAAGCCATGGTGCCCAGATATCAGGTCAAACATGATTCTGGATAGTTTTATGAGAGTGTTTTTTGGATAAGGTTAACACTTAAGTCAGTGGAATTTGAATAAAGCAGATGCCTTCCATAGTGTGTTTGTGGGCCTCATCTAATCAGTCGAAGAGCTGAATGGAACAAAAAACTGAGCTCTCCTGAGCTAGATGGAATTTTGCCTGCATATGACCTTCAGAATTGAACTGTGTTGATGGCTCTTCCCTTGTTTCCAGGCTAACAGCCTTTGGTCTTGATCTGCTTTTGGTCATATTTGTTTTTGCTTTTCAGTGTGTATTCCGGACCTAAAAGAGAGATTTGCACATAGTATATGTTCAATAAATACTCCTTGGGTAGATGTGTGGCTTTGTGCTTTATCTTAACAAGGGGTAATGGTGAAAGTTTTGCCTAATAAGTTTAGTGGTTTTCAAGCTTAGCTGAAGATCAGAATCATGCCTTGAGAGCCCAAAAACATGGATAAATAAATAGGTAGGTAGCTGTATAAATGGATGGATGGTGGATGGGTGGATGTCTGGGTCTCACTGCAGTCCAAATAAATCAGAGGCTCTGGGGAGGATTCTTTATCCATGTGGATTTTTTTTTTTTAGTTCCTTGGGAAATTCTAACATACATTCAGGGTTGGGGAAAAACACTGCATAAAATGAATCCAGTAAATTCACTCTGAGATGGTATCCTAGCCAAATACCAGCTAAATAAACACAGTCTCGACTCTGGCCTTCCCCTGTCTTCATTCCTCTCTGCCAGAATCCAACATTATCTGGTGTTATATTATAGCCAAGTCGATCAAGCACAGGCTGGTGCCAGATAAGGCTCAAATTCAAGATGCATTGGCCTTTTTTCCTTAAGGTTGCTAAACAGTTTGTGGGGTAACTGAAGGTACAGTGGGCTGTACCAGTCTGTCCATATTCCGTTGCATCTTACCAATGGCATCTTGCAACTCTGATGGCGCAGTCAAGCACACACCTTACCCTATGAATATTTCCCCCTCCCCTATATGGGAGAAATTAATTCCTTTGTTTATTTATGAGATTAATAAGAGACACGCGCACACACAAAACTCAGCTTTGCCCATGGGGCTTCTTCTAAATCTTAAAAATCAGGGCCCTGGGATTCTAGGAGCCATCTTTCCTAACCCTCAGCCCATCACTCACCCTCCATAGGGTGTTTCTCTTCCAGAGACTTGAATAATGCAGGCGTCCCTGGGTAGATGCCATACACAGGTCTGCTGGGCTGACAGGCAGGTCGACAGGTGTCTCAACAGAAATGGCTGTGGGTTGAAAAGAATGATTTCTGGCGCTCAGAGTCTGGAAGGAAAGGAAGTTGTGTTCTGACGTGAGTAAGTTACGTTTATGTAAGTGAGACCATTAGAGCTGCCTGTCATCCGCTCGTGGAATATCAGGAGTGCCTGTATAGTTGCCTCAGGGTCTTTCTTTTTTCTGTTACAACTTGGGTGTTTGTGATGGAGCCAGGTAACGTGACAGTGGGGAAATCAACAGATGCATAGTGCTTGTTACCTACAGAACGGCAAAGCATGTTCTCCTGGCAAGCAGGAAGGCTTTTACAATAAACATTGATCATTCCGTTTAGCTCTAAGAAAACTGAAGTTTCTGCGGGGAAAATGTTCCCGCAGTGTGCATCTGGGGGTATATTTGTCTTGGTGTATGTGCGTAGGAGCATGTATGTGTGTGTTTATGTGGTTATACGTTGGCACGTGTACTCACGTATATACTTATGCATTTGTCTGCATGTCTCTGTGAGGCTCTACCCATATTCTCAGCTGCATTCTCGGAATTGCTCTGTCTCTTTGGAGAGTTAACTGTGGGAGACACCTGAGACACAGGGCTCGGTCTGTTTTCTCCCAGGTCACCTCATATCCACGCCATAGGAACGTCATGGGAGAAACTCCCTCTTATTTCAGTAGGCTCCCAGCCATTTCTCACACCATTCTGCCATAATTCCTCTCTTAAGGAAAATTTTGAGTTAAAAAATGATCCGCAGGTCAAACTTAATTTCTAGTACTTACTGTTGTCCTAGGAGAGTGGAAGGAAGGCAGTGACCGGGTAGCCCCGCATTTGGCACAGCACACGCTCTCCTTATGTGTTCCTTACCTGGCAGGGAAGCTGTGTTTTGACGCACTGTGTGCCCACAGGACCTTGTAGAGGAACAGCTGCACACACAGCCACGCAGCTAGAGATGGAACCCTCTCTTTGGCTCCATGGTCCTTTCAGTAAGCTGTGCCCAGAGGCGGTGTCTAAGCTGCCAAGTGTCTCTTTAAACATCCTAAGCTGTTCTCTTTTCATCTCGCGTGTTTTACCTTGTTCTTCCTGTTGCAATTCCACCTGGACTGGGCAGCGCATCATGGGCTTGCTGCTTTTAACTGGCCGGCTCTTTCATTTCTGTTTTGGTCAGAGCAGCCCTGTGTTTGGAACGCAAATGAAGGGTGATTGCAAGTTCTCATCTATCATCAGGACATTGGAGTCTGCCTTCTGAAACCTCTGCAGGCTGGAATTCAGATCTGTGATGCAAAGACTATGCTTTCGTTGGCCTCAGGAGAGGGCCTCTGCTTTCCTCCCTTCACTCTGAGCTAAGGACCCCTTTTCTTTGACTACTTTCGCTTCATTCTTCATTAGGAGAAAAGTAGTTTCTTAAAATCTAACACCCAAGGACAGAGCCTTGGCCTACATCATTATGGACTCCATACACGCAGGCATACGTACAGCACCCACACATACTTGCATGCAAGCAAGCCCACATGCAGACATACATACACGGTCTCCTTCAGAGCCCTTCAAAACGTAGGTCGTAAAAATGGTCATTGCTTTCTTGGGCTTCTTTTTATTTTATGCATAATTTTAGCATGTCTGTTTCATTTCAAGTCAAATAGTGAATCATGCAATTAGGAAATTTAAGATTGACTTTTAGTTTGCCATGGCCGAGTAAGGTATTTTTAGTGAGCACCTTTCCCTACCTGGCCCTTGGCTTCTACATCTAAGACCTGGGAGAATTGGACCAGATAGATTCAAAGGATCCTTCCTGCTCTGACCTAACACTTGAGTGCCCAAAATTGAATTCTTCTTACTCGTAGTTTCATGAAACACTTTCCTCACTGGTCTCCATGTGACCCTCTTTTGTACTTATTCGTGATTTCATTTTTGTAATAACCTACCAGCTACCAGGGCATCCCGAACTTTGACAGTATCTTATATCTACTTATGAGCTCCTCTCATTTCAGCCTCCTGACTCCCCTGGCTATCCTGAATCTTGTATATAATTCCTTTTTTATGTATGTAAATAGGCTCCACGTCCAGCATAGAGCCCAATGCGGGGCTTGGACTCACAGCCCCGAGTTCAAGACCTGAGCTGAGGTCAAGAGTCAGATGCTCAATCGTCTGAGCGACCCAGGCGCCCCCATGATTCCTTTTAATATAGCCTTACTACTTCTATGCATTCCATAAAGGCACATTATTTTATTTTATTGGTGTCTTAACTTTAATAAAAGATTATAAGTTTTATATAATCTTTGGAAACATTTTAACTCCCTATTATGTTGCTAACAGTCATCTCTATTGATGGGTTCAGCCATAGCACTTTCATCTGGACTGCTGTCTAATATTGCAGTGTGTGAAGATATTACAGTGCATTTATCCATTAGTCTCTGGTAGGCATTTGGGATTGCTTCCAGGATGTTGCCTTTGTCAACAGTGGTGATAAGCAGCCTTGTGCATATCTCCTATTGCAAATGTGCAAGGTTTTCTCTTGAGTTTATATCCAAACTAGTCTTACCAACTTATACTCATGTCAGCGAAGTAAAGGGGTTCCTATATTCCAGATCCTGTCCAGTATTTGGTATTGTCAGGATTATAAATTTTGGCCGGTTAAATAGATATAAAATGGCATCTCATTGCATTGCTTTGTATTCCCTCAATTATTAAAATAGTTGAATATATTTTTGTATATTTGTTATCATTTGTTTGTATTTCCTTTTCTATGGGATACCTATTCATGTCTTTGGCCCATTTTTTACTGGATTATCTTTTTTATTATTGGTATGTAGTAGTCCTTTATATGTTGTTGATGCAATTTTGTCAGTTACATATGTAACTTGATGTTTTTTACTTCCTATAAAGTATCTTTTGATAAAAGAAGCCCTTAATTATATAATAGAGTCAATTTTGTCAGTCTTTACATATTTAGTTAGCACATTCTGTGTCCTTCAGAAGCTCTTCCCCAAACAAAGGTGATAAAGATTATTCCCTCGCTATGTTCCTAATAATAGGAACCAAACAGGGTTTAGTTTTGCATTCTGAATTTAAGTCTTTGGTCTATCTGTAGTTAATTCTTATGTATGGTGTGAGATGGGGTGCAAAGTTCATTTTTTTCTGTATAGATAAACACTTTTCCCAGGTCTTTTGAGAATAGCCCTGCCTCCTTCTTGATCCTCCCGGCCGTATCTAACATTGACCAGAATTTCTTACATGCATTAATTTTTTCCTGAGCTCTCTGTCCCATGGGCCACCATGCATCTCATCCACACACAATCATAATTATGATAGTTCACACTTAATCTTGATCTCTGACAGACCTGTCTCCTCCTCATCTCATTTCAGAAACATCTTGGTTATTCCTGCCCTTGGCTTTTTCATCTTAAAATCCACTTACCAAATTTGATGAAAACCTCTGTGATAGTTTTGATCAGAATTGCAGTGAACAATAGAACATCATGGGTGGTAATTGATATGTTTACAATATTAAATCTCTCCATATTTAAGTTTCCTTTAATGTCTCCCAAGGTTTTATTATTTTACCTACAGAGAATAATGTGTTCCACATAAAATCTAAACTACCAGCTTAGGTCTCCAAGACCTTGCATCTTGCATTTTCTTTCTCTCTCCCATCTCACTGGCTTTTATGTCCTCTGACATGCTTCAGGTTCCCTCCTGCTTCAGGCTCCGTGCATACGGAGTTCTCAGTCAGCAGAGAGCTCTTCCACCTCCTTTCCCATGGCTAACCCGTTCTCACATGATAGGAATCAACGTGTGCTACGTCCTCAGAAAGGCCCTCCCTAACAGTCTTAAAGTAGGACTCCACCCACTCACCATTATTCTCTAGCACTGCTTTCCTGTTCTGAAAACATACATCACAACTCAGAAGTGTTGTATATTTATTTATGAATGTGTCTTCCTGTATTGTAAGTGCCCCGAAGGCAGAAATCACATCTATATTACTCAGCACTGGAGAACTCAGTGCCTTATGCAGTGCTTGGAAAACAGTAGGTGCTCAAAACTTTTTTTTTTTTTTTAATGAGTGAAAATTGGAAAGGTTCCCTTCGATGGCTAAGGTATAACGGTGGTAGAACTATCTCTTGACATCAGGTGACTCACAGATATAACCTAATATGACCATACAAAATCGTAAGATTATGTCCTAAGTCCTATAATAACCTTTAGTAGACTACATGAGGTTCCAGTGACCAGTGAGTTTACATTTAACATGTAGAACTCCACTTTCACTAGGTAAATTTGTCAAGGTTAGGGATCTAACCTGGCATAAAGTAGGCACTCTGTAAGTATTTGTTGAATGAAAAAAAACTGTATTCCAAACTTGAATCAAAGTGAAGACAGCATCTGTAATAAATATTTAAATACTTTGTGATGGCTTGATTTTTTAAAAAGAGTTTATTCTTTGTTAATGTTAGTTACATTATATACATAACAACATTGCATGGTGTTAGGGAGACAGAGGAAAGTAACCCCATTCCCATGCCTTCACACACCAACCATTTCACATGGGCTTTCTCTTTCTTTCTTTCTTTCTTTCTTTCTTTCTTTCTTTCTTTCTTTCAGTCTTTGTGCAATTACATCTTTTGGACAATTATGACTACACTGCAAAATTTGGGTTTTCACTATGTCAAATATTTTTCCAATTTCAATGTAATCTACTTAACTATCCCATTTAATGGCTTTCTGATCCCCTGAGTACAGAGACCGTATTTTACAGTCTATTGTGGGGTGTGTTAACTGATCTCCCTAGAATGTAAGACAGGATTTGGGGCATATGCTAAAAATGACCTGGATCTCTTTAAACAGCGGGTTAGCAAAGTTTGAACTTCTGCTTCCTTTTCCTTCTCAGTAGATCTGTCCATAACAAGCAGAGCCATTCACATGCCTTCCATTGATTATAGAAATATGCTCATGGGGCGCCTGGGTGGCGCAGTCGGTTAAGCGTCCGACTTCAGCCAGGTCACGATCTCGCGGTCCGGGAGTTCGAGCCCCACGTCAGGCTCTGGGCTGATGGCTCAGAGCCTGGAGTCTGTTTCCGATTCTGTGTCTCCCTCTCTCTCTGCCCCTCCCCCGTTCATGCTCTGTCTCTCTCTGTCCCAAAAAAATAAATAAACGTTGAAAAAAAAAAATTAAAAAAAAAAAAAAAAAAAAGAAATATGCTCAAAATGATAGCTCTCTTCATTCAGTAAGAATGAATCTAAGGGAGGAGAGTAGAACAATATGTACAAGTTGGGGTGGAAATCTGTAAACCTGAAGTTGGAAGGGGTAGTCCTATTTGCTTTCTTGTTTTCAAATTTAAGTCTCTGTTTGCTTATTTCCTAACAAATGGGGGTGAATATGGGGCATGTGTGTGCCCCCATGCCTCCCATGGCAGACATCAGTAATCAATCAGGCCACACTCTTCCCTTGAACCTTAACATGGCCTCAGGATCCCTCCCTCATAGTGCTCTAGGTGGTTGGCATCATGTCATCTGTGATGCTTAATGGTCCTCTTTGTCCTTTCCCACCCACTGTGTGAATGTACTGTCTGCAATTGTGGAAAGCAGTTCTTTTTAATGATGGCGCTGCTGCTTGGGATAAGGCACCTGTACTGTGACTTCCTTCCTGAGGAAGATGCCAGAGGGGAGAAACTCAACACTCAGTGACTCATCTGGAGTGTTTTCAAGATTCTCACTAAAACACAGGGCCACAGGAAGACAGGAGCATGCATGGTGGTTTCAAGACTATTTGGAACTTCTCTTAAGGACATTATGTGTATAACCTGCCCTTGGAAGTCCTCACCAACACATGTATTCCATAATCTTACCGTTCCCAGCCAGTTCTTTTAACAGTATGACAGGAAGTTTGGGTATGAGAGAAAAATATCACATACAATCTCTTCCCCTAGCACAACAATTATTTTTCCTTGTATTTTATCTTTAATATGCATACATCTTTTACCTAACTATATAATTACATAAAATTCGCTATCATAATTTTTCATTAAGCATTTTATCACAATCATGATGCTTTTATAGCATCATAGAAACAGCTTATCTTTTTTAATGACTGCATAATTTCTCATTGAGTGTATACACCCTAATTTACTTACCCATTCCACTCCTGTCATCTGTATTTCTGATAACATGGTGATGAATCTCATTCACATGATGGTGTTGTGTGATGGTAGAAAGAACATGGCCTTCAGATCAGATTGACCTGGATTCAAATCCTGGTTTGAATATAACCTGTTAGATTGAAGACTTTTGGGCAAATTAACTTCTCTGAAATTGAGTTATGTTCTTAAGAAAAAAATTAATGCATATAGAAGAAGCGGTATTCAAGCCTACAATGAGGACTATTGTAAGAATTAGATATTTGTTGCCGTCATAGCTACCCAGTAACCATTCAGTGTCGTGGCTGGTTTTCTTCCTCCTCTATTCTGTGTATTTCTGTCTTAGACATTCCCCCACATGAAACTACAGGGTTGAATAGAATGAACACTTGTGTAATTCTTGATATGTCTTACCATATTGTTCTCCAAATGGATTGCACCAGTGTGAGCGTGTGTTTTGAGTCTTGTGCTTTTATGCCAATCACTCTGTCTGAGAAGCAGGCCTTTGGCAGCCCACCAGAGATTTATGTCAGCTTTCATGATACCCTCAGAGCAGGCTGATGTGTGAAGAGCTCATCACACATGTTGGCAGATCCATTTGCACTCTCCAAGGACGTGCCAGAAACACTCTTCCTTCATCAGCTCATTGTTGGCTCCCTCTCCCCTTTGCCCTTGAGTAACAAGTAAAGTGCCTGGCCTCTGACAGTCTCCCAGAAGATGCTGGGGGCCCCATAAGAACTCAAAACTGGAGGACTCAAAGCTAGGTTGCTCTAGGCTCTGCCACCAACTTACTCTGTACACCACCAGTCATGCCCTCCCAGGGCCTCAATCAGCTAATCTGTAGAAGAGCACTTGGTTGGCCCCAAAGGCTTCGCCACTCAAAGTGTGGCCTCTGTCATCAGCATCATATAGGAGCTCTTGGTCAATGTGTCATCTCAGGCTCCATCCCAGATCTGCGGAGTCAGGGTCTGCATTGTTATAAGACCCCAAGTGATTACAATGCACATTAAAGTTTGACAAGTACAGCACTGAATTATCTTCTGGCCAGGATTTTCTGTCATGCTAGGAACACTTGCTGGGAGCCTCATTTTTTAGAAACATGCTTTCCCTGCACCGTGCCTGTACTATGTCTGGATTTCCCTACCATGCGGTGAGATTGCTCCCCTGCCCAGAAGCCACTCCTTATGGGTCTGGATCATCACAACCAATACTTTCTCCCCTGAAGTGACCAAAGGCATTTTTCTAAAAAACAGATCTTATTAGTCACTCTGTTGTTTAAAGTCCAGCTGTAAATCTCAGCGGCTCTCAAGATAGTTTCTGAACTCCTCTTTAACTTGACCAACAGGTCCCTCTATGAATGACACCCCTTGCTGGCCTCCCTGGCATCCTGTCCTGTTTCTGTACCCACTTCCCCAAATCCACAGGCTTTATTTAACTGCCACACCACACTCTCCATGTCCCCGCCTTCCCTGTATCTGGAGGCTCCTTCCCAAGCCTTCTTTCGCCCAGTGGAAGCCTGTGCATACTTCAGCACTCTCAAGGACTCAAGGATCCTTCCGGGGACACTTTGTTCCTCTGAACCACCTAAATGAGAGGTTCCTGCTTGTTACGTTACTCTATCACTTATTGCCCTGCACTGTGATTGTTTATTTCCGTATCTGTTTACAACCAAGCTCAGAATTCTTAGACTCCAAGGACACATTTTGTTCCCTGTTGAGCTCCCAGAACCTGGCATATGGTAGGTCTTGCTCCTGGTCTCTCCAGCCTTCTCTGCCTGCTCTCAGGAGATTGAATCTCAGACATCACTGAGCTGCCTTGTCTTCTTACCTTGTGTTCAACAAAGGAGTGCTCTGCAGCAGATAGAGGAAGGAGGGGAGAGGGGGAGGGATAGGTCATCTCTGTTCCATCTCCCTCGGGGAACGTCGCAACTCCTCTCAAGGTGACCTTCCGTGTTCTGGAAACTGCTCTCTCCTCTACCCCTGCTCCCTTGCTAAATTCCCCCTTCTGCATTATACCTGGTTTCCTTCACCCCACCTACAGTGTAAATCGTTCCTTTATTAAACTGTCCTTGAATTACCTATCTGTTTCCTGCTGGGACCCCATTGAGACCCTTGTTACCAGTGCCCTGTACCACTCAGTGCTTCTCATCATGTTATTGACCTCAAGCCTTAAACCCTTCAAAGTGAGGATCATTATCTCCATTCAATACTGAGGCTTAGAGAAGGGATGTAACTTGCCTAAGATCACACAACTGCTAAACCAAGCCTAGATTCCTACCCTGCTGGATTACAAATCCATTCACCTAACTCATCAGTCGTGTTGCTTTCTCCCAAGGCACTCAATAAATAATCATGGGATTAATCCACATCTCCCAGTCATGATCAGTCCACCTCAGTGGGATGGCCATGTGCTTGCAGATGGGGGGCAGGGGTTAAAGAGGCAGCCTTGGGACAAAATGGGAGACTGAGGTCTGGAACCATCATGGGCCTGAAACCATCTTCCAGCCTGCATTGTGACTTCCCATCTAGAACCATCAAATCCTTGAGGAGTGGCACTCAGTCAGGACAAGGACTGGCCCAGGGCGGTGGATGGGAGAAAGCAGGTGCAGCCAGATTGGGAGCAGGAGGCTTCATGACCCTCAGCAGAGGGGACTTTACCATCAGGATCCTATTTGCAGATCCCATTCAGCCTGAACATTTTTGCAGCTGAACAGAGGTATGCAAAGGCCTGGCCCTCCCCTGTCATATGCATCTGAATGGTGTGCATGCCCCGATGGCTTTGGGAGGGTTCTGACATGAATTTCTGACACAAATATGCACTGTCTGGTATGTCAGTACCAAAGGAAAGTTGCAGAAAGCAGATTGGCATAATATTTCTCAATAGTGGAGAAAAGTTGCCCATTCCAAATCAGTTTTGAAAACAAAAACAAGACGAAACCTTTTCAAACGTCTGCAGAGCAGTGTCAAAATGGGCAGAGTTCCCCATGGCAGCTCCTGAAGTTTCACGCCTTCAAACCAATTATTGTCTTTAAGTAACAAGGGAAGCCTATCTGGGGCCATGAGATGACGCCTTCTCTAATCCATGCTGACAGGAGAGCCCAGTGACCATGTTCAATTTGCACTTTCTGTGGAGCAAGTCCAGCCCCGAAGTGACGGTTGTTGGCGCTCACAGCAGTGCTCCTCTAACTAGAGTCTCTGGGATCCTGCGGCATGGACTGTCTGCACATTGGTGCTTGGGGATGTACAGGTTTTTCTGTTTCAGAAGCATAACAGGATGAAAGGCCTTTTCCTTCAGTCCTCAGCTTCTGGAGTACTTTTTAACCTGAATACATTCTTCTTTTATAGTAAGTGGTTAATAGATAGTTCTAGAAAGGAAGGAAGGGGAAAGGAGAGACAGGAGAGAGAGCAGAACTGACCACCCAAATCAGCTGCTTTCAGACCTGGATGAGCTTTCAATCCCTAAAGTTTTGCAAAGACAGGGAGTTCTGGGTCCTCCTTAAAGCTATTGAATCAGGGCACCTGGGTGGCTCAGTCAGTTAAGCATCCAAATTTGGCCCACATTTCATGGGTTTGAGCCCCATATGGGGCTCTACACTGATTTGCAGAGCCTGCTTGGGATTCTGTCTCTCCCTCTCTCTCTGCCCCTCCCCGACTTGTACTTTCTCGCTCACAGAGAATGAACGAACTTGAAAAACAAAAAGCTACTGAATGAGAAATTTCAGGGGTGGGGCCAGACAGTACTTAGAAATGAAGCCCTTCCCCCAAAGGAGTCCCTTGTACAGCCAGGTTTGAGAGCTGCTGAACTCTTTCTGGACTGCCTCCCATCACCCCCACCTCAGCTCTGGCTGGGGCCTCAGCTTCTCCAAGACTCCTGCCTCCATCACCTGCTAGGTCTTCCTGTGCTTGGTCATCTTACCAAGATCCACCCTCCCCATGAACTCCACAGTAACCCATCAAACACACAGGCCAGCAAACATGGATAGCCTTTTACGAGCAGAACACAGTGTGAACTCTTTAATGTTCTCCTCGACCTTCACAGTCTCTTTAGTCTCCTGTCTGTATATCTCCTGCTTCTCTGTCTATATTCTAGCAGCATCTTTCAGAAGCTGTCCTTTACTTCTGTACCTTTGTGGACGTTGAATACTTTGTCTTCAAGGCCCCTCTGCCTCACCCACTTCCCATTTGCTGGGGGTAATGCCTGCTTCTCAGTCATCTCAATCATTACCTCTTTTCAGGAAGATTGCCCCTTACCTCCTCCGACTGGTTTTTGTGCAACTCATGCAATATTCTGGGGTGTATTTGTCATTGCGTTGTAGTGGTGTGTGTGTGTGTGGGTCCATGTGGGTGTGTGTCACTAGATCTCAAGGCAAGGACTTTGTCTTATTCATCAAGGTTTCCCCAACATCTAGAACAGTGCTAAGCACACAGAGGATGCCCAAGGAATGTTTGACAAATGCATGACTTTATTTGGCCTCTCTTTTTCTCCCAAAATTGATCTATATAGTCTTAGCTGAAGCAGTAAGTTAAGATCAGAAATATGGCAAAGAAAAAAAAATGCCTCACTAGCCCTTGTCTTCTAGTCCTTATCTGTTTCTCTCTGCACGTATCACAGATACATGCCTTTCTTTAGCTTAGGATTTTTACTAGAACCCTCTCCCTATACATCTTGATGCTATCCTAGATTCCCTCCTGCATTCATGTCTTGGGAAGAAAGATGTTGCCAAGGATTGTTTTATATTTGTGTTCTCACCTGAAAAAAGTATTCCTGTGGCTGCGCTGACAAAGTCTATTTTGCCCTGCCCAGGAGCACCGCAATTTGCTGTAATTGCTCTGCACTTGGCGTGGTCCAGTGGCTGCTACATCATCCCCATAGACCCTGAATCCAGTGACACCAGTTCGTCATGCCAGAACTTCAATCACACGTGCAAATGAGAAAAACATTCTCAGATTAGGCCTTCATCAGGTCATCTTGCTTGCTGTTTGAGGCTTTTGAGACACAGCATTCCCCTTCTACCATCCTGCAAATTCCATCAGACCACTATTGTTCAGGTGAAGAGAGCAGGAGATGTGAACTGTCAGTTACCAACCCTGGTGCTTTTTGCCAGGGGCTCAGGGATCCATTGATGGGAAACACATATCCTGACCTATGGGAGTCCTGGGGCAGCATTGCCTTTGGTATAACCTTGAAAGCTGCAATCCTGGCTCTGTCTAGTCTCTATCAGTAAATTGAGAGTTTTTGTTTGCACAAGAGAAAGTATACCTGTGACATTGCATTCCGGCAGAGGAAAGCAGGGTTTTCTCTGTTGAGGTTTAGAAAAGCCTGAGTATCCAGAGCCACTGATTTGGCAGCAGCAAAAATGATTTTGGGGCAAAATACACACACACACACACGCATGCACGCACGCACACACACGCACACCCTTTGAGATTGGTCCTTCCCACCTCCAGATAACGTTTGGGTAGTTCAGCAGATGCCAAAGGAATAGAGATCCATAGAGACCTGTTAAGTTGGAGTTTAGCACAAACTTTAGACTTGTTATAAAAAGTTAGTTTGTATTTATAAAACGTGATAATAGTAATAGAAAAAGAAGATAATTTCAATTACTCAGAATCTCACATTTTTCTTTTTCCAGGTTTCCTGCTAGCCCCTGTCTATATGCATATGAATTTTTATGCAGTTGTAATTATTGCACCTCTATGATTTTAAATGCTTTTATCTCACTTAAAAATATATCATAGTTACGACATTATTAGCATTTTAATGGCTGCACGATGTCCCATCAGGTGGTACTACCACAATTTATGTAACCACCCTATCTGACAGTCTCCAGTATTCCTCCTTTATAAATGAGGCCTCAGTGAACATCTTCATGCATTTGCTTTCTTCCCATCTTCAGATTATTTCCTTTAGATAACTTCCCAGAGTTACGATTGTGATGTCAGAGAACATAGCCTCTTGTCCTTTACCTTTCATGGTGCGTCGCATCAGCCCCCATCTGAGCTAAAGGGCTGTGAGCACAGAGACTTAGCTGGATGGAGGCCGAGGCCAGTGAGATGTGTGGCACAGGATGAGTTCCAAAGGTTAGGATGGACGGGGGTGTGATGGGAAAGGACGGGGGACTTCGAACCACGTGAGAAAAGATAGATCCAGTCTGCCCCTGGGTGGTTGTTGTGTGGGCCGTTCTTGGGGCCTGATACCTTCATTGTGAGTGGGGAGAATAATGATGACTCCAGCCAGTTGGTAACCAAATCACTGACTGTGATGTGTGATGGGGAAAGGAGGAAGGACCCTGGTATGAAATAGGCTCACCCCTGATTGCTTTTTGTCCTGTGCTCCTCTCCTGCAAATACATGTACACAGCCTACCAGCAGTCTTTACAATGCTGCCTCCAACTTGTGCCTGACACCTACCCTCTTCTCTGCCTTTGCTCTTCCCACCCTAATTGTGACCACCAGCGTCTCTTGCCCCAACTGCAATAACGACCCAGCTGTTCTCTCCTTGCTTCCATGCTTGGCCCACATCCACCATAGTCCATTTGACATGGAGCATCCAGTGTTTTTAAAATACCAGGTTGTTCATGTCATTCTCATGCCTCCAACCCATCAAAGGAAATGATGGTAGCATCAGCACGCCATTACCCCCCCAAAGCCCTCCAACACACATGGGATTTGTTTGTAGTCTTGTTGAAAACACACCAACAACTTGACCAAGCCCAGGTGAATCCAAGAGCTTCTGGCCCTTCTTCATGAATCCAGTAGGGTAGAGATGTAATTTCCTACACAGTTGGATCAAGTTCTTGCATGCAGGGTATCTTCTGGACATTAAACATGATTCCTCTTAGGAAGGATGAAGGGACCAGAAAATGGTCTCAGTGACTGTGTCTTAATTTGCTAGGGCTGCCATAACAAACTGTCACAAGCGAGCTGTCTGAAAAAGAGAGAGATTTATTACCTTACAGTTCTGGCAGCCAGAAGTCCAAAATCAAGATGGTGGATGATGGCAGGGTTGGTTCCTTCTGGAGACTCTGAGGAAGAATCTATTGCCTCTCTCCTGGCTTCTGGTGGGTTGCCAGTAATGCTTGGCAGCCCTTGGTATTTGTGGGTTTGGGGCTGCATACCTCCAGCTCTGCCTCAGTCTTCACATGGCCTTCTTCTCTTCATGTCTCAATTCTCCCTCTAACTTCCTCAAAAAGGACACCTACCATTGTATTTGGGGCCCACCCTAATCCAGAATGACCTCATCTTGAGATCCTTACTTAATTATATCTGCAAAGACCCTTTTTCCTAATAATGTAACAGTCACAGGTGCCAGATAGTCTTATCTTTTGGAGGCTCACTATTCAAACCACTACAGATGACAAATCCTCTGAGAAAGTGCAAGGTAGGAGGAGCTTGAGAAAGTGCAAGGTAGGATGTCCCTAGAAGAAAAAGGCAGACTGTAGGTCAGTTTTCAGAAAAATAGGGTATAATCGGGGTGCCTGGGTGGCTCAGTCAGTTAAACAACCGACCTCGGCTTAGGTCCTGATCTCACGGTTTGTTGAGTTCAAGCCCCACATCTGGCTGTCTGCTGTCAGTGCAGAGCCTGCTTTGGATCCTCTGTCTCCCTCTCTCTCTGCCCCTACTCCCCCTCTCTCACATGTGTACTCTCTGCCTCTCTCAAAAGTAAAAATTAAAAAACAAAAAAACAGGATATAATCAGTCCCTTCACTTTTTGAGGATTTGTATGGGGTCTACCTGGCTCCAAGGAGAAGCAGAAAATAAAGAGCAATTCTGTATCCACCGGGAACAGATCCCTAGGCTAACTCTGACCCTACTTTGGGGGAGCTAGGTATGGACTTGGGCAAGATTGAATGGTTCAAACTCAGAAAAAAAGCAACAGAGTAGTACTCCCTGAGGAAGGAATCACTTCCCTAATCAAGATCTAGAAACCGCCTTCTCAGGTCACCTCAGCCTTTTCCAGAGGCCTCCTCCACAGCTGCTCCCATTTGTTTCAGCAACCACCCGACCGCACTCCAGACAGCGTTTCCCCAAATGGCCCCAAACGTCATAAGGCTAGGAGGTCCTAGACACTGCCAGACTGCTTTCAGTCTCCTGGGGAACTTCATACTCTGGGGACAGGCCAAGATAGACCAGAACCCCCTGAAAACAGATACCTCAGTGCCTTGGGCATCTTAATCAAGTCCACTGGCTCAGGTTCACGGGCAGGTGGCTGGACTGCAAGGCTAGCTGGAGCCCTTCATGAAATAAACCTAATGGGGAAAGAGGAAGAGAACATAACATCAACAGTGATTAGCCAAGGATGGGGAGAATAGAGAATAATTATTTTTTTTTCTCTTTTTTTTTTATTTTATTTTATTTTATTTATTTATTTTTTTCAATGTTTATTTATTTTTGGGACAGAGAGAGACAGAGCATGAACGGGGGAGGGGCAGAGAGAGAGGGAGACACAGAATCGGAAACAGGCTCCAGGCTCCGAGCCGTCAGCCCAGAGCCCGACGCGGGGCTCGAACTCCCGGACCGCGAGATCGTGACCTGGCGGAAGTCGGACGCTTCACCGACTGCGCCACCCAGGCGCCCCGAGAATAATTATTTTTCCATTCTGCTCTGTTTGCTCTCTCTTTCTCTCTGGGTTATCTGCTGTTTCTAACAAGCGTTCATTTAGTTTGGAATCAGAACAAAAACTGTATTTGCATGGAGCAGCAGAGTGGCAGGGCGGTGGGGGGGATAGCGGGACCATGACCGAATAGTGCACAAGAGCTCAGACGTTCATCTAAGTGGAAACTAGCCCGCTTCCCATGGTCATGATAACTCCAAACTTGGGAGATGAAAGGGTTTGGACAGTCATGTTCAGACCCTCACATACATGTATTCATGTGATGGCTCACTTTTTCTCATCAAAATTATGCTTGTTGGTAACCAGTCACCTGTTATATCTTGGACACACACACACAGACACACACCATACTAACCCACAACACCCCTTATTAATTTCCTGGGGCTGCCGTAGCAAAGTACCACAAACTAGGCAGTCTTAAACAACAGCAATTGATTTGCTCATAGTTCTAGAGACTCGAATTCCAAAATCAAGGCATTGGCAGGGCCACACTGTCTCTGAAGGTTCAAGGGGAATTCTTAACTTCAGGTGTCGTCAGCCCCACTTGGCATTCCTGGGCCTGCTGCTGAATTTCTCTGCTCTTCTCCCAGTGTGTCTGTGTCTTTTCTCTTCTTCTTATACGGACACCGGTCACCCCGGATTAGGGCCCACCTTAATGATCTCATTTTAACTTGATTATACTTGCAAAGATCTTATTTCCAAATGAGGTCACAAATTCATATTCACAGGTAGAGGGTGTTTGGACTTCAACATTTCTTTTTCGGGATACACAGTTCCACCCACAGCAAGCCAACTAAGCCTAGTTCTATCTTCCAGGCTCCCACTGAGGCCTGCCTCACCAGACTATGTATACACTTCCTGGAGACAACTGTCTTTGCCTCAGACCCTCCTTCCTCCCACACACAGCCCATTGCCAGCACACGGTAGCTCCAGCTTCTCCCTCAGTGACACCGGGAAGCGAGCCCCACCCACCAGCGACACGGTCATGATTACATTTTGCACAGCCACACTTGGATTTGCATGGCCAATTACCCTTCAAAACCGCGCACACTCCCCTTGTGTAGGCAGCAGGGGAACAGCCAGCATCTGGTTCTGTCCCAGGCAAAGCCGCCCCTTCCCCTTAGGAGGGCAGAGAGAAAGAAAGAATTCTTTACCGATCTGCCCAACTGCCCCAGTTTAGATCCCAGCCCACCTGCTCTGCCCGGTTGGTCCTCTCCTGACCCTCCACTTCCAGAAGAGGAGCCAGAACATGAAAAGATGCTCAACATCACTCCTCATCAGGGAAATACAAATCAAAACCACACTCAGATATCACCTCACTCCAGTCAGAGTGGCCAAAATGAACAAATCAGGAGACTATAGATGCTGGAGAGGATGTGGAGAAACGGGAACCCTCTTACACTGTTGGTGGAAATGCAAACTGGTGCGGCCGCTCTGGAAAGCAGTGTGGAGGTTCCTCAAAAAATTAAAAATAGACCTACCCTATGACCCAGCAGTAGCACTGCTAGGAATTTACCCAAGGGATACAGGAGTACTGATGCATAGGGGCACTTGTACCCCAATGTTTATAGCAGCACTTTCAACAATGGCCAAATTATGGAAAGAGCCTAAATGTCCATCAACTGATGAATGGATAAAGAAATTGTGGTTTATAGACACAATGGAGTACTACGTGGCAATGAGAAAGAATGAAATATGGCCCTTTGTAGCAACGTGGATGGAACTGGAGAGTGTTATGCTAAGTGAAATAAGCCATACAGAGAAAGACAGATACCATATGTGTTCCCTCTTATGTGGATCCTGAGAAACTTAACAGGAACCCATGAGGGAGAAGAATGAAAAAAAAAGAGAGGTTAGAGTGGGAGAGAGCCAAAGCATAAGAGACTCTTAAAAACTGAGAACAAACTGAGGGCTGATGGGGGGTAGGTGATGGGTATTGAGGAGGGCACCTGTTGGGATGAGCACTGGGTGTTGTATGGAAACCAATTTGACAATAAATTTCATATATTTTTTTTTTTAAAAAAAAAAGGAGCCAGAGAGTGAAGTGGCCAGATCTGGGCAGGCAGTAGGGTACCTGGAGGAGAGGAAGACGGCATAGAGAGGCATGGGGCAGAGGAGCTCAAGCCTCCAGCTCCAGGGTCCCCAGCATTAACATCCAAACCACGTGCCAGGAGCAAAGATGAGGGGTTGTCTTGGGGTGAGGCCAAGCTCTGTGAGGAGAGCATCTAAAGCAGAGAGATGCGCCAACAGGAGAAGTCATAGACACCCACTTTTACCCCCCAGATCTGGCCCTTTCCTTCTGTCCCTATACTCGTGGGCACCTCAGAGCTCCTGCCTACTCCACTTATTTGCTGAGTGTCTCTTGTGCTCAGGTAAACCGTGTGCACATGCGACCAGACTTCGGGGGCCCAGGCTCAATCTCTGGCTGTGTCGCACACTGGATAGGATAGACCGACATGTACAGTTGTAACACGGAAACCTAGGAAGGCATGGCGCCATACACAACATACACACTCACGTGTGCTCCCAGCAAAAACCGGTCTTGTTATAGCCGTCACAGACTCTCCCTATAGGCCATGTACCATGGGAGTCCAATTCATTCACTGGCTCATTCATTTATTCAGTATTCATTGAGCACTTAACCGTGTGTCAGGAACTGTTCTAGATGGTTGGTATGATACATCAGTGGGCCAAATAGATACAAATCTTTCTCCTCCTGGAGCTGATGTTTTGGTTATAAGAGGCGGCAGCCTTTACAAAGACTTGGCAAGCCTTTGTCAAAAGCCAGAGGAGGCAGATTAGGGCTTTTAATGGCCTCTGCTTACTCCAGGACCACAATGGAGGCCTCCTCCAGCCTGGAGGGGCTCTCTCCCATGGATGGGGCTGGGGTATGTGCTGTGGCAGGGACTTCCATGACTTGGCCTTGCCCAGTGACGCCTGGCTGGCAGATTCCTCTCCCTGACCGAGCAGCAGATTCTCTCTCTCAACCCAGAACACTCCTGATAGTCTAGAAGTGCCTCTTCCATGTGCACGTAATTTGCATCTCTCTGTTCTGATCTGAGCTGGACGTTGACTCTGAGGGCAATCTGATGGCCACATTCTTCTTACCTTTCATTTATCAGCTACAAACCACACATGAAATATTGCTGGCTGAGCTTTTTCCCCTTCCCCATGTTAACCATTTGTACAATATGTCTAAAATAAATTCTTTTAATTTTCTTTATTTTGAGAGAGAGAGAGTGAGTACGAGCAGGGGAGGGGCAGAGAGAGAGAATCCCAAGCAGGCTCCACATTGTCAGTTCAGAGCCCAACATGGGGCTCGAACTCACGAACCATGAGCTCATGACCTGAGCTGAAATCAAGAGTCAGATGCTTAACTGACTGAGCCACCCAGACACCCCTAAAACAATTTTTTTTCTAACTCGTGGTCTTCACTGCAGAGGCAAAGACCTAAGCACATGGTCTGTTTTGGAGTTCTACTCCTGGGTCTAATCCAGACTTTTGTACTGCTCAGTTCTGACATTATAGAACAACACCTTCCAATAGAAATATAATGTGAGCCATGGGTGTAATGTAAAATTTTCTAGTAGCTGCATTTAAAAAGCTAAAAAGAAACAGGAAAATATAGTTTAATTTTAATAACATATTTACTTCACCCAGTGTATCCAAATTAGCATCATTGTAGCTTGTAATTAATATAAAAGTATTGAGATATTTTACATTCTTTTCTTCATACTCAGACTTTCAGATACAGTGTATATTTTCCACTAACAGCATGTTTTGGTCCATTCTAACTACATTTCAAGTGTTCAATAGCCAAATTTCAGTTTTGTCATTTGTACAGTGGTCATATGAATACCTGTTCGGTGTCACTGTGAGAACAAAATGGGTTTCTGTGCGGGAACTCCTGGGACATTGTCGGGGATCAATAAATATCAGGCTTTCCTCACCTTCATATTATTCATCCATTTTGAGTGTGTTGGGCAAGAGTTAATGTTTGCCTCAAAATATAAATGAACTTTTGAAATATAATAGATATTAATTTGTCCCTTATTTTGTGCTATTTTGTTACTTTTCTCCAACTGTTATTTTTCGTTTTGATTTTATCCCTAAAATTTCCAGGAAGATTACTCTCTGTTGGGGGTGAAATTGCATCCCCCACCACCACCCTGCCCCTGCCAAAAGATATGTTAAAGTCTTAATCCTCAGTACCTATGAATGTGACTTTATTTGGAAGTAGGGTCATTGGAAATGTCATTGAGATGAAATCATACTTGGGGCGCCTGGGTGGCTCAGTTGGTTAAAGTGTCCGACTTCGGCTCAAGTCATGATCCTTGTGGTTTGTGAGTTCGAGCCTTGTGTCGGGCTCTGTGTTCACAGCGTGGAACCTGGAGCCTGCTTTGGATTCTGTGTCTTCCTCTCGCTCTGCCCCTCCCTCACTCGTGCTTTGACTCTCTCTCAAAAATAAACATTAAACAAATTTTTTTTTAGAAGATGAAATCATACTGGACAACAGTGGGCCTAAGGCAATAACTACTGTTCTCATAAGAAGGAAATTTGGTATATGCTAACTAATTTGGATGTAAATTTGAACAAATAAACAATAAAATTTTAAAAAAGGAAGGAAATTTGGGCACAGAAGCACAGAGAGAAGACCATGTGGCAATAGAGGCAGAGATTGTGGAGTGATGTGTCTACAAGTCAAGGAATGGCAACCACCAGAAGCTAGGAAGAGGCACGGAAGGATCCTTCCCCAGGGCCTTCAGAGATAGCATGGCCCCACCCACATCTTGATTTCAGACTTCTAGAATCTAGAAATGTCAGAAAATAAATACCTGTTGTGGAAGCCGCCCACTTTAGGGTCATTTGTTATAGCAGCCCAAAGAAACTAATACACTTTCAATGAACTACTTCCTCTCCTTCCCATCCACTCCTTAGCCCACTCTGCTTCAACTTTATACTCTATCATGAATTTATACTGTGCTCTTGGAGTCTGCCCTGACCTTTACGTCCCCAAATGCAGTAGCCTGAAAGCCTGTCTGTCCTAAGGAGCTGTGCCCCTGGCCTGGATGTTAGAAATGAATGACCAGGGAAGCTGGTCAGTCTCCAAGACTCTGAGCTGCATGTGGCCTCCTGGGACTGGTGCATCCCTAGAGCTCCAGGATTTGTTGTCCTCATCTGCACAAGCCAAAACAGGGATTAGCCTGACCAGGGAAATCCACAAAGACTCAGAGCCTTGAAGAGGGACTAGATGGTTTGTTTGTTCGCAAATGGGAGAAGGGCACACCTTTTTCTGTGTGCATGCAGGCAAGAAAAAAATAAAAAACAGGGGATGCCCAAGAACTAAGGAGGACTCTTCAAAAGGAAGAACATAGGTGTTTGTGGTGGTTAATATCCAAGAAGGCCAGATCACAGAAGGCCTGGAGAATGGGGTTGTCTGTGTGTTGTGGCATACCCAGGGATAGGTAAGATTCACCTGGAGTTTGCCATTTGGAATTTGAGTTTCATTCAGAAACACAAGACTCTATATTGTTGTATGAGATACCCAGTTCTCCTTCAGGACAAAGTTTGCTGGAGTATCTATTCCCGGCCCTTCAGTGGGTGATGTTTTACCATCCTTTCTCCCTCTGCAGCTTCTGTGATACCCTCACGTAAACTGTAGGCCTTGGCAACTTTTCTCTTTTACTCTAGCAGAAACTCCATTACATCCCTAAGACTCTAAATGAAGGGAAAAAGAAACACACCCACAATCGATCCCACAGACCCAAAACTGAAACTGTTTCAACTTCTTACCCACATCTAGGAAGATATTTTTTTCATAGTTACTGTGATAGTGTAGATACAATAACATACTTTCTACCGCTTAGTATTATGTCAAAAACCTTTTTTCCTCCATGTTGCTAGTCTTTGTCATTATCTTATTCAGTGACTATGTAATATTTCATCAAATTGATGGACTCTAGTTTACTTCTCCATTCCCCTGATACTGGACACTGCTACTCTAATACAGATAATGCCATTATCTCTATAACCAGTGGATCAAAAGCTGACACAGCAGATAGTCAGAGTCAGCCATGAATTTTGCATAGAGTCAGGTTACAAGTGGTTTCTTCTCTTTAACTTAAGGGCAGCAAATAGGCTAGAGGGTCTTGGGGAGCAGGGAAGAAATGTATTCCCTCAGTTCCAGACCCAGAAGTCCAAAATCAAGGTCCTGACAGGGTCATTTCTTTCTGGAGGCTCTGAGGGAGAATCTGCTCCATGCCTCTCTCCTAGCTTCCAGTAGCTCACCGGCAGTCATCGGGATCAGTCACCAGGATCAGGTGACTGTCTCCATCCTCACATGGGCTCCTCCTTAGTGTGCCTTCTACTGCTCTCTTCTTTTATAAGGACACTCATTGTTGCATTTAGGACACACTCTAATCGGGCTCTCTCTCATCTTGAAATCCTTAACTTAATAACATCTGCAAAGATCCAATTTCCCAATCAGGTCAGAGTGCCATCTTCCCAGTGGACATACTTTTAAGGGGTCACCATTCAACCCACTATAGGAAGAGAAGGCATTTAGATTCATGAATACAGTTAGAATTTGCAGATTCCTGTTTCATACATGTTAGCCTATAATCTGCTTATCCTTACAATATATTAGAAACATCTTTCCCTACCCGCTTATAGAGGATCTCCTGGGTTCATTTTTATTGACTGCTGAGTACAGCATAGCGTGCGTTTCACTGTTACATACTCTTACCTCATTTTTTTTAATTCTGTGGATTAATAATGTTTCATCAGTATAAATAATGGCAGAGATGAACATCCTCATGCATAGATTACTACTGTGTGTATACTTTGTCCAACATATCTAATTAGTCATCTTAATAGAATTAATCAAATCTCTCTTTTCTATAAGCTTAATTATGTATGTATATATAGACATATACATATGTGTATATACTAATATTGAATATTTACTAAATGTCAGATGTCAGGCCCTGTGGTGGCATTTCTATATATGATTTCATTTAATTATATCAAAAACATCTGACATAGTTACTGTTGTTATCCTAATTTTCCTCTTCTACACGGAAGAATGCTTTCCAGAAAGGTTAATCAGTTTGCCTGTGGTCCCACAGCTAAAAGAGGCATAGCTGAGATTAGAACCCAGTGCCCAGCCATTTAACCACTAACCTCTGCTGTCGACTTTTACACTGAATATATATGTGTGTGTGTATATGTGTGCGTGTGTGCGTGTATATTATAGACACACACATACATATACACATATATATTTTCTGTTCTATTTTTAGACAATACCCTGTTGTAATTGATTGCCATATGGTTTTAACTTTGTTCTTTTATAGCACATTGCTAATATTTGACACACTTATTCCCCACTTCCCATTTTTAAAAGTTTCTTACTTTCATCTATTTATTTTTCCAGATAAATGGTAGAGAATTTTATTAAGTTGCAATATAAACCCTATTGGATTTATATTGTACTTGCATTGAATTTATATTAATTTAGGAAGAATTGATACCTTTACAATATTGAATTTCTTATCCAACAGCTAGTATGACTCCATAAAATCTTTCATGTTTCTGAAAGGATTTTGTAGCTTTATTCATTTAAGTACTTCATTTCTAGTTAAGCTTGTTCCTAGATTTTTTTTCTGACTTTCATGTGTAGAATTTTTCTTGCATTACATTTTCAAAACTGATTATTACTTTTGTTATATTTTCTGTTTGTTATACATTATGAAGCTATTAGCTTTTTTATATTAATTTTGCAACCAGCTACCTTTGTAAATTTTTCTAGTCCTTTCTAATATGTTTGTCAGCTGATTTGTCAAGGCTATACCTTTTATTTCAGCCTCTTAATTGCTTTGGAAATTATATCTGGAACAGAGACATCATCATTTGTTCTGAACCTAATGGAAATCCTTGGGTTATTTCAACATTAAACGTGAAGCAAGATTTGCATACGAGATACCTTCTAATTTTTATCACGTTAAAAAGTAGCCATTTGTAGGGCGCCTGGGTGGCTAAGTTGGTTAAGCTTCCCACTCTTGATTTCTGCTCAGGTAATGATCTCACAGTTGATGGGTTCGAGCCCCACATCAGGCTCCGTGCTGCCAGTGGGCGGAGCCTGCTTGTAATTCTCTCTCTTTCCCTCTCTCTGCCCCCTCCTGTGCATGTGCAAAATAAATAAATAAACTTGTAAAAAATGCAGCCATTTATTTCTATTTCACCAACTCTTACCAGCGGTGGATGTTGAATTTCTTTAAAAGCCGTATAGGTAGCTATTGACTTCCATGCAACAAGTATTTATTGAGTAGTGGCAGACAATGCTGTAGGCAGTAAGTAGTCTCTACCCTTATGGAGAGAGATGGTGCTGGGCTGGAGGGGAGGTTGGAATTTCAGAGAATTAGTCTGAGAAGGCAACTCTGAGGAGGTATCATTTAAGCAGAGACCTGAATTCATTGGTGGGTGAGCTGTGTGAGATCTTCAGAAAGAAATCAAGCCGTGCAATCCAAAATGATCAGTGACCTCCTCTTTGACCTCTCAGTGTGTTAATGAATGAAAGCACATTTCTTAATGTTGAATCATCGGGTACAGCCAAAGTAGATCTCCTTTCATCACATCGTGGAGTTATTTTAATGGGCTCCTAGTTTGACAGTGTTTAATTTCAGATTTTTGCATTCATATTCATAAGTTTGTCCTGGGGATTTTTAAGACATTCTTTGTCAAGTTTTGTTTTGTACATTAGACTGGCTTAAAAATAGGAATTCTTAAGTTCTCTTTCCTTTTCCTTTTGCTTAGTACCATTTCATTGATGCAGGAATTATTTGCTTCTTAAAGGACTGAAAGTATTCTCTCATAGAACTAGATGTCCCAAGGGCACCTTGGTGGCTCAGTTGATTAAGCATCCAGCTCTTGATTTCAACTCAGGTCATGATCCCCGGGTTGTGAGATTGAGCCCTGCATTGGGCTCTGTGCTTGGAGTGGAGCCTGCTAAAGATTCTCTCTCTCTGCACCCCCCCCCCACTCAAGCATGTGTATGCTCTCTCTCTCTCACTCTCTCTCGCTCTCTCAAAAAACAAAACAAAGACCCTAGATGAGACTTTGGGTGTAGGAAGGGAACACAACTCACTCAGACATTCTTATGCGGTTTAGTTTATTTTATGCTTATATATTTATTTAGATTTTCCTTTTTTTCTTCTTCTTTTTTTTAGTCAAATTTGTTAGTATCCGATTGCTTGGAAATTTATCCAGGTTTTCAAATAGGATAGTGGTAGGGTTGGGAAAAATATTGTACCATATCATTTTAATTTTATCTTTGTCCATGATTATTTGCCTTTTCTCATAAGTAATTGTGTGTGTGTATTAATTTAATTAAGGTTTCTTCCAAGTGTTATTTACATTTAATAAAAAATGCCCTATTAGCAGGACAATGTAATGGATTTTTGACAAATGTGTGCAGTTGAGTAACTACTACCACTATCAAAATACAGAATATTTCTTTAACCCCACGGAGTTTCCCCATGTCCCTTGTAATCAATTTCTCCTTCTCCCCAGACCCTGAAACCAGTGGTCTGATTTTTGTCACTATAGAACTGTTTCATATAAATACAGTATCATATAAATAGAATCTCATGGGATGTAGCTTTTGAGTCTTATTTCTTTCATGAAGCACAGTGCTTTCAAGGTCCACCCACTTTAATGCCTGTGTCAGTAGTTTGTTTCTTTTTGTTGCCATTTTTATTGGCATATAATTGACATATAACATTGTATTAGTTTAAGGTGTGCAACGCAATGATTTGATATATGTACATACTGCACAGTGATTACCACAATAAGTTTAGCTTACATCCATCAATTTCTTTCCCATTTGCTGAATAATGCTTCATTGTATGAATATATCACCATTTATCCATTTGTGGATGGAAATTTAGGTTGTTCACAGCTTTGTCTACTCTGAATATTTGTGTACAAGTCTTTGCATAGACATATATTTTTATCTTTCTTGGGTAAATCTTCAGGATTGGGTTTGCTGGGTCATATATAAAGTATATGTTTAACTTTATAGGAAACCACCATTATGTTTTCTAAAGTGGCTGTTCTATCCATTTTGCATTCCCAACAGCAGTATATAAAAGTCCTAGTCATTTTGTGACTTGTCAGTCATTGTCAGGACTTTCAGTCCTCTTTCCCCCTTTACTCTTTGGCCATATAAATAGGTAAGTGAGTAAGGGGTGAGATCTCATTGTGGTTTTAATTTGGGTTTCTCTAATAGTCTTGAACACTTTTCATGTGTTGCTGCTTTCTATAAATCTTCTTTGGTGAAGTGTTTGTTCAGATCACCTGCCCATTTAAAAAATTGGGAGTATCTCATGTTTTTGAGCTTTAATAACTCTTTATTCAGGATAGAAGCCCTTTGTTAGATTTGTGTGTTATACATATTTTGGTTTTGTCTGGGACATCTCTTTTTATTTCCTTAACAGTGTCTTTTGAAGAGTAGACATTTTTTCTTCTTCTTTTTTTTTTTTTTTAATGTTTATTTATTTTTGAAAGAGAGAGAGACAGAGTGCAAGCAGGGGAGGAACAGAGAGAGAGGGAGACACTGAATCCAAAGCAGACTCCAGGGTCTGAGTTAGCAGAGAGCCCGACACGGGGCTCAAACTCATGAACCACGAGTTCATGACCTGAGCCAAAGTCTGACCCTTAACTGACTGAGCCACCCATGTGCCCCGAACAGTAGAAATTTTTAGTTTTGGTGAACTCCAGCTAATCAGAGTGTTGGTTTCATGCTTCTTAGGTGATGTCTGAAAATGTAGACCTCGCCCAAGGTCACAAAATGTTTCTCCTATGTTTTGTTTTGATTATTGTACATAGTGTGGAGGATGGTTGAAGATTCATTTTCTTACATGCCAGTTCTTGCGCCATTTATTAAAAATACTACCCTTCCTCTAGTGTGATTTATTTCCTTAAAGTTTTAGTAGAATTCCCCAATGAAACCATGTGGGTTTGGATCTTTCTTATAAGAAAGGCCAATATATTACACCTTCAGCTTATTTAATAGATATGGGGATAATTGGGTAATCTAATTGAGCTTTGATAGTTTGTGTCTTTCATCTAGTTTATTTAATATATGCTATCAAATTTTATTAGCATTAAGTTGCTCATCACATTCCCATTTTTTCCTTTTAATGTCTCAAGATGGGTAATGATGTCCCTGCTCTCATCCTTGATATTAATGATTTGTATGGTTTTCTTTCAGAATCTTTCTGGCCAGAATTTTGTCTATTTATTGATCTTTTCAAAGAATCAGCTTTTGATTTTATCATTTTTCTTCGTTGTTTTTCTGTTTTCAATTTCACTGATTTCTATACTTTATTATTTCCTTTTCTGTGCTTCCTTTATATTTAATCTTCCCTTTTCTGGTTTTTTAATATGCAACTGACATTATTGATATGAAAATGTTCTTATTTTCTAATGCAGGCCTTTTAATGCCATGAAGTTCTGTGTAAGTATGGCTTTAGCTGCCCCCCATGATCCCACTAGTTGAACATACTATGTTTACATTTTCAATCAATTTGAAATACTTTAGTTTCCCTCGTGATTTATTTTTTGACCTATAGGTCATTTGACGTGTTTTGTGTGATTTTAACAAATATTGGGGGACCTTCCAGATATGGTTTTGGAATTGAATTTTAGTTTAAATCCACTGTGTTTGGAAAACACATTTTCTGTGATTGCACTTTCTTTTATATTTGCTGAGATTTATTTTATAACCCAGTATATGGCTTATTGTGGTGAGTGTGCCAGATGAACACGAAAAGAATACGTGTTTTGCTATCATTAGGTGTGGGGTGCTATAAATGCTAATTAGGTCAAGGTGGTTTATAGTTTTTCTCAGGCTTTCTCTAGGTGCAATGATTGTGTACTGTTCTGTCAGTTGCTGGGAGCAGTATTGAGGTTTCTAACTTAATTATGGATTTGTATATTTCTCTTTTCAGGTCTATCAGCTTTTGTTTCATGTATTTTTGTTGTTGGGTATATTTTTGTTTTGTTTCATGTAGCTCTAATGTTATTAGGCACATTTTAAATATTTTTATATTTCTATTTTTTTATTGATTTTATTAGCTGTTGGCTTATCTGTTATCTGTTTGCTTTCCAACCAATTCTGTTTTATTTTTTTAAGTTTATTTATTTATTTTGAGAGAGAGGAAGAAAGAGAGAGGGAGAAAGAGAGAGAGAATCCTAAGCAGACTCTGCATTGTAGCCTGGAGTCCCACATGGGGCTTGAACTCACAAAGTAAGTGTCAGATCACGACGTGAGCCAAAATCAAGAGTCAGACGCTTAACCTACTGAGCCAGCCAGATGCCCCCAACCAATTCTTTATTGAATATAACTTTGAATCTACTTGTTTGTTACCTTTTTTTTTTCCAGCTTATTTATTTTGAGAGAGACAGAGACACCAAGTGGGGGAGGGGCAGAGAGAGAGGGAGAAAGAGAGAATCCCAAGCAGGTTTTGCACTGCCAGCAAAACCACAAAACTGAAATCATGACCTGAGCTGAAACCAAGAGTTGGACGCTTAATGGACTGAGCCACCCAGGCACCCCTACTTTTTTGTTACTTTTCATTTTATTAGTTCCTCCTTCTCTTTTCCTTGGATTTTCATGAAGGTGGTTTTTTTTTTTTTTCATTTTCAATGTGTTTTTTTTCTTTTTGAATTAAAGACTGTCAATTTATTTTCACTCTTTTGTATGTAATAAAATAGGCAGTTTTGGCAGCATTCCCCAAGTTTTTATAGGAAGCATAATAGTTACTGCTCCTTTCTAAAATTTCTGGGACAAATTGTGCTTTTGACTTTTTTAAATTAAATCTGATTAGACTTTCTAAAATTCCCAAATGATTTGAGTTTTTGTTTCTTTGTTCCTACTTGTAATTTCTTTCCAAGTTGTCAGAGACTTAGTCATCTCTGCCTCTAAAGTTTTCTTTTAACCCAAGTAGGTAGGTTGTATGAAAGCAGTCACGACATGAGGTAACAAACCCGTGTGACTATTTTCCAGTAAAACTTTATTTACAAAAAGAGAGAGAAGGCAGGGTTTGGCCCATGGGCTGTGCCAAATGCTGTCCCGAAGGGACCGATAAAACATTAATTTGTGTTATGTTAGTTCTTATATTTCCTTTAACATTTCCTTCTGAACCTAAATCAGAAAAGAAAACAAAATACAGTCGCAAATTATTTGAGGATGCTTCATCTTTCAAACATTTTGCCTTCCAACCACCTATTGGTACTTTTATAACTTGAGAAATTAATTCACGAGTTTGTACAAATACTGCATTCATTTTGACATTACTCCTGATTTAGTTCCAATTTTAATACACTATTATAACTACATCTTAGAACAATTTAGATTTAGTAGATCTATCAATTATCATCTTTTTCTCTATAATTTCATTATTATATTACATGATAAATTATTCTGTTATCAGATCTAACTCTCTGGTTACCCATGTGTAGGCAGCAAATAATTTTCTCTTAATAAGAAAGAAATTAATGCTAGGTTTAACACAAAGGGTACAGTTTCCTATTTAAGGAAAGGGTTAGTTCTTTTGCAGAGGTCATTTTATATATGTATATATAATTTATTGTCAAATTGGTTTCCATACAACACCCAGTGCTCATCCCAACAAGTGCCCTCCTCAATGCCCATCACCCACTTTCCTCTCTCCCCCACCCTCCATCAGCCCTCAGCTGTCAGTATTTAAGAGTTTCTTAGGGTTTGCTTCCTTCCCTCTCTGTAACTTTTTCCCCCCTTCCCCTCCCCCTAGTCTTCTGGTAAGTTTCTCAGGAGCCACATACTAGTGAAAACATATGATATCTGTCTTTCTCTGCCTGACTTATTTCACTTAGCACAATACTCTCCAGTTCCATCCACGTTGCCAAAAATGGACAGATTTCATTCTTTCTCATTGCCAAGTAGTATTCCATTGTATATATAAACCACATCTTCTTTATCCATTCATCAGTTGATGGACATTTAGGCTCTTTCCATAATTTGGCTACTGTTGAAAGTGCTGCTGTAAACATTGGGGTACAAGTGCCCCTCTGTATCAGCACTCCTGTATCCCTTGGGTAAATTCCTAGCAGTGCTATTGCTAGGTCATAGAGTAGATCTATTTTTAATTTTTTGAGGAACCTCCACACTGTTTTCCAGAGCGGCTGCACCAGTTTGCATTCCCACCAACAGTGCAAGAGGGTTCCCATTTGGAGAGAGAATTTTTGATCTATCTTCCAGATTCTCTAAATGTATTTCCACAGTTTGTTGCCAGTAGAATACGTTTCCTTAAGTTTATCATGAGAACCATATCTTGCATGATAACCAAACTCCTTCAAGGAAATACATTTATGCCTCCCTGAATTAAAATTCAACCTTTGTCACTTATGTACTCATATAAAGTTAGGTCCAACTCCGTTCTGTTCCACTGAATTATTATCTCTCTGTGGGTAAATGATGTATTATTTATAGTGACTTTGTTGTAAGCTAAGTGAAAGGAAATGGTGGTTCCACTTTTTTTGTTATAGTGTGTTTTTTCCTTTAGTGATACCATGCAGTACTTTTCTTTCTCTCTCTGGCTTATTTCACTTAACACAATGCCCTCCAGGTTCATCCATGTTGTCACAATTGGAGTGATGTTGTCACAGTTGGAGTGATTTTTTTTTCTTTTTAAAGACTGAGTAATATTCTACTATAGATAGGTAGATATAGATAGGTATAGATATGGGTATACACACACACACACACACACACACATACACACACACACACTTTCTTTATCCATCCATTTATCTGTGAACAGAAACCTAGGCTGTTGCCATACCTTAGCTATTTCAGACAATGCTGTAAGGAACATGGTAGTATGGATGGGTATTTCTTCAAGATACTGATTTCATATTCTTTGAATGTATACCCAGAAGTGAGATTGCTGGATCATATGGTAGTAGTTCTATTTTTAATATCTTGAGAAACCACCATATTATTTTCCGTAGCAGCTCTACAAGTTTGCTTTCCTACCAACAGTGTGAAAGGGTTCCTTTGTCTCCACATCTTCACCAGCCTTCTTGATGAAAGACATCCTAACAGGTATGAGGTGATAGGTTTTGGTTTGTCTTTCCCTGGTAATTAGTGATGTTGAGCACCTATTCATGTACTTGTTGACCATCTGTATGTCTTCTTGGAAAAATGTTTAAGTTCTTTGCATTTTTTTTTTTTTTTGCTATTGAGTTGTGTGAATTCCTTGTATATTTTGGATCTTAATCCCTTATCATATATATAGTTTGCAAATATTTTCTCCCATTTAACGGATTGCATTTTCATTTTGATGTTGGTTTCCTATACTGTATAAAAGTTTTTCAGTTTGGTGTAGTCCCACTTAATTATTTTTGCTTTTGTCGCCTTTGCTTTTAGTGTCAAATTCAAAAAATCATTGTCAAGACCAATGTCAAGGAGATTACCTCTCATGTTTTCTTCTAAGACTTTTATACATTCAGGTTTTACATTTAATTCTTGAATCCATTTTGACTTGATTTTTGTGTATGATAGAATAAGTATCCAGTTCATTCTTTTGAATGGAGATGTCCAGTTTTTTCTAATATTGTTTATTGAAGAGATTATTCTTTCCCCACGGTGTACTTTTGGAAGACTTGTCAAAAATTAATTGACTGTATATGCATGGGTTTACCGGGCTCTCTGGTCTATTCCATTGATGTATGTGCCTGGTTTTTATGCCAATACCACACTGCTTTGATTACCATAGCTTTGTAATATATTTTGAAATCAGAAGTATGATGCTTCGAGCTTTATTCTTCTTTCTCAGAATTGCATGAGCTATTTGGGGTCTTTTGTGGCTCCATATGAATTTCATGATTGTGTTTTCTCTATCAGTGGCAAACACCATTGGGATTTTGCTAGAGATTGCATTGAATCTGTAGATAGCTTTGGTAATATGGACATTTTAAACAATATTAATTCTTGTAATCCATGAACATGGAATATCTTTCCACTTCTCTGTGCCTTTGTCAGTTTTTTTTTGTTTCTTCTTACGTTTTTTTTATCAACATGTTATATTTTCCAGTGTACAGTTCTTTCATCTTCTTGGTTAAATTCATTCCTAAGTATATGCTTTTGATGCTTATTATAAATGTTTTCTTAATTTCTCTTTCCAGTATTTTGTTCTTAGCATATAGAAATGCAACTGAGTTTTGTATATTTGATTTTGTATTTTACACCTTTACTGAAGTTTTCATTTATTAGTTCTGACTGTTTTGGTAGAGTCTTTAGGGTTTTCTATATATAAGTTCCTGTCATTTGCAAACAGAGATAATTTTACTTCTTCCTTTTGATTTGGATGCCTTTCCAGTATTTTTCTTGACCAATAACTCTTGCTGGACTTCCAGTACTGTGTTAATTAAATCCGGTGAGTGTGAACATCCTTATCTTTTTCCTGATCTTAGAGGAAAAGCTTTCAGCTTTTTACTGTTGAATATGATGTTAGCTGTGAAGCTTGTCATACGTGGTTTTTATTATGTTGAGGGACTCTATCTGCACCTAATTTGTTGAGAGTTTTTAATCATAAAAGGATGTTATTTGTCATGTTTTTTGTCAAACGTTTTTTCTGCATATATTAAGATGATTATATAATTTTTATTCTTCATTTTGTTAATGTGGTGTATCACTTTTATTGATTTCTGTATGTTGAACCATCCTTGCAGCCAAGAAGTAAATCCTACTTGGTCATGGTGTAATAATCCTTTTAAAGTTCGGTTGAATTCAGTTTGCTAATATTTTGTTGAGGATTTGTGCATTTGTATTCATGAGGTGTATTGGCCTATAAATTTATCTTATTGTAGTGTCTTTGTCTGGCTTCGGAACCAGGGTAGTTCTAGCCTAGTAAAATAAGATTGGAAATGTTCTTTCCTCTTTAATTTTTTGGAAGAGTTTGAGAATGATTGGTATTAATTCTTCTTTACATGTTTAATAGAATTTTCCAGTGAAACCATCTGGTCCTGGGCTTTTCTTTGTTCAGAGGTTTTTGATTACTTACTTAATCTCCTTACTAGTAATTAGTCTGTTCAGATTCTTTATTTTTTCGCGATTCAGTCTTAGAAGTCTTGTATGTTTCTAGGAATGTATCCATTTCTTATAGCTTATCTAATTTGTTGGCATAAATTGTTCATAATTGTTTCTTATGATCCTCAGTATTTCTGTGCTGTCAGTTGTAATGTCTCCTCTTTCATTTCTTATTATATTTGAGTCTCCTCTGCTTTTTTTAGTTTGTCTAGCTAAAAAAGTTTGTCAATTTTATCTGTAAAAAACCAGTTCTCAGTTTCATTGATATTTTTCTTTTGCATTTCTAGTCTCTACTTCTTTGTTTCTTGGAATGCAGTTTTCCATATAAATTTTAAAATAAATTGGAACTTAATTTTATGAATTAAAGTCATAAAGACTCCAAATGACATTAGGTTCCATTAATGTACTGGCTTTGGAAGGACTGACTAATTTAGTTATGGAGTTTTCTCATTTGTACATATGGTATCTCTCTTTGTTCAGGACATGTTTATTACTTCAGTATATAAACTTCAGTAAAGTTTATTGTTTATCTGTTCTTTTAAAACATAAGTCCAGAACCATTCTTGTCAAATGTATTTTTACTTGTCCCATATTATTCTGGTTTCCAATTATGAATGGGTTTTTTGTTTTTTATTTTTTGCTATTGCTTTGTATGTATTTAGGTTAATTCTAGCCAAATGAGCAACACCTGTATAAATTATAAGCTTTGAAAGTGGTCTCTCAAGGGGCGTCTGGGTGGCTCAGTTGGTTAAGCGACCGACTTCAGCTCAGGTCACAATCTCACAGTTTGTGAGTTCCAGCCCTGTGTTGGGCTCTGTGCTGACAGCTCAGAGCCTGGGTCCTACTTCAGATTCTATGTCTCCCCCTCTCTCTACCCCTCCCTTGCTCTCACTCTGTGTCTCTCTGTGTCTTAATAATAAATAAATGTTTAAAAATTTTTTTTTAAATAGTCTCTCAAGTTTTCTAAGTTTACTATCTCATAATTTGCAAATAGATTGAGTTTTGTCACTTCGTTTTCAATATCTTTCCTGAGTATTTCATTTCTTGATTAAGTGCATTGGCTTAAGCCACCAAAACAATATTAAAGAGAAATGGAGTTGGTAAATATGTGTGTCTTGTTCATGATTTTGAAGGAAAGAGATTCAGTATTTTACTCTTTAATGTGAGGTTTACTGGGGTGTTTTTTTTTAATTTTTTAATTTTTTTTAATGTTTGTTTATTTTAGAGAGAGAGAGAGACAGAGTATGAGCAGGGGAGGGGCAGAGAGAGACACAGAATCTGAAGCAGGCTCCAGGCTCTGAGCTGTCAGCACAGAGCCCAACGTGAGGCTCGAACCCACGAACTGTGAGATCATAACCTGAGCTGAAGTGGAATGCTTAACTGAGCCACTCAGGTGCCCCAGCTCTTTTTTTTTTTTAAAGAGTCCTTACATTTAAGTACTGCCCATCAATTCCTATTTTAGTTAAAGTTTTCATTAGGATATTTATTGGATTTCATCGAATGTCTTTTGGCATGTATATAAATGAAGACTGCCTCTATGACAAGTGCCAGGAAATCTTAACTCAAATTGGTTTAAGCAAAAAGTGAATGCATTGGCTTTAATAACTAAAAACATACAGATAAAGCTGACTTGAAACCAGCTTGACGTAAAGGCTCAAACTGTATCACCAGGATCTGGCATTCCTTACAGACTCTCCCCTTGTGGCCACTTGATATGCTGTAGCAACTCTAAAATCCATGCATTTAGCTCAAGTGCAGTAATGGGGGGGGGGAGGGGGAGTGATAGGTATTCCTAGAATTCCATAAGATGTCTTATTTCATCTCACTGGTTTTGGAAGGGCCTTAAGCTTCCCCTGAATCAGAGAATCATTATAACCAGGGTAATGTGATATGCTCCTTTGCTTAGATGTAGAGCACAAGCTTCACCCTTTGAACTGGGTAGAGACCCATCCGATACTCATCTGCTGAGAGGAGAGGAGTAAGTGCATCCCCAAGACAAAGCTTTGGTTTTACTTCCCAGCATAAGAGAAAACAAGTACTACACAACACAATAACAGATGTCACTTTAGCATCTATTGACTCTACCATATGGCTTGCCCCATTAATTTCTGGTAGCAATACATTGTCTTGATATATTTGCTGATGATGAACCATCCTTAGAATAATCCTTATTGAGTCATGGTTTATGCTTTTGATGCACTGATTGGTTCCATTTGTTTATAATTTTCCATCTGCGCTTTGTAAGTAAAACTGATCCCTGGTTTTATTTTTGGCCTTACTTGTATCATGTTTTGGTGCTAAGGTTATGTTTGGTACCAAATATTAATGGGAAAGTTTTCTTCATTTTTATACAGACTGAAATAATTTAAGTGTCGTTAGAATTATCTTTTATCAAGGCCATATTAAAAAAAAACAACTGGAAAAAGGATCTAGAGTTGATATGGTTTTTATAACAAATGTTTAAATAACTTCTTCAACTGTTCCATAATTTTTACTCCTTTATTGAATTTAATTTTCCCCAGAAATAGCATTAGTTTCTAGATTTTAAAATTTGTTGCCATAGAGTTATAGATAATAATTTCTTAAAATTTTAAATTCATTTAATCTCTTTCCTATTCATGGTTACATCACATTTCTCTTTTCTAGTACTTGATATTCTACTTCCTTTATCTTTATTTGCTTCAGCAAATGTGCATATGTTTTTCACAGGGCCAGCTTTAGGTTTTATTTACATACGTATTTTCCCTTTTTATATTATTATTTTCAGTTTCTCATAGTCTACTAATTTCCTTTGGTTTATTTTGTTATTTTTTTCTAGTTCATAAAGTTGAAATTCTTGGATCACTTTACTCAGAGTATAGCTTTAGCTGCTGCCACATCATTTCACATGAAACAGTCTCTATCTTTTTTCTTCATTATTTTTTAGATAGTTCATAATTTTCATTTGGATCTTGTGCTTGATCTGAGGTTTGGGTATTGAGGATGAAATTTCTTAACCTCCAGAAAATTAGGTTTTTATTTTAATTTGATTACGTTGTAGCTAGAAATATCTGTAAAAAATTGCACCTGTAATAGAATTTATTATGCTCTTCTTTTTAGCCAAGTATATATATATACTTGTGTGTGTGTGTGTGTGTGTGTGTGTGTGTGTGTGTGTATACACACTTATCAATTGATTTAAGGGATTCTATGTTTGGCTTCTATGTTGTTTATGACTGTTATCCTTTTTATTTTTCAAATTGTCAAATTCGAATTTTTTTTAAACATCTACATTAAAAGTTTTGTGTCACTTGTTATTTTTCAAATGAGTAAAATGTTAGCACTGAAAAATTCTTAGGTGTGTCATAGAATAGCCTCTCAGTTCTACTAATAGGGAAACCGAGATCAAGAAAGGAGAGAGGCCTTGTCTAAAGCCACATAGTAAATCTGGTGAATCTGAGCTCTTTCTACCATACTTCATCCTCCAAGTGTCCTATGACCAAATTGCTTCTGTATGAAACTACAAGATTAGATGATCTGATACAGGTGAAAATGGAAATGATGACCAAACATAAATAGTTATTGGTCTTAGAAGGATGAGTTAATAAATGATGAGGAGTATGTGGGTGTGAGTTCTTCACTCAGTGACCCAGGTTCTTCTTATTTGGTGTCTCCATCATCCCCTAGGGCATTTGATTATCTTCAGGATCTGACTGGCAGACAAGGGAAAAGAGAGGGAGGGATGGATTCCACATGAGTTTTTATGAGCAGACCTAGAAGCAACATACGTCACTTCCACCCTCTTTCCATTGCCAGAACCCGCATATGGCCCCAGCTAAGTGCATAGCTTTGTGTAGCTGTGTGGCCAGGAAAAGAAGGGAGTTCGGTGGACATCGATTTAGTTCCTACCACATCACATCCTTGGCTGGAGAAGAGCCCTGAATGTGGATGTGGGGAAAAAAGCTAGGTTGAGCCCAGGGCCTCTGGATCTGGGCATCAGGATGAGGTTCCAAACTGAGTCTGGAGGACAGGAGCTTTTGTTGGAAACTGGGGCAAAAGCCTAGAGGACCTAGAAGGGTCCAAGAAGATGGACTCCTATATGATGGAGACAAAAGATCCCAGTCTTCTTTTATGTATTTCCAAACACCATAAGTATTACATTTAGAATAAGGAAATATCTTTAAAATTGTGTCATGGTTGGAGCTTCCTGTTTTAGCTGTTCAGAGAGTCAAAGACTACTGTGCTCCTTGTTACACCCACACTTTTCGCACATGAGCACATGTAAGCGTGTGCACACTCTTGTGCACACACCGTGCAGTCTTCCTGAGAGGGTCAGGACCCCAAGACAGCGTGAGAAGCAGCAGATGTTCTTGCAAACCCTGCAAGTTCTTCAAGATTAAATGCCTTATAAAGCACACTGCATTATTATCTCTTCTACTTTTTTGGAAACCAGATTCTTGATTCCTCCTTTCTGCTGTTCTCCTCTCTCTCTCTCTTTCTGTCTCTCTCCTCTTTCTCCTTCTCACTCCCCCTTCCCTTTCTTTCTCTCACCTGTTCACTCCCTCTCTCCCTCTCTCTTATAAAGGCTTCATATTATTGAATATAGGTCATGGGGTCAACCTGACACCCATTCAGAACTGCCTCCACACTGTTGCCAACATTTCCCTTTTTCCTGCTCCATTCTCCATGAGCAAATAGGGCATCTTTCTGAGAATGAACATGTAAATTTCTTTGCATTTTTCACAAATATCTTGGTTGTGTGCTTGCCTCCAGTCTCTTGGGCTCAATTATCTGAAAATAGACCCTCATTTGTCTTAGCCCAGGCTTGGTTAGTTGCAAATAATAGAAACCTACTCCACCTGGCTTAATCATGAGAGGAAGATTTGCTGGAAAGGTACAGGGATAACTCACAAATCTCAAGTCAGCAAAGCTTTGGGGAACCAAAATCGTCAACAGAAACTGAGGCAGCAGCTGGCTCTGTCTGTCCTCATCTTTCTCTCTCCACCCGTCTGCTTTCTCTGTTAACCTGTTCGTTGTCTCCATTGATCACCTTTCTCTGCTCTCCCATAGTGGCTTCACATGGCAGAATATTCCATTCTAGCCCCTTACGACAGTTCTAAGCTTGATTCGAATCAGAGTGACCTAATTCAAGATTCTCGGGACAAAGGGCCTGATGGATAGGCCAGGTGTCCACCAACTGTGACTGGTGAGGTAGATAGGAAGCTCTGGGTAGCAAAGACATCCCTACCGCCTAGCCAGTGAAGATCAGAAATCACAAAATATTTTAAATATCCTAAAATGTAGCACTAAGAGAGTGTGTTCCAGTGGTTTTGGGCTTGTTTCTGCGACTGACTGTGACAGTGATAATGACTGGGCTTTGAGCATCCTTTCGTTAAGCTGGGAAGAACCATTGTAGCAGGTGATACTCACAATACGACTAACCCCATTTCATAGGGCAGGGCTTGGGACTTGCAGAGAATGGTGACACATCCAAGCCCCCACACGTGCATCATCTGTAGAGATGGTGTTTGAATCCAGCTCTGACTCAGTCCAGTCTTCCTCCAGTGTTCCACGCCTGCCTTTGTGTTATTGTGTATGTATATATGGTATGTGTCATCTGAAAATGATGGTTAAAAAAATAATACTCATATTTTTCTTATAGGCTTGTTATTACACTAATATGGGTTGGGTAAAAGCATTTTGGAAACTACAGAATATGATATAAATATTATTATGATCTCTTTATCCACTTACCTAGCCACTTACCATTCTGTTGAGGTTTATATTAAGTGATGGCTTGATTCAGTATAACTTCCCTTGTATGTTGTTTTGTTAGGGGATGTTTATAAGGAATGATGGGCAGAGCAGGGGGAAAGGAGACAAAGACAATAATAACCTTCTGAGATATTAAGCCTGCAATGCATTAAGATGTCAGCCCTGCTTGAGTTTTGTTAGGGTTTTTTTTAAAGGTTGGGGTGTGTGTGTGTGTGTGTGTGTGTGTGTGTGTGTGTGTGTTTAACCATGTTGACATTTTTAGCTATTCCAAATTGAAATCTGAATTATCAAAACTGCTTATGCTCCTGTATTTCTGTCTTGGTAGAAAGTAGACCCACCACCCATAAACCAGAGACCTGAGGGCATCTTGGACTCTACCCTCTTTCTCGAACCCCACATCCAACTGTCCACCAAAATACCTATTCCTTCAGTATAGTTTCTTCAGTTAAAAGCACTTAAAACCCCATTCATCCCCAAAGAGCCCCACTGTTTTGTTGTTTGTAGTTCATCCTCAGGATTGCTACCAGTTTTCTAAGATGTGCATTTGAGTGTGTCGCTTCACCTGCTCAGAGCCCCTCAGTGGTTCCCATTCTCTAAAGCCCAGGCACTTAGTTTGACTTACAGGGCCCTGCCTTTCTCTTCTCTTGCCTGAACACATCAGAGTGCTTGGCATACCCTGAATATACCATCACCTTCCAACTCCAGCCTTTACAGGGACAGTTCTTTCTGCAAAGATGCTCCTGCATCCTCTCTCTGCATTGTACAGTCTTCTTTATCCAGCAAGTTGTGACTTCTTGAAGGTATCTTTCCAGATGCAGTGAGAGAGGGGGATAGTCCTGTCCTTATCTGGCCTGCTCTCAGCTCCCCCAGCTTTGCAAATATATTCACATTGTCACTTCTCATAACACACAGCAGCGATTTAAATACCAGCTCCTCTCTAGACTTGAACTCCTTAAGGGCAGAAATAGCCTTGCTTGTATCCCCAGGACCTAGCACAGGGCCTGGCAAAAGATGACTCAATAAAAATTATTTGAATACATGAATCAATCAGCTGTGTCCATGTAAAGTCATGTTTCCTTAGAGGAAAAGAAACTGTATTGAAGCCAGCTCCCTGTGACCCTGTGATTCTAAGAGGGTCTGAATCAGGCACTGGAAGAGTTTTGCCTTCAAAGTCAACAATCAGTTTTATTGCACATTGCTGTCTCTTTAATAAAGCAAGAAAACATAATCTAACCTTGGAAATGTGCATGGCTCTGACATGGGTTAAAGACAACATGAGAAAAAAAAAAAAAAAAGACAACATGAGATATCTTAGGACCATGTCAAATGTTGACGTGGTACGTGCTGATGGGTGATTCCAAAGTGGACTGAGGCTATTTCTTGTCTTACTGGAATACCATCTGGATTCAAATGTTAATGTTCAATCCAATTTGTTGCTAAGGCAACCAAGTTATAGGCCATCTTCAATTTAGAAAAGGTGATATTGCCAAAGTCATTTCATAAGTCAAATATGTGAAAAGCACACTACATTTTCCAGGGTGAAGAGTGATATAAATGGCAGCTGGAACCTACAGAATTGTATTTAATCTATATTGTTGCAGTGCTTATGCAAGATAAGTTGGTAAATCCCATGTCGTCTGGGTCACAGCAAGTCTCAGAGCAGTCTGGCTGTGCACCCACGAGCTTTCCAGTATTCCCCAAAACTAACTCAGGATATACTGTGTTTAGTCCAGAGGTTTCAAAATCTGGTTCAGCATCTGGATTACCTGGGAAGGATTAAAGATTCATTGGTTCAACTTTAGACCTGTCTCATTAAAATCAGAATCTCTAGTGGGCTCCAGGAAAATATACCTATTTTTAAAGCTCCCAGGTGATCCTGGTATTATTTGTGAATTGCTATCTAGGTTTCTTGGATAGCACTGCATTTTTTTTTCTTCCCCTGCTTTGGTACTGGGAGGTGGCTTCTCATATTGCTGCCCAAGGTCAAGGTGGTAGTTATGTGGGTAATGACGTCTGAGGGTACCATAGTTCCTACTGACAAAAGATGAACTTGGATATCCTTGAAAACACTGACACTAAGCTCATCCTGGTGTCTGGACCAGCACTGCTGATGCTCACAGGGGCAAGCTCTTCCATCCTTGCTAAAGGGGATAACCGAGAGCCTGAACACAGACCATTGATACTACAAAGACCAAAAACATTATCAGAATCATGGGATTCATTAAAAATAACTTATAGCTCCTTTTCTCCCATATCCTTCTTATCTTAGGACTCAGGCCTGAGTTCCTAGGACAATCTGATTATAAGACACTGTATGGGTAACTCCTCCCCAGACACTAACCCATGATCACTGGATATTACATCATTGCTATGACTGTCTTTCTTATTATAATAAGCTACAGTGATGAGCCCACTATGCCTTTTGTGCATAACAAAGCCCTCACCAAACTCAGCCAACCTAATCCAAAGATGAACCTAAATTGGGTTCAAGAGAGAATCCTGAGAAGGCCTGTTGAGTTGGGGGAAAAGTAAATAATTTGTTAGAGTTTATCTGTTAGATTTCTTAGAGTATTATAATAATGGTTCTCAATGAATCATACCTTCTTGTGCCTTCTTGTGTGACATTGTCACTCTTCCCAACAAGAGATGGGATCTAGTTTCTCTGCCTTTCCACATCTGTGCTGACCATGTAATTTTCTTTGATCAATAGACTGGGGCAGGAACAATGATGTGTAAGTATGGACACTAGGTCTTTAAAGGACTTAACTTTAAATGTCCCATTCTCACCCCCTAAGGCTACCATTCTGTGGAGAAGTCCAATCTGGTCTTCTGGAAAATAAGAAATCAAATGAGAAGCATCAAAGTATTCTAATCCATAATCAACTAGACATATGAATGAGGCCATCTTGGAACCTCCAGCCCCAGTTTAGCCTTCAGATGAGGGACTACAGCTACATAAGTGATCCCAAGCAAGCTCAGCAGGAAAAACAGTCCAGAGTGCTAACATACAGAGTTATGGCAATAACAACTCATTGCTGTTTTAAGCCACTAAATGTTGAAATACCAATAAGTATCTGATTCAGTACTATGTCTTTATATATAAAAAAAAAAACATGCATGCAAAATTGAAAGCATCACATATGATCTATCTGTAGTAAAGCTTGCATTCTTCCAGAATTTTGAAATTTAACTGGAGACATATACAGTGTTTTTATTCTATTTGATGCACAATTGAGATTCTACTGTACATGCTATTTGATAACCTGCATTTTTCATGTAATAATGCACTCATCATTTTTGTATCTCATAAGTAATATTTTATATGATTTTAATGACTACATAATACACCATTGTTAAGATGTGCATAATTTATTTAGCCAGTTCCTGTTACTGGATATTCTTCTACTGTTGTAAATAACGCTGTGATGAAAGTCCTTGCACATCAGTCTTCCCACCCATAAATGATCATTTTTGTTAGCACATTTTAGGGATAGTATTGCTTAATTATTTTTGCCAATGTAATAAAAAAAGGAAGAATATTTCACTAATTTTCTTCCATTTTACTAATCATTTGCATTTACCTTCATATGGGAATCTGTTGATTTTTACTCCCCTTTATGTTCTGGGAACTTGGGAATACAGTCAGTTCAGACCAAAAATGGCTTATGCATTCCTAAAAATCACCATACTTTGCAAAATTGCACAGTAAAAACTGAAGGGATTAATGGGAAAATGGGATCAGCAACATACTAAAAAACTATCAGTAACAGCAACAATGACAAAAAGAACATAGGAACCTACTAAAAATGGTAGCACAAGTTTACATGTTAAATGGTTACAAATACATGAATACTACCATAAATAGTCTTTTTTTTTTAAGTTTTTGTTTTAGTGCCCCAGTACTCATCACAAGTGCACTCCTTAATTGCCATCATCTATTTAACCCAACCCCACCCACCTCCCTTCTGGTAACCATCAGTTTGTTCTCTACAATTAAGAGTCTGTACCTTGATTTGTCTCTCCCCTATTTTTTTTCCTTTGCTTCTTTGCTCTGTTTCTTAAATTCCACATATGAGTGAAATAATATGGTATTCTATCTCTGACTGACGTATTTCACTTAGCACTATACTCTCTAGCTCCTCCATGTCATTGCAAATGGCAAGATTTCATTCTTTTTTGTGGCTAATATTTCACTGTTTGTGTATGTGTATATGTATACATATATATATACACACCATGTCTTCTTTCTCCATTCATCAATTCACGGACACTCGGGCTGCTTCCGTATCTTGGTTATTGTAGATAATGCTGCTATAAACATAGGGGTGCATATATCCCTTTGAATAGCGCTTTTTATTCTTTGGGTAAATACCCAAAAGCGCGATTACTGGATCACAGGGTAGTTCTGTTTTCTACTTTTTGAGGAACCTCTATACTGTTTTCCAGAGTGGCTGTACAAGTTTACCTCTCCACCAACAGTGCAAGAGGGTTCCCCTTTCTCCAGATCCTCACCAACATTTGTTGTTTCTTGTGTCATTGATTTTAGGCATTCTGACAAGTGTGAGATGTTATAGTAGTTTTGATTTGCATTTCCCTGATGATAAGTTATGATCACCTTTTCATGTGTGTGTTGACATTTGGAGAAATGTCTGTTCATGTTTTCTGCCCGTTTTAATTGGATTATATGTCTTTTGGGTGTTGGGTTTTATAAGTTCTTTATATATTTGGATACTAAACCTTTATCAGATATATTATTTGTAAATATCTTCTCCCATTCCATAGGTTGCCTTTTAGTTTTACTAATTATTTCCTTCACCGTGCAGAAGCTTTTGATTTTGATGTATTCCCAATAGTTTATTTTTGCTTTTGTTTCCTTCACTTCAGGGGACCTATCTAGAAAAAGATAGATCATGTCAGAGAAATTACTGTTTGTACTGTTTTCTAGGATTTTTATGGTTCCAGGTCTCATGTTTAGGTCTTTAATAACATGGTCTTTATTTTGAAAAAGACTTGAAGTTTGCATGTGGAAGAGAACATGAGGTTGAAGCTTATGAGTTATTATGAACGGATGGGAGGAAGTTAGTCTGAAATGGGAGGGAAAGTTGGAACACCAGATGTGGCTGATAACACATAGTGAACTGAGGGAGCAGGCAGATGTTTGAGGCGTGTGTGTGTGTGTTGTGTATTTTGTGTATTCCTGCATGATTCAGTGCAGTTGGGTGCAGTTTTCTGCATCACCTGTGTTTTTCCTGTATGAAATGACATGTAATCAAAACCTGTGTTATGTTCAAATTATTCCCTAATAGACAAGCCTGCATTTTCAAAATAAATGTCATAGCAGAACTGACTTTCCTGAGCTTGCCATCTTTGTCTCCTTCAGTCCTGCTCTGTCTGCATCCAACCTCATGGAAAATCTTCAAAGTTCTTATACCCCTTTAAAAGTTTCCAGGGCCCATGCAGGCTTTTCCCATCATTGTATTGTAAAGCCCCAAATCTCTGGGGATATGGAGAGAACGCACCAGTTGCTTTTCTAGAATCCAGACTTAGTTCTATCTGACTCTGTAGCCCCTCTCTTCTTCCTATGCCAAGCCAAGTGACTGTGGGTCACTGAAAAATGTTTTGTTTTTTTTAAGGTTAATATGTAGGTTGAGGTAAAAAAAAAAAAATGAAGTGGATTTTTTTTTGAAAAAGCATCAGAAGAAAGATTAGTAAAGTAAATGCTCTCCACCAGAAGAAAATGTCAACCTCTGTTTTCTTAACAAAAACATATAATTTTACTTTTTTTCCTTTTGCTTGGTATATGCGGACAGCCCTCTTACCTTTCAGGTCCTTAGTTGACTCACAGCTAGAACAGAGGGAGGGAACAAACACATTTCATGCAAGGTCTGAGAAAAGGGTGGGGAAGAAATGTCTGTGTTAGAACTGAATGACTTTAAGTAAGATCGCCTCCATTGGAATTAGCCAAAATAGAAGCGAGATGTGAGGGGAAACGGAGTGCCCTTTGGGAACAAATTAACCATGAGGGTGGAGAGGTGGCACCAGGTGTAAGTGTGGGATAGAACCCTTTAAGAGCCACTGGGAAGCAGGAGAGGACATGGGCTGAGCAGGACGCAGAGAGGCGGTGAGGGCAGTGCGCCCTGCCCTGGCCATCGCGCAGTGTGGCAGCAAGTTGGAGCCCAGTGGAGCCCTTGGCAATCTTGTTGACACATGCAGGACATCAGACAGTGATAAACTCTTCTATTGGGAAGAGTGTCAGCTGTATCCACGATGATTAACATGCTTCTACACATTAAAATTAAGTACATTTAAATTCTGTTTTCAACATGTAGGACTTGCTCAGTGATACTCAGGGGCAAGACACATCAGCTTTCTTCTGCTTTATGGATCAAATGAAACATCTCATCTTCCACTAGTGGGCCTGGCAGCTCATCCAAGCCCAATTATTGTTGCACCCCCTCCCCCTCATATCCTTTGGGAACATAATAGAACTGCAGGCTGACTCACTCACTACAGGAAGGTCCAAGAAGGGCCTCTTAACTTTGGCTCTTTGGGTTGCCTCTGAGCTGTGAGTTGTCCAGGCCCAAGGTGCTCTGGAACCTTTGCTGGTGGTGGTCAGTCCCATCTTATCAAGCTCAGCAAACAGGATACTGACCAGGGCTTGGTGCTCAGAATGTCTCCATTCTAACATGTCTGTGTCTTTGCAAGTAAGATAATCCTGCTTCAGTCTTCCATACTGCTATGCTTGTCTTTAGGGTCAAGCCATACCTCTCTCATGTTCTTGCTGCAACACAAAAGTCTCCTCCTCCCTCTGTGAGGTGGAGTTGAAGGGTATTAAATAGAAATTCCTCCCTGTGTTGAAGGAGCTCAGAACTCACACTTAAAAGGACAATTGCTTTTAATTATTATTTTAAAGAGTTCATAATAACCTCCTTTTCTTCTTCCTCCAAAAAATCTACATACCTCTTTAATTTATCCATCAGGCACTTACTACATATTATCAATTTGTTTCTAACTGAGGCCCTTAAAAGTGGGTGTTATTATTATTTTAAAAGCAATGGAAAGAGCTAAGCAATTATTCAGGGTCAATTATATGCAGAAGTAAATCTAAATAAAAGAAGTTTCAACCTCAAGCCTGACTCCACAACCTAGTTTCTTACTCCTAAATGGTATCTTCCCGATCAGTACTAAAGAAGATAGCCCTTGCTGTCTGGTTCATTTTTTCCCCATGTAAAGCATCAAACATTTATTACCTTACACAGTTTATGAGGGTCAGGAATCTGAGAATGACTGAGCTGAGTGGTTTTAGCTCAGGGTCCCGTTGTTAGCTGAGGGTGTATCATCTGAAGGTTTGACTAGGGCGGGAGGATCTGCTTCCAGGATGGCACATTCACATGACTGTTAGCAGAAAGCCTCAGTGTGTCACAACATGGGCCGCTTTTATGACGTGCCAGATGGTTTCTGCCAAAATGAATGATACAAAAAAGGGAGAGAGAAATCACAGTATATTTTATGACCCAGCCTTGGAGGTGGAAGGGGACCACACATGGATGTTATTACCAGGAGACAGGGATCACTGGGGACCAGCTTAGAAGCTGGCTTGCACAGGGCATTTACTTTAGTTGATTTTACTACCATGTGTGTCTGCAGTTCCAGGGTGAAAAATGATTTCCTGGCTTATACTTCTTTTAATGAATTAATCCATTTATATTTTCCATTAATTTTTCCAGCCAGAGATGGACATTTTTCCAATTAGAAATATGGATAATTTCAGAGACACAACCCACCAATTAATTGTGTTCCATCTTTTGCTGGTTCATTCATTACCTCTTCATTGATTATCTACCACGTGCTGGGCATAGTACTAGTTGCCTGGATACAATGAGAGGGAAAATGAATGTTGTCCCTACCTTCCTAGAGTTGTCAATTGAGTAGGGGAGAAAATTATTAGATGAGTAATCACACACGTTGATATATCACCACAAAATGTGATGAGTGCTTTGAAATGAGAGCTTATGTGCTATGAAGATGTGTATTATGGGGGGTCTAACTTAGTTTGAAAATCAGCGATAGTCCCATAGCAGGATGTCTTGACCTGAGAACAACTGACATTCTTTGTTCTGGGCATTGTCCCGTGCATTGTAGGATATTGACAGCATCCTGGCCTCTATCTACTAGATGCCTTCATCCCTCCCTAAGTTGTGACAACCAGAAATGTCTCCAGGTATTTCCCTATATTCCCCAGGCACAAAATATCCCCCAATTAAGAACCACTGCTCTGTAGGAAATTTCCAGATGAAAAGTGTTAGGGGATGGGGCATTTCAGGAAGAGGAAAGACTATGTTAGTGAGATTTTCGTTGACAGATATTTTCAAATAATAAGGCCCAAACAAAAACAAAAACACAACCCAGTTACCTAATTCTGATTCTCAAGTTTAAATTCAGATCAGACTCTTGCCCGGATAACTTGTTGGCGCCCCTTTAAACAGAAATTCACACTCTGTAGCCAGTCCGCTTGTGCTGAATAAGGTGTCTCCATATAATTGCTAAGGAAAAAACAGGTCTGGCCTGAAACTCTCTTCCAAAACGTATTTTAACTTATTGAATCTCTGGGCTGGCTAAAGTTGTTTGGCCTTCAGCCTGCTGGTTTATATCACTGCCCGAAGCAGGGTATTATCACTGAGAAATACATGGCCTCACTTTTATTGGAAAGATATTTATAGGTGCTGCTTATATCCTATATGAATATATTTAATGTGGATAGAGTATATAACCAGGCCAGGTATAAAGCCAGATTACTTCCACCAAGACTTGCCTTATTTGAATTTTGAACAGACAAGAATTAGCTTGTGTGCTTAGAATCCTGAAATCTTGAGTGAAAAGAGAACTTAGAGAATCTTATGGGAAAAGCATGGCATTTGGAATGCAGACACTTCTGGGTCAGATTTTGCCTTGGCTCTATGATCTTGGACGCATAAAATAGCTTCAATTTCCTCATATGTAATGAAGATAATAATTCTTATTTCACAGCGTTGTTATAAAGATATATAAGATCATAGCAATGTCTGACATAACAATAGATGTCCAGTAAATGAAATGTCCCTCTTTCCTCCAGATGATCCAGTTCATATTCCTCTTAAGCATCCTCAAGAGATGATCCCCTCAAAATCTGGGAGCTAGTCTGTCCTCAGCTCTTCCCTCACTCTCTACATCCAGAAGATTATCAAATTCCCTCAAGTTCACCTCTGTGTTTTATTTGGGCTGCCATGATTTATTTTTTGGATACTTGCAATGGTTTTCCAATTTGACTGTAGCCACAGATTTTAAAATCTAACTATGTCAGTCCCTAAGTATTACCTCTCATTGTCCCATAGGGTCCAAAATTGATTATGTCTTACCTGTCCAGACTTAGCTCTTTTATGCACCTCACCTTTGATCCTGTGCTCTAGTAATGTCCTTTGTGATGGAGTCCTACAAGCTGTTTCATATTCTCAAGCCATTTCAGACATTTCTATGGGTAGAGATTCATCCCTCTCTGACCCTTGTCCACCCACCAGATTAATCCTCAAGGACCAATCAACCACCAAAGCATCTTCTGACCTCCCACTGGCCTCCCTCCCCACTTCATCACCGGTTTGCTCTGACACAACCTTGTTCATATTCCCACACTGACATATTTCATGCCTTATTGACTTAAGTATTTATTTATGGTCTGTCTTCTCTACTTGAGAGTGAATTACTAGGATGCAAGAACTAGCTCTTACTAAAGCATTGTGTTCCCAGCTATTTACACTGACTCCATACTGGTCCATGTTTCATAAGCATTTGACAAATGAACCCAAATTCAGCTTGAATCCCCACAGGGATGTGAACTTGCAGCATTCAGGACAGCAACCTGGTTTTGACCGTGTGTCCCATGTCAAACCCAGACTGATTCGTCTTTCATCTTTGTTGTCATATCTACTTCTCAACTCCTCCTGCCCACTGATTCTACTTAGAAATAATATATATAGTCCTCAATGTGGCTGCCATTTGACTCTTGGAATGCTGCTGACATCATGCAGCAACAAAATCTTCTCTTGTTGGAGAATTCTTCTACTTACTCCTCATGTAACGTGAAGTTCAGGTCCCTTATCACCTTATCTCCCTGATTGGGATCTGTTGTGGATCACCAGTACCATGGCTAGACCTAAACCCAGGATGCTGGATAGATTCTGACAGCATGGAGGGTCTTCGTCCTGAAAATGATACTGTGATAAGAAGAGGAGAAAATAAAACATGCTTGCATTTATTCCTATGTTTTTCTAGAACACGAGTAATAGTAGCTAACATTGTTGAGTCCTTAGCGCATACCAAACACTGTAGGAGGAGCAGTCCCAAAACTAGTTACTCTCTCTGTAGTCCCTGAACTCCACTGCTGAACCGTCTTCCTGACCTCCCACATACACCAGAAGCTCCCTGCTGAGACATTGCATCATGGTTATCCACCAGGGTAGACCAAACAAAAGGATTGTTTGTCGATCTCTGATCTCTGCTTAGACGCATCCTTCTGCTAACCTGGCAAGAACGAAGTTGCATGAACCCATGGTGCTCATAGTCACTTGAGCCACAGTTTATAGCATCTTGTCAAGGCACCCAGGAAGCCAGATTGTACAACCTCAAAAATCACTGCTGAGGACATCATTCAAGGCTCTTTCAGATCAAAGACCCCATATTCCATTTCTTCACTATTTGGTTTTCGAAATGGTTCCAATTTCAGATGTTCCACCCTCTGTCCAAATTGCTAGGATTTTATTTATTAAAATTTTTAATGTTTATTTATTTTTGAGAGAGAGAGTGAGAGAGAAACAGAGCATGAGCATGAGCGGGGAAGGGGCGCAGAGAGAGAGTGAAACCAGAATCCGAGGCAGGCCTCAGGCTCTGAGCTGATGGGGAACTAGAACTCACAGACTGTGAGATCATGACCTGGTCTGAAGTCGGACACTTAACCAACTGAGCCACCCAGACGCCCCCAGTTTGCTAGGATTTTAAAGTACCCAAAGCTATTTAATTATACTTATAATCACTCTCATGTCTTGAACACATTTTAGATATCAGGAATTGCAGTTAACTTTTCACATTTATATCCTTGCTGAGTCTTTTCAACTAACCTAAATCAGACAGATTTTTCAATTGAGGAAATAGATGCAGAGAGCTTATCTGACTGGGCTCAAAACATAGGACTATTATTTAGCAGCTAGGAGAGTTAGGATTTGAACCCAGACATAACTCCAGTGCCCTGACTCCTACACTCCATACCCTGTGGCCTCCTGAATCACTTTATTCTCATACCATAGGGCTAGGTGGGGATTCCATGGGCAATATGCATCTAGAAGCCTGGAGCCAGGAAAGCCTTCAAGAGCATCTGTGGGTGAGACCATTTATGTATGGCACAAGTGGGGACAAAGACCACTGGAATAGCCATTGCTGTCTGGTAGGATACCATCTTGGTACCCTGCCAGCACCCTCTGGCTCCCCTTATAGCCACCCTGATACTCCAGTTGTGAGGGTATCACAGTTCAACCACCAGACTTTTTTTTTTTCTGTATAATTGATTGCCATTGTGTGAGGATTCTTTTGTTCTGACTTCTCCCCCCTTTGTATTTTCTTTCTAAGCACTACAAACATTTTATCCCCTTACCTTTGCCCCTAGGTGTGTTCAAATCCTGCCTCCCCTATTTTCCTGGACAGACTTGGCACCCACTTCCATGATACCCTCCACCTGCCCTGGAAATCTGTCCTTCTGAAATCCATTCTTTATATCCAGTTCCAAGACTGCTACATCTTGTCCACAAGGACCCATGAAAGATACCGCCTAGTGTTGTGCAGGGATCTGGAAATAGTCTGCCGATAGTGTACCCAGGCAGGAGGCAGTATGGACTTCTGGAGCAAGAAACATTCGAATGCTTTAGAACAAGCTCTACTCCAAGGAGACAGAAGAGCCATTTCTCCTAAGCGGAAAATCTCCCTGAACCCCAGCCCCACCCCCCAGCAAAGGCCATCTCAGTCCCAGAGTCCATCAAAACTTCAATTTTCTCAGAGTCTCCCCTATGATGCCATTTTATGTGCTATTAAACAGAACAATGCAGCTCACCAGTAAAATAATCTGCAATAACAGCCCATTAAAAGCCTCCCTTAATATGGAACTTTCTAATTAATGTAAATGGGGTGCAAAGCTTGGAAAGCCAAGTTGATTCTAATGTTCAGGAAGTAGGTAAAATAGGAAAGGGTCTTATTTTTCATTAGCGATCTATTAGGGAATCGAATGAAATCTTTATGGCTTGGATATATTACCCAAAAAGTTACAATTGCTTTGTTTTCTGCCTCATTTCTCTGCCACCTTTCTCTATAAATATTGCTATGTGGTGTTTTCCATGTGGGAAAATAAAATATTGCATGGATTTTGTGTCTGAGTCTCTCAGGTTCTGAGGATGTTTGGAGATGAAGGGGACACAGTAGATTAACCCTACTTCTCACCTAAGTTGGCAGCTGAGCCCCAAAGAAAGTTGAAGACTAGTGTAGTCATTTCCTTCTTCCTCCCTTCCTCCCTTCTTTGTCCCTCCTGTCTTTCTCTTCCCCTCCCTCCTTCCTTTCTACCACTCTCTCCATCCTCTTTCCCTGAAGTATTTATTGAGCGATTGATCAGTCAGGTTAGGTTAGGTTACCTCTCCTAAATGCTAAAACATGAAAAGTTTATCTGTCATCTGTACTGCATGTTCACTGGGGGTCAGTAGGGCAGCAAAGTCACTCCAGGATCCAGGCTGACGGCACAGCCACCATGCTGAACATTGCCAGTCGTCCTGTCAGAGGAAAAAGACAAAGTAGCAAAGTGGGATCTGGCTCTTCAAACATCTACCTGAAGGGTGCCTGGCTGATTCAGTTGGTAGAGCATGTGACTCTTGATCTCGGGGTCATGAGTTCAAGCCCCATCTTGGACATAGAACTTAGGAAAAAAAGAAAAGTGTCTACCTGAACACATGGGTCACTTCGACTCACATTTCATTGCCCAAAGTCAGTCATTTGGCCATGCCTAACTTCAGGATCATGGAAGTATCATCATATAGTGATTCCAAAAGGCCCTTCCCATGAGCCAAGCAATGCAATAACAATCCATGGTATCACAGTGAATTAGAAACAGACCTTTCTCAGGGCGCCCGGGTGGCTCAGTCGGTATGTGTCTGACTTTGGCTCAGGTCATGATCTCACAGTTGGTGAGTTTGAGCCCCGTGTCAGGCTCTGGGCTGACAGCTCGGAGCCTGGAGCCTGCTTCGGATTCTGTGTTTCCTCCTCTTTCTGCCCCTCCCCTGCTCATGCTCTGTCTCTCTCTGTCTCTCAATAATAAGTGAACATTCAAAAAAAAAAAATTAAAAAAAAAAAAGGGGCGCCTGGGTGGCGCAGTCGGTTAAGCGTCCGACTTCAGCCAGGTCACGATCTCGCGGTCTGTGAGTTCGAGCCCCGTGTCAGGCTCTGGGCTGATGGCTCGGAGCCTGGAGCCTGTTTCCGATTCTGGGTCTCCCTCTCTCTCTGCCCCTCCCCCGTTCATGCTCTGTCTCTCTCTGTCCCAAAAAAAAATAAATAAACGTTGAAAAAAAAAATAATAAGTGAACATTCAAAAATATTAAAAAAATAGAAACAGACCTTTCTCAAGGAGCTCAGAATCTAGTGGGAGAACCAGAAAGCCAGAGCTTGGTAAATGGGGTACAAGGCTGTACTGGGAGCCCTGGGGCCAAGTGGGCTCCAGCCTTCCCCTGGAGCTTTGCTGCAGCTGGTTGTATGACCATCTTCCTCTTTCTTATTGGGATCTTGTGTCCAGGAGGGAAACTCATCCTTTGACCCACCTCCCCAGGTACCTGTCTTCAGTGTCATAGACCCATGATCCAGGGGCTTATTAGAAAGGGAACTATCTGAGACCAGCCAGCCTAGACAGGCCTGAGGCTCAGGAAGGGAAGGCCCACATTCAGGCAGTATGGCTTGAAGTCAGTCATTTGGCCATGTCTAACTTCAGGATCATGGAAGGTGGGTGTGGGTTAACCTGATTGCTTCATAACCTACTGGTGAGTGCCTGTTGCATCCTGGTGCCAGGAAGTCAGTCATTTCAAAGGATAGGACTCTTTCACCTGAAGGGGGCAGTAGAGCAACTTAGAGCAGGGATTCAGACCCCACAAGGGTAGTGGGAGAGTGGAGAGTGGGATGGGGAAACTGAGGCAAGAACTCAGCAGAGAGCAATAGTGAAGCATAAGGTTTTCCTTAATCAGCTGACAGGAGCAGTTGGGCTCCAAACCTATCTGCTAAAGTTGAATGTAAGTTCTTCAAGAACTTCCCCACCACACACACACCATATAGGCCATGGGCAGGATTGGCTCTGAGGTTGGGGGAGCAAGGGATTAAACCTTAGGAAGTGAAGGAGTCATTGGCTATGGTGGATGTACCGTAGATAGCCAGACATCATACACTTTATATTCCTGTGCAACATGCCTCTTTAGAGCCCAGAGAGAATGCCCTGCTAACTTTGTAATCACGTTCCAATCAGCTTTACGGAATTGTGAAACTGATTATCCTGCCGGTCTCTCACAGACTTTGGAGCAAGGCAAAAGGGGCACCTTAATTCTTTGTTGAATTCCATACACTGATGTGAGGAGACTTTAGCTTTTCTATCCATCCCCAAGAGGAAAGGAGCTCAAATTACCTTGAAATTACAATTTAGGGGCATCAAACCTTGGCCAGTCTGTTTCATTTCCCCAATCACCCAGCCAGGGCGGGTAGTACTTGACATATTAACTCTGCTTTAAGAACATGAAAACGAGGTGAAGTGAGAGAGCAAGATCCAGGGGCCCCATGCAGGCTCAGACTCTCTAGGATTAGGAAAATGGGTGTGTGTGGGTGCTTTGAACTTGGGTCCAGGAGTTCTAGGCTTCCCCACAGGATGGTGTGATTGGGATGTCCTAGTCAATTGATATACCAAGGTACTCCCACTGGTTTTTCTTTGCTTTCATTTTCTGTCTTGATGAAATATTGGGGAGTTTTGTATAGCTGCCGGGAAGTGAATACAACTTAGTCATGTGTTTCACCAGCCTAGAGATTCAGAGAAATCTTCCTGCAGTCAAGGAACCTGCCCAGGGTCTTAAACAGTGACCAGGGGCTACTCAGTTGGAGGAAAGTGGGAAGTCCATTACAGATAGGAGGGACTTCACATGCCAATGCCCAGAGGCACTTGACTACAACAGGAAGAGGGAGGGAGCATATGGTGGAGAGGAGACTAGGAGGGCCCAGCACAATGAAGAGATCAGAGTCTATAGGCAGAAGAAGAAGCACGTGCATTAAAAATGAAATATGGGATCACAGGTGTAAAAATGGAGATGTGGATAGCACAGCAGAAGCACAAACTGTGGAGTGGTCCCCTTGGAGCCTTGCTAGAGCTACTTGACTTAATGTCACATCTGTCAACTCATGTCTGGAATTCACAAGGAATTTCTTTTTCCTTTCAATTACCTAGATCGTTATTAAGTCATGACAGTCCTATTATAATAGCTGGTAAGTGGTGAGTGCTTATTATATTTCAGGACCTTTCTAAGAATTTTGCACGGGTATCTTATTTAATCTTTTCACAATCCCATGAGGTGAATACCATTAGTATCCCCATCGTACAGATGAGGAAACTAAGCCTTAAGGAGTTTGTCACTTTGCAGAATGTCACAGAGCCAGTGGTAGAATGGAGGTCCTAACATAGGAGTCTGAACCTAGAGCCCATATCCTAATTGCTATACCATGATGCCTCCAGTGATGAAAATAGAGCTTTTCTATTCCTTCCTTCATTCAGCAGATATTCACTGAATGAGATATGCAACAGGCATAGTTGTGCTGAGTATTGGGAAGAGGGCTGAACAAGATGGCAAGCTGCATCTTCACATGGAGCCTCCAGTCTACTGGGGGGACAGAAAATCAGTAAACCAGTTAATGCAAAAGAGAATATCAGGTTGCAAAGAAAAAGTTAAATAGACCATGAGGAGAGAAAATAGCAGAGCTTGAAAAGATCTTCAGTGCCGGGCCAAAGAATCGAAACCAGGAAAAGGAGAGTAATCTCGGTCATACAATAGATTGACAACAGGGTTGACAAAAGAATCCAAGACTCCTAATAGATTCAGTAGCTATTTATCCGGTGCCTACTCTGTTCTAGGCACCAGAACAAGACAGCCATGGCCCCTCCCCTCATGGATCTTACATTCTCTCCGCCACCATGTGCTGCCTGGGTACCTGACGCTTTGCAAGACACACTTTTTTTCCATCAGTTGTCAGTTCTACTAAAAGATGCCCTCCACCTTTGTCTTTCTCCTCTGCTCAGCTCATGGCCAGAAAATCCCAACAAGAGTATTTCCTTCTTTCAATAGCCCAGATTCCCCTGCCAAGAGCAGAACATTGGGGAAAATAAAGATAAAGGGTTTAGGCCTTTCTCCGACTTCCCAAGGAGGGAATCTATTAATGACTGTATAAAATACGATGGTTTCTACCCTGCTGCACTATTGCTTTTAGGCAATCAACACATACAGAGTTTATCTCTCTTGAATAGGGAAGCAGAGAAAGGGGAGACCCCAGAAAAGTGAAAAGATATTAGTTAATGCATCAAAGATTTGCCCTTATATGTAATGGCTTTTCTTCTCTTCTGCTCAGCCGGGGCAAGGGGCAGTATGGGCTCTGGCTGAACCTGCAGCTTCCCGGATACCCTGCTGAGGTCTCAAACCCCTAGATTCCATAGGGCGGCCTGCCAAGGTGGACAAAAAAGGATTCCTCTAGATATAATTCCTACTGTCGGGTGTAGCAAGGCACCATAGACAGTTTAGCAGCCTTCTTTGGATCTAGATAATTCATATCCTATCTCTAAGCCTGACCTGTTCTCCTATACCCTGTCCTTGTAATCTTCAGATGTAGTGTGTAATCTTCATGCAATCTTCACAACGAATCTAAAAGACAAGTGCCATTATACAAAGAAGCTGAGGCATGGAAAGATGAAACAACTTTCCCAAGGTCACACAGTTAGTAAGTAAAAGACTGGGTGTTTAAATTCAGGCTGGAGTCTGGATTCTTAGGCGGTGGGATATACTGCATCTGCTACCCCTGTTCTGCCCCCAGCCCTGCTGCTGACACTATCCCTGTTGCTATGAGCAGGACCCCTTGTTCTACTGCTGTACTATTAATGATAATGATACTAATTTTTTTTTCTGCTGCTTCTCTGACGCTGCTGCGAGGTTTGTAATGCTATCACTACACTTCTGTCTGTGGTGTCATTATTGCAAATCACAGCACCCCCGCTACCTACTACTGCCTTCCTCCCTGTCCTCCTCCATTTCTTCCTCCCTCTTCTCCAAACCCTCCCCCCACGTTTATTGCCCCAGTCCCAGATATTCTGCCATGCCTTCTACAGACATTATTCACAGATGGGGAATTGAGGCTCCGAGCTAAGAAATGTCTCCTGTACGGGGATGAGGTTGACCAGTGGCAGCACGGGATTTTAGTTCTCGGTCGTTTATTTCAAGCCCCACGGAATTTTCAGATTGATACAAAGAACTTGCAGCTGAGAGCCGATTTGTACTTGGAACCTCTCTATGCCAAGAGATGTAGGTCCAAGGGTCACCGGGGAATGTTAGAAATGCAGAATCCCAGACCCCACCCCAGGCCTGCCGAATTGGAGTCTGGTTTGATTACATGTGAAAGTGGGCCAAGCACTGAAAATGCCCATAGATTTATCCTCACATTTAATCCTTAAAATCCAGTAAAGAAACAGAGCAGACGATGCTATTCCCACTTGAGTCACCCGAGTGGTTCAGAACCAGGAGTGAACGGCAAGCTAGTACAGTAACTCCCTTTCTGTGGGGGGTCAATAAAGATGTGAGAGTCAGGAGACTGAAGGGACTTGAGGGCAGCCAGCCAGATGGGTGTCAGGGGTGAATCTGGATTCATTGCCTTTGCAGTTACCTTTGTACATGAACTTCTGGAAGAATATTTGTTGATGTTATAAATAACTTGGTAGGGGGTAGAATGAGTGCGTGCGTGCGTGTGTGTGTGTGTGTGTGTGTGTGTTGGGGAGAAAAATGAGGGTCAGTTAGACCACCATCTAACCAGAAGGACTACAACCTGGGAACACTTCCCCCTGGGGACACTAGCCTGGAATTGCATGGGGGGCCCCCTGCTTGAGGACTTCTGGCATTGTGCCATGACTCCTGGGCTCACCGACAGGTCTCTGGCTTTCTACTCCTCTCCATGTAACTCTACCCTATGCCTGACTGCTGTGGCCTGTGAGCATTTCCAGTGAAGGCTGATCAAGCAAAGGTGAGAGATGTTTAGTGCCCTGGAAGTCCTCCCTCCGTGGCCTCACACACAGTGAAATGGCTTTGTTGAAGGAAACACAGTAGTAAAAATGGCATTTGTCCAAGTTATCAAAGAAAGGCGGTAATTGCAAAACAAACTCAGAGACAAGCAGCTGACAGCCTCACTCCCTCTTGCTATGTATCTTCTTTTTACACGGATTCAAACTATCACCCCTGTGTTCTTTCTTTAAAGAGGAAAATACGATAACATCACTCTGGTTTAATTCCAGAGTCGGCTTCCTACAGCTTTGTCACAAAGCCTGAACCCTTTATCATGCCTTTTAAGGCCTTTACTTATCTGACCCCAGCTCACCCCTCTGGCTCATCTCCCCCACCAGATACTCCATTACACAAAATTTCTCACCATTCTTCAGACCCCCCCCCCCCCAGGCTTTTGTGACTTGGGATCTTTCCTCAGGCTCTTCCTTCTGTCTGAAATTCTTTGCCCCAATCTGCTCTGAAGCTCCTTACTCCCCATTTCATGCCATAAGCAGTGCCCGTGTCTGTCTAACAACAAAAATCTGGGTTCTTAAACCATTGTGCCTCCTGAAACTTCCCTCACAGAAGGGGCTAGCAAAACAGGGTTCTCCGGGGTGAGGGTTAGGGTTTGGTGTGAACTTCTCCCAGAGAGGCCACCATGATTTTGGACAGGAGCGCCCTGGCGTGTGTGTTCCAGACAGGCAGCTGGACTGTCTGGTGGACGAAATGGAGCAAAAAACAAATCTACATAATGGAGCCATTGATCACTGTCACAACGTGCAACCAGCTGTGGCCTGGAGAGGATGCATTTTTCAGGAGAAGTTTTCCTGGGGAAAGAGTATTTGTTGATGTGAGGCTCTTACGAGTATGATGAGAGTTAGTCAGTGTGAGGGAGATTCTTTCCCTGATGACATTTCAGAGACAGTTTTGCACTGAATCAACTTAAAAATGTCTCTCCTTCTGCTCTTGGAACTTGGGATTGCTGTTTCTCCCCTGCAGGGTGAGAGCATTTCCATCTTCTGTCTGGCGATCTCATATCTCTTCAGCCCTGCTCATGACAGCTTTCTAGCGTAATTGGGGATGTGGTTTTCCCCATCCATTGTGATAGTTTGCTGTTGGCAAAATCCAGTCTTTGGCTTCTGGAGATATTTTAATTTGTATAGCTTTCACACCCTTTTCTCCAAAGAGTTATAGGATTTTTACACCCTCACACACTGCTCTATTTACAGCTGCTGTTGTTTGTTTGTTTGTTTGTTTGTTTAATTCCAAGTGCCTGCATTTTGATAGCAAACTTGAACCATCACAGTCTGACCAGGCTCCTCTTCCACGTGTCTGACTTTTATGGGACTGTCCTGACTCTTTCTCCACTAAATGTGAAGTTAGCTGTTAATCATGCTCTTCCTGACTTTATAGCACCTGTCACTTGGTTGTTTTTTTAAAAAATGGTTTTATTTACCTGTTTACTTGGTTACCACCTGTCTCCCGCACCTGGAAGTAACCTCCAAGGGGGTGGGAGCTTGTCTTGTTCCCATTTTATCTCCTGACATGGTGGTTACTCAGTCGATGAATGGGGATACAGTATGTGATCTTTCCCTCCCATGAAGAAAGCCTTCTTTCTTTCCTAGATTTACACATACATTGCCTTTGCTTCAGAAATTGATGGGAGTTTTGTCAAATGCATTGACATATTTTGGGATGCTCTTCAGCCTGTGGATAAGATTCATTATTTTAGGAGAGTCTTAATTGTAATAATCCTTTAGTTTCTCTAAATTTTTTTTTTTCAACGTTTATTTATTTTTGGGACAGAGAGAGACAGAGCATGAACGGGGGAGGGGCAGAGAGAGAGGGAGACACAGAGGGAAACAGGCTCCAGGCTCTGAGCCATCAGCCCAGAGCCTGACGCGGGGCTCGAACTCCCGGACCGCGAGATCGTGACCTGGCTGAAGTCGGACGCTTAACCGACTGCGCCACCCAGGCGCCCCAAAATTTTTTAATGCTTATTTTGTTTTTTTTAATTTTTTAATGTTTATTTATTATTGAGAGACAGAGAGAGACAGAGCATGAACATGAGAGGGGCAGAGAGAGGGGGAGACACAGAATTTGAAGCAGGCTCCAGGCTGTGAGCTGTTAGCACAGAGTCTGGCGCAGGGCTCAAACTCACAAACCGTGAGATCATGACCTGAGCCAAAGTCAAATGCCTAACCGACTGAGCCACCCAGACACCCCAATAATCCTTCAGTTTCCTGAAATAAATTCTTATTGGCAGTACTATATTATTTTTTAAAAATTGGTTATTTGGTTATGGTCCTCCTCTCTGTGTCAGGCTCTGGTGTTACTAACTTCTTGTGGGAGGCTTCTAGCCATGAGATTGGCCCCCAGAATGAGATGTCCCATCCTACCAGCAATGCATGAAACTGCCCTCTCTGGCAAAGCTCTGTTATTTTAAGTTCACTTTACTATTTAGAAAAGCAAACCTAGATATATAACTTCAATTTGTATGTACTTGGATTCCAGTGAGGTTGAGTCTCTTTTCTCCCCACTGACAAATGTGTGTATCTTTGTGAATTTCCTGTTCGTGGCATTCATCATTTTTTCTCCATTTGCATGTTTGTCTTTTTTTATTGACTTGCAAGAACTTATTTTATATTAAGGATTTGACTGTCTCTGCCATATGTATTTTTATATCTCTTGTTTCAGTTTCCATTTTGTTTACTTTTTAGCAGCATTGATGGTAGATTTTGACAATTTTTTTAATGTTTATTTTTGAGAGAGAGAGACAGACAGAATGTGAGTGGGCCAGGGGCAGAGAGAGAGAGAGACAGACACACAATCTGAAGCAGGCTCCAGGCTCTGAGCTGTCAGCAGAGCCTGATGCGGGGCTCAAACCCAGGAACTACGAGATCACGACCTGAGCCAAAGTCGGACATTTAAAGGACTGAGCCACCCAGGCACCCCTAGATTTTGACATTTTTTAAAACTTGACTTTAAACGCTATCATTTTTTTAAGGTATACTTTCTTCATTTATTTGCGCGTGTAAAATGTCCAGGCCAGAGATCAAACAACTGGGCACCTTTATTTCTCTTACTTTACAATTTCATGTATTTTTACATTTGACCACTTAATGGAGGGAGGTTTCTCCTTGCTCACACCTGATGTTCTCCTTAAACCTTAGACGCAGCCTTGATAAGGTTTATGAAAGAAAATAAACCAGTGTTGAGTGAGACAGAGGGGGCAGGACTGCAGGGAGGCTCCCTCCTGAGGGAGGCTGAGGGATTTCCCTGAGGCAATGCAGAAATTGAATGTGGTCAGCCTTGAATAGGGTCACCACCTTCTTATGCAGATGTCAGGGACTGGGAAGGCTAGCAAGGCGCCCAGGGCACAGAGTTTAATTAAGGAGGCCCTCCCTCTTGGATGCAGACTTACAAGAGCCGCATTGAGTTTGGCTCCTGGCTGTTGCTTGCTCATTTCCACACCCCCCCCCCCACCATGCCTCTGGGGTGGGGGAGGGCAGCTCCCCAAATAGGGCCCTTGGCTCCTCCCTACTCCTCTGGTACCAGAGACCCCTGGTCCTGTGTAACTCATGCTGTGAGGTGCTGCTTCTGCTGTTATCATAGAAGTAGGGTTCTGCAGTGCAGGGAGCACAGAGCCTGCCATGGGGTGATGCGCTCAGACCCGATCTCTCATTTTCTGGTTGTGGCACACCCCTGGCTTTCTTCTCTTCCCCACACTCTGTAATATGGGGCCACACCTCTTCTGCCCACCACTCAGAGCTGTGGCCAGGGTCAAGTTGAGTCTGTACTTTGCAAATGACAAAGCCCAACACATATGTCCGTGATTTTCATTACTGCCGCTACAAATTAATATTGGCATCAACGGGTTCGTTTCACATCAGGGCCTGCTGCCTCTGGCCACCTTACATCAAGGCTGTTGGAAGCATCGATACAGCAAAAAGGTCCTTTGGGGATGTGACCATCAAAAAGGAGTGAATTCTGTTCCCTCTGAGAGTTCTTGTCAACGGCAGAATCCTGTCAGTTTACAAATAAAAATCTAAATATTTAAAAACCCTAAGCCCCTGCCTGAGAATAAGGATTAAAAATGAATATTTATGAACTGATAGTTCTGTAATTCTGTCTTCAAATGCTTCATCTGGTGACACGCACAAGCCTGTTGTCACCCTGTCTTTGGCTCGAAGTCAGAGCCCAGCTGGGCAGTGTACCTCACTATGTGTATGACCTAGATGAAGTCACTCACCCTCTCTGAGCCTGTCTCCTCAGCAGGAAATTGAAAGAGTTAATACTTAACTCATAGTGTTATTCGGCCAATCAAATAATACAGTGGATACTGGGGAGCCTAGCAAAGTGCCAGGCACACAGTAACTGCTCCAAAATGGTGAGTGCCCTCCATGTGCCCTGCCTTGGCTGGCATCTCTGTCATTCTTTCTGGCCAGAATGTGACAGAAGTCTCAGGGCCTTGTTTTGTTTTTCGGTTTTGTTTTTATTGTGGTAAAATACACATGATATAAAATTTCCCATCTTAGCCATTTTTAAAGGTGCAGTTCAGTGGTTAAATACACTCACGATGTTCAACATCCATCCCCAGAACTCTTTTCATCTTGTGAAACTGGAACTCTGTACCCATTAAAGGGTAACTATGTGTTCCCCCCTGCACCCACCATTCTACTTTCCATCTCTGTGAGCTGGACTATTCCAGGAACCTCCTAGAAGTAGAATCGTACATACTTGCCTTTTTATGACTGGCTTACTTCACGGAGCATAGTGTCCTCAGAGTTCATTCATGTTGGAACCTGGGTCAGAATTGCCTTCCTCTTGGGGTGCCTGGGTGGCTCAGTGAGTTAAACATCCAACTTCTGCTCAGGTCGTGATCTCACTGTTCATGGGTTTGAGCCCCACGTCGGTCTCTGTGCTGGCACAACTCAGAGCCTGGAACCTGCTTTGGATTCTTTGTCTCCCTCTCTCTGCCCATCCCAGCTCATGCTGTCTGTCTTTCTGTCTCTGTCTGTCTCTCTCTCTCTCAAAAAAAGCCAAAAAAACAAAAAAAAAAATCTCTTTCCTCTTTAAGGGTAGATGGTGTTCCATGATATGTATAGACCACATTTTGTTTATCTGCCTGTCGATGGATGCTTACATTGCTTCCACATGAGTCTCCATGTCTTCTTAATACTTTATTTGCATGTCCTCTGAATTGAATTAAGGACCCATTATCAAAATTGAGCAGACCTTGTCTTCTTTTTACCAAAATTCTAGAATTCCTATTTCCCTTCATTGCAGAATTCCTATTTCCTGACCCAACTCTCTTGCTAACCTGTCTTTAGTTGTCCTTCTTCAATTGGGAACATAGCCAAGGTCTAAAGGGGCTTCTCATCTTTGATGGGTGGACCCTCTGCTCCTGCACTACACCCTGGATTCTTAGGGAAGCAAAGGACCTTTGAAGCCCCTTGGTTCAAGGTCTCTCAGCCATCTTCCCTTCTGCCAACAGTTGGAAGACAAACTGTATCAAAGTCCCAGGAGGAGGAGAGGCTTGGGAAAAATGCTGGTACCCTGCCTGCATTCTCAACCTGCTTACTTGGAGCCTCAGTCTGGGACCACCCCCCTTATGATCCTTCTAAGTTGATCCCAGTCTTGCCCCCTGGGTTCACATAGGAAGAGGTAGGAAAACTCAAACTCAGCAGCTCATCTAGACACAACTGTCAATTCTTCCCTTAACAAAAGGACCGATTCTCGAACATACTAGTCCATGTGATTGAGGCTTCTAACTCTCTTGCCCTTGAACTGAGGACTGGGCTTGATAATTTTGGGCTAGAAGACAGCCCTGGGTATTGAAACTGAGGCTTATTCATTCATTCATTCAACAAATATCGATTGAGGGTTTACCCTTTGCCCTAGCTGCTGGAGTGAGTACCGTGAATGCTCCAGATGTGGCCCTGTTCCCATGTTAGTCTGATTGGAGTGGCAGGTAGTAATCAGAGAGGCAAACAAATGTGCAATTGCATATTTAAGATAGGTGTGAGGATCCCCTTCCGTGGTCACTGTAGCAGGGGATCTGAAGTGGGGTATCAGTTGGCTTTTCTTCATGTACTCTCTGAAAGTGGTACCTTGGCTGAAAGTGGAAAAGTGGTAGAGACTATAGTAGAAAAGCCACGTGAGACATAAGACTGAGCCATCAGTGCTCAGACCCTAAGTCACAAAGAAACTGTTGACAAATGGCGGTGTCTTTTTGATGTCCTTATTCCTTTACCTTCCAGTGGTGCAGCTCCCCCACGGACACCCCCATCAGCCCATCCCTGTCTCTAGCCCAACCCCCTACCCTGCTTGGGCTGCTGCTTTGTACAACTCTAGGGGGCACCATCCACGTGGATATAATATGATTAATGCTCCCTAGAGTTGTACACAGTGATCCTGGCCCTTCAGAGGCAATCATGGCACACTGGACTTGGGCAGGGAAGGTTTGCCTGGGAGAATGACAGTAGAATGGAAACCTGAAGGAAGATGTTAACCAAACAAAGAGGGGATGGAAGAGTGTGCTGTGCAGAGGGAACAGTGTGCCATAAGCCTTTATGGTGGGGGATGCAGGGCTAGTACAAGGTGTAGAGAAAAGGCTAGTGTG